>NC_052405.1:5159328-5504955 GCF_009389715.1 Phoenix dactylifera | reverse complement strand
GCTTTGTTGCTACCAGTCTTTTTTCGCTAGCTAGATGCACAGGTAAGAGGGCTCCAAAATAAATGTTTTTTAGTTTTTAGGTATTAAATGCTTTCAGAAGCATTCTAGCCTCCCTTTTCTCTCTCTCTCTCTCTCTATATATATGTATGTATGTATGTATATATGTATATATGTTATGTATATATATAGAGTAACACTTATACCACTGAATTCCTCAAAAGACGCTTATACCATTGAAATGGTTTATACTGTTTTAGATTACATTGTACCATATTGTACTATGTGGACATAGGTGAGCTTGAATCACATTGGATAATTGAATCATACTATTGACAATTGAAATTGTTAGATAATTAGATCATTTAATTCATATGGAAGTGGAACCTTTAAAATGATTCATTGTGATTTATTATTCATGACTCACAATGATTTTGATAACAGTCATTGGTGTGAAGTAACAGAAAGGATAATATACCTTGTTATGCTCTCATTTGTTACTGAAGCATGAAATTGTTTTGGTCGTTGTTTCTGGACAATTTAAGATTATCACCCTCTATGTACAATGTAACTGTGATCCTAACGTACTTTTGTGATTGTTATTTTAACCTCTTATGGTTTGTTGTATGGACATTTTGTTCGTGACATGTTGGTGTGGCATTGATTAGACAATTGGTTTCTCTGATTCATGAGGATCCTGCATGCCCAAATATCCTGAATTCTGACAGTACGTCAATGAAAAATTCACATTTTAGTGTCTTTTTTTTTCCTGTCTGCATTGCCAAAAATTCTTGTTCTTTGCCTGCTCCACCAATATGCAGTATTTTCTTTAAGCTACTTGTTTACTAGTAACTGTGCCCTCAACTTTTTTAGAGTCTGAATAATCTGTTTCCTTGCACCTTGCCTGACATTGTTGCTGATAGAAAAATCAATATATTTAATATCTGAAGAAACTAAGCATTTAAAGTTCTAATGTGAATCTCTTATTTCTGCATTATTATTCTTGGGCTGTTAGCCGTCTCCTTCTACTCAAAAATTAAAAAAAAATGTCTTATATCTTTGTCATCAAACAACATGCATAATGCATGTTACAGGACATATACTTACATACTGTCATGGCTGAAACATTTATACTCTCTCATTTTTTTCACTTCGTGCCTTCAGTAGTAGTTTGTATAATATATTTCATATCTTCCTTCTTTTTAAAATTTCCATGGAAAGAAAAAAAAAGAAATTCGTGCTGTTGTCAGCCTGTCACCTGGTTATTTTCTACTATTGATGTGATGTCTTCTTGTTCATTGCAGGTTGCTGCTTTGAACGATCATTTTTCATCATTTGGCGATCTCTCTTCTGTTGTGCTCGAAGAGCCGGAAGCTCACAGTGAGAATGCAGGCTTAAAGCCATCTCATAATTGCTCTGCATGTGTAACTTTTACCACCCATCAATCTGCCATGAGGGCATTTCTTACTGGTAAATGTTGGCAAGGCCACAATTTGCAGTTCATGTGGTTAACAGCCTCTCCCAATTCCAGCACTGATCATAACATCCAAGAAACTTCAACTCCTATGAGGGCTTTAAGTGCTGGTGTCCAAGCTGAGGTAGTGACATCTGCTGATATCCAGGCTGAGGTAGCAACATCTGGGTCATCTTCGTTGACTGCAGGAAAGTCAACATGCAATGTCATGTCCGAGGTAGCTGCTATTGGAAATGGAGTGTCTGTTATGGATGCTGAAAGCACAAATTTTGCCCCTGCTAGCATTCCCAAGGCTCTGGTACAGACCTCCGATTCCAGTACCATACCATGTGAGGAGCATCCCCCAATGTCTGATGTTCCCATGGTTGAAGATAACGTCAACATCGGTTTTGCAAAGTGAGGTATGATGGATTTTGGTCACAAACTCTTTTTATCTATTGAACCAACAGGAAATTGCTTTTTTGTAGTCTTGTTTTGTTCTACATGCGATTATATTTACAAATAGCTAGTAAATATCCAAGTAGTTGATTGTTTTTGTTTGGTAAAATGGTCGTCTGCGGCCATTCGGATTGAATGCCAGATTTGATAGAAGAATGACATCATTTTGTGATTAGTAAAACTAAAAAGCTCTTCAAGCAAGAAAAATGGGAACTAAAAGCTGGCCACATATTGTGCGGGATACTTGGTAAACACGGGAGGATCTTTGCTGGCTGCAATGGATTGGATTGAACTTCTTCCAATTTGGAATGGATCCAAAATTAATCCAGTCTGACCAGAACTGAAGTTATTTGGATTAGGCTTGGATTTGAAAAATGACCTGTTCCAGATATGGCTGAACTGAACCAGACCGATTCAAAACTAGTAAATAAGTCTTCTTCTCATGATATAATTTGTGAATAATTTATGTTGTTGATTATAATTATGCATGGTTACCAATCAAATCCCATGTAGAATATGTTCTCAATAATGTTTACATTTTGCTTGCTATTATTTTATTGCATAATATATTTACGATATAACTAAGTAAATACTTTGATTATGTTTATTATGATTTGTGTTTGATAATTTGCACTTGATTTGACCAGAAAAGTCCAATGGATTGATAAAACTATATTAAATCCGGTCCATTCCAACCTGAAGGTAATTGTAGGTTTGAGTTCATTTTTTTACCTGATTCAAATATAGTGTGGCTTCGGGTTGTTCCCATCCCCAATCCAACCCGACTTGCTTGCAGCCCTATTCTTTACTACGTGGCGGATGGAACTAAGATGGTGATTAATTTCTGAGATCCAATAGGCAAGTAATGAAAAGATCATAAATATCATACTTCCAGGAATGTCATGTAACATGATTGACAACTTGGAATGATATTAAAAACCAAAGGAGGCAAGTAAGGTCAGCATAAACTGCATCTGTGGTGTACAATAGACACCTGTTTGCAGCTAATTTAAGATGAAAAGGTTTGATTTTGTCACTAATAATAATTATTTATGGTGTTTTTGTAATAACCTGAAACAAGTCACCAAATAAGCATTCTGGCAAAACGTCAGCAAGTGGAACGAGAAATATTCATAATTTGCCACCTGATTATGATTGTTTCTTACTAGTTTTGGCCTAGATGTTATTGCTTGAGCAAAACAGATTACATCCTGAGCTGCCAGAAATTGGAACTTCAATCAATCCTTGTTTTACTGTACTTCTTAGAATTTTGGTTGGCAACAAGCTGTGCTCTCCCAGTACAGGTAAGAACCAAGATACCGATAGAAGGGTAGATCATAGATGGAGGATTCAGTAGCCACAGTGATGATGTTTGAGAATTGTTGGTAGAGAGCCACGGGGTTAGGAAGGTTGGAGTGCTATCTTAGTAAAAGTGTAAGAATCATACGAAATAACTTGGGTTCTCTTTGATTACTAGGAAATATGCTTGGAGAACTTATTTTTCTTGGATAATCAAGTTTTTCATTTAGTTGTTTGAATAGAAAATTGTTAAATCTGAAAAGCTTATTATTACCTTGCTGGAAATCCTTTTTTCTTTCATGGAAAAATTCTACCTTTCTGTTTTCTTTTTGGTTGCTTTGCTTCAAACCAAATAGACCCTTAGTTCTCTCACAGGAAGCAACTTGGTTGTTTTCTTAGGTCTTATTTTAAAATGATCAAAGGACCACAAATTCCAATCCTTAAATTCAGAGTAAGAATAACACCTTTTTAACTTAATAGACTAATATAATACTCATGCCACCCTACAATCTTAAAAACTTTCTTACCTTCTAGAATGCTTTAAGAATGCGAATTTGAAACAAAATAAAGATCTCGCAGCTTGCAGGTGTATTCAAATAGTTCAGAAATGGGTGTCTGTGATGGCCCAAATCCTGGGGTGTTGTATTTGTAAGGTCTGCTACAATTAATGCTTCATGCTAGTGAACATGCCATTTGGCATGCCTATTGGCTATGACAACACAAGTGCTTTAATTAAATTGTAACCATAAAATATATATGAGTCATTAACCCCTATTGTATGATCCTTGGAAAATTAGATGGATGTTTTAGTTATTCTTGAAGTTGATCTGAGACTGAACTCATAGGTATATCCAAATCTAAATTGCTGTAGATCTGACATCATTTTCAGACTGGCGTGCAACACAAAAAATGCACTTGGCAGATGTAAATGGAATGAAGGGATTTTTTTTTGTTGGAAAAATTGAAGCATGTGGCCTCTTGTGAAATATTAGGAAAATTGTGTGGAGGTGCAGGGTACAGTCTCCATGATGGGCCTTGTGGTGAGTTACAAATGCTCAAGATAGAATTGGAGAAAGGGTAAAAAAAAAAAAGCCTAGAGTGAAGTTGAACTTGGGGGTTGAATTGCATGTGATAAGAGACATGGATGGCTATGCTGATGTGGCTGCCGTCTACAATTTAACTTCCATTTGTCACAAGTCACATCTAAAACCCTGTGGCTCTAGGACTCTAATCCCAACGATGGATGCTGACAATAGTAGGGTAAAAAGTCCCATTGTAACAGCGGAGATAAAGATAGAATTCTAGAAAAGATGTGTGCACAAAACCACACTCTTTATTAGCTTAGGTTTGGGGGGTTTTGAGGCTTAATAAATATAAAGGGGCTTAGGGATTTGGGACTCTTAGATTTCGCTTTCGATAGAATGTTATTAATTTTTTTTTAATACTGCTAGATTGACTCCCTTGGCTATAAGATTGGGAGATTGAAGTGCAGTCAAACTTTGGGGAGGAGTGGCACCCCCAAAATTTTCTTTACGATAGTAGTATGAAGCAGCTTAGGGATCTGGGACTCTTGAGTTCTTGTCTTTAGAAAAGTTTTTTTTTTGACCATTTGAGAGACACCCATGGCTAGAAAAGAATGGGTGATGTGAAGGTGTAATCGAAATAGGGTGGAGTCACATCCCCACAGTTCACTTTATCATGGTAGAGATTTTATAAAAGAAAACGATGAAGAGTAGAGAGCAAGGTTTGAGGAACTGGTACCGGGCACCGTACCAGTTTTCCGGCGGAAGGACTTGGTACGGCTTATGTCGAGCCTGTACCGATGAGCGAGGGCATGATACTATGAGAGAGAGAAAAAGAGAGAGAGAAGGAGGAGAGAGAGAGAGGGAGGCGGAGGCTGCCTGCTACGGCCACCGCTGGTAGGGCTGTTAACGAGCCGAGCCGAGCCCGAGCCTGGGAGAGCTCGGCTCGGCTCGTTTCACAGAAGCTCGGGCTCGGGCTCGGGCTCGGTAACGAGCTCTATATTGGGCTCGAGCTCGGGCTTGCTTGGCAAAGCAAAGGCTCGGGCTTGAGCTCGTAAAGCTCGTTTCAATTACGAGCTCCAGAACGAGCCCGAGCTCGGGCTCGTAATCGGGCTCGAGCTCGATAACAGGCTATATTTCTCTATGTGGTCAGATTTTTATGAATTATAGTGCTGAAATAAGATTTTTCAGTGGGAGACTAGAGCTCGTTTGGGCTCATGAGCTGCTCGGGCTTGGATGTAAACGAGCCTCATATTGGGCTCGGGCTCGTTTGACTAACGAGCCGAGCCCGAGCCGGGCTTTTACCGAGCCGAGCCCGAGCAGCTCGACTCATTAACAGCCTTAACCGTTGGCCCCCCACGGCCCTTCGTCGGCGTCTGCCGCCTCTCCCTCTCCCTCTCCCTCCCCCGCTTGCTCTCTCTTTCCTTCTCCTTCTTCGGCTCCGGCAATAGGTCTCGTTTCTGTTGCCGGAACTGTACTGGTGAGCCGCTTGTACAGCTCGAGTCAGTCGGAACCGTCCGGTTCAGGACCGTTCCGCCAATCTTAGTGTTGAGGGATATAGACTGGATGTATTGTGTCGATTCTTTTGAGTAATATAATCCACCAAAAGCCTACTTTAATTTTCTATACTAGATTAAAAAGGGATCATTTTTAATTTTTGGAACGTTCTTGTAATATATTGTCTATTTTTATTTCCAAAATGCCCTCACTCCTTTATACTAATCTCCCTTCTCAAAATTGCCTACCATCATCTTGTTAGTCTTAATGATTTATCAAATGTATTGCCTACTTTTCTTAATCCCTCGTTGGTCAATTGATTGGAGTGGGGTTTGCGCTACCATGCATCATTTCATCTCTCCTTCTCTCTCCCCCTCCCTCTCTCTTCCCCTCTCCATCTTACTAAATGTGAATGGAAGGCCATAGGTCCCTAAAAGTTTTCAGTCTTAGACACTCTAAGAAAAGCATTAATTTGAATCTCATGTGTTTGCTATTACTCCTATAATTCCCCTTTTCTCTTCAACTATGACTATCCCTCCTCTCTCCCACCATTCTCACTAAGATTCCATAGGTGGATGGATATTCACTTTCTTCTTTTTGCCTCTTAATGTATCATAATAATGACAAAGGGAAGGATAGTTGAAGGCATAAATGGAAATAAATTGTCCTCCTCTTGCCATGATGGAAATTTATTATTGTATTAAGACCTATTTCTATATAACAACAAATAAATAATGCATGTTTGTTAGATGCTTTTACGATTTGAGTCCTTCATAGATACTAGGGCATGGCTAATGCTTTAAAGTAAAGGTATACATGATTGGACAGCATGTTTTATTGCTTTAAAAATCATTTAAGGTATAAGAAGTATATTTAGTTTCTATAATATATGTAATCAAGTTGCTCATTTAATAATAATATTGACATTTTTAGTTTTCTGGATACATAAACTTGTGTTCCGATCTCCCTGAAAAACACAATAGCTGATATAACTTTTATTTGGTCAATAGCTTAAATTGATCAATAGCACCCCGTTTAAATATATTACCGTATAATTTTTTTCCATGTATATGGATTTTTAATACATATATTCATTGCATGGTTGGATGTACTATCTTGTACCGAACTGAACCGATAGGGAACCATGATGATTCGCTCTGTCAGCTCGGTAAATAGGCTGAACCAGCTCCAATTTGATTAAACCTCCCCGGCTTGGTAAAAAGGTCACCCCGGCTCGGTAGAAAGCCCGCCTGGCTCAACCTTTTGATTAGCCCCCCCATGCCCTCCTTGGCTTAGAAATGGCAATCTTATAGTGATTTGACCACCATTACTACAAACACTGAATCTAAAAGTGGCCATCTGTCTTGTGCATTATTTTGGGGCCATGGCATACAAGAACCCCCCATCACACACACACACACACACACACACACACACACATAGAGTCGTGTATTAAAGCTTTATCCTCGATTTGGATGCAAAAACGCTTGCCTTGAGTGTCTTAAAATCTCAAAGACAATGTTTGCTATGCCGGTACCGGGCCCGTATCGGTTGCTTGGCGGCACAGATCGGTACAGCCCTGTGCCGTGCCGTGCCGGCCCAATACCGACACAGTAGAGGTGGGGGAGAGGGAGAACGAGAGAGAGAGAGCGGGGGAGGGAGGGAGAACGAGAGGAAGGAAGAGAGAGGCCGGCTGACGGAAGCTGGGGAGCCTCCGTGAGGAGGAGGCGGAGGTTGGGGAGACGCGGAGGTGGGGCTCCGCATCCGGTCCCCTATGCAAGGGAGTAGGATCTCGATGGCAATAATGGAGGAGAAGCAGGAGTATTCTGATGAGATAGTTGTGATCGAAGAGACAACAACTCTCTAAACTATAATTTTTCATGTCAAGTGGTGGTCCCAATAGTCCTAAGTGTCACAAAAAATGCAGGATTGGTCTTGTTTATATCCATTGCAAGAATTAATATCTTAGATTAGTTGATTTTAGAGGCCCAAAAACTACTCTAAGCATATATCACATGTACTGCAGGTATAAGGTTCAAGTGCTTTTTTTTTTAGGTGGACCTGTACCCAACTGGCATACTCATATCCATAAGTATATGGATGACATTGCTCAAAGCAAGCAATCAGGACCAGGCATTCACCAATTCCCCTCTAGACACCATAAATATAAGTCATCGACATAAGTATGTGGTATGCAACTCCCTATCTTGAAGCCCTTAATAAAATCCACAACCTTTTTCTTTTGATACTATTGATGAATCAAGAAAGAAGAGTAGTCTTGAGGAAAAATGAGATGAAACTTAGGGCAGTTCAGCAACCTAACCCAAGCTGCAACTATTGGTACTTTCGTAAATAGATGGTTTCCTGAAATTAGTTAATCCTCTTATTCTCACTTTTGAGTAGAATCCAAGGTAAATAACCCATACAATTTAAAAGTGGCAGCTGCATTTTTCCGTATGGTCTATTAAATTTAAATCCTACATAAGCCTGTTTTACAAAAAGGACATGCCCTAGAGGCTCATAATGGCAGAAAATTAATATAAACTACAGCAACTTAAAGCAATATCTAGACGAAAAAATGTTTGCTAATTAGATGCCTCAGCAAACTAGTAATCACATCAGAACATCTAAAAATAAGAGAATAATTGCTAATTGGACAGGATGATATAATTGTACTTCTAAAACATATCATTAGCCAACGAATGATTTTTAAAGCAGTAATACATAATCTGTGAAGATGAGTGTAAATATATGCGACTTGTAACTAAGGATGAACTTTGGAGAAAAGCCAATACTATGGCAGTGTGAAATCTCATGTTTCATGCTATTTTTGATGCAAGTCAGTTATGTATTATGGTTTAACCTCTCTCTCCCTTGTGGTCAATTTTTACTGGAAAAGCTGAATATTTTAAATGGAAAGTGTACAACACTAAATAAGCATCGCAGTACCACACCATCCGTCTATTGTAGCCCAGGAAAATGCTCTGGGGTGCCTGTTAGTGCACATGAAAAGTTCTCTCAGTCCTACTTTCCATGTATGACAGTATGACACTATACTCAATGACCCTCTGTATACTGCACTAATTCTCATGACTTGTGACCAGTTCCCATGTGGCAGGAACTTTTCACGTGTGCAAAATGGTCCGCCCTAGCATTAGCCCGTGACATTTGCAGAAGCAAAAAAAAAAACAAAAAAAAAAAAATTTCAAACTCCCAATGCTGGCAGATTTTCATAATCATCCTTTTACTTAGAGAAGTAAATGGAAAGGAAATAATTGGTAACTCAGAGATTTCACTAGAGAAAAAAAAATCATTCAATTGATGTGGTGCTGTCCTCCTTTTTCTGACAGCTTTTAATGGTGGCAGTTCCAAAAAAAAAGCAGCAGTTAAAAGAGTGCTACATTGCTTGGGAATTTTGTGTTACAGTAGAAGCAAGAGGAAATAAAGAGCTAAAAGTAGTAAATTATCTCTAGGGCCACAACAAAGAGCCAAAATAGTTAGTTTTCTTACTGGCCTACCACCCATAAAAATTCTAACCAATCATGAGAAAGATGGGAAGATTCCAAATTTGTTAGTTATACATAATTTAGCTCCTAGCTTGCTGATTTCTTGGACAATGTTGATTTGGGTGTGTGACAGTGAGGGGATCGATTTTGTTAACCTTTTATTATTGTTAGTTTACGTGAGTTCCTCGGTGGTGCATAAAAACTGGTTAACTCAAGCTTATACCAATGCCATTGTTCATGTTTATGCATGACGTTTTATGACACAAATAGTCTTTTTTTCCTGCAAATTCTTTTAGCTGGAAAGTAAATTATGAAATGTTTTGGATATCAAGTGTTAGCTCTTCAGCATTTTATAGAATGAATATTACCATAACATGCAGAAACTGAGCACCACCTTCTTTAATTTTTATGATCATAAATCATCACTCCATAACTTTGTTTTTATGCAGGCACTCTGGATCAGATTTTGGTGCTCAGTGAGGCTTCAGCGTACATAAATATCCGTTGCTCCCTTGGAGTTCTCGTATCCAACAGAAAGTTGTTTTGTTTTTTTCCTTCTTGAGTGGAGAAAGAACTTTCCGACATCATTTGCAACATTCAAAGAAAATCCAGTTGCAAATCTTGTTAGCTGTGGCAGCAGACTTGAATACATAACATTCCTTTGTTGAAAACACTATGTTGCAAGGAAAAGGATAATTGCGAACTAGTCGCTACCCGGATTGGGTTTCGTCTGCATTTACTTTTAGAAATGTAATTTCCTTTAGGTTATTCATGTTCATCTTGCTGTCAATTGGCACTTTACATTGATGAGTATTATACTTTAACCTTGATTATAGAAATTATCATTGCCATATAACTAATGTCATGTTTTAAGGTACTTCTGCTGCATACCTTCAGTGGGCTATATGTGTAGGTTATTTTATTACTAGCATCAAAGTATGCTGTACCAACCTGAATTAAGCAGTACGGGGCGTACTGGCTCGAATCGGGCAGTACAAAACGTACTGTACCATATTGATTCGGTACCGGTATCCGGTATGAGTGGCGTACCGATACTCGGTATACCAAAAAAATCTCCGTATCGTACTGTACAGACACTGTGTTAGTGTAACGGCGTCGGTATGCCAAAAAACTCCATACCATACCGTACAGACACTGTGTTAGTGTGACACTGGTATGGAGTCCGCTACCGAGATGGAGAATTTTGACTAGCATTGTGGGGCTATTTGGTTGGATCAACTGTTCCATGTTTATTTCCTGAAGTGAGAAGGTTTCACATTGACTTGAGAGTACAGGAGTTTGGATGGCATAACACTAGAAATCTGGTAAGCTCCACCATTTATTTGTCTTATTGCATGTTTTTTCTTTTCCCACCTTTTTTGCTTGCATTTAGCAAAAAAATTTTCTATTAATATAAAGTTGAGGGAATCGCCAGCCTCCTGAAACTGCTATGATGTCAGCACATTGCTACCTGCCAGCCATTGATGACTGGATGACAATGTGTGTACACATGAAACATTTATTTGGGAAAAAAGGAAAGAAATTGCAGAAAAAAAGAACAGAAAAAGGAAGCCAAGGGTTGTGATAGTGGATCAATTTATTAACAGAAATAAATGAAGAGTGGTATGAATGTATGAGAGGGGACAAAAATTAAAAAAATGAAAAAAAAAGAAGAAAAGAAAAGATGAAGTTTGTTGGAGAGGGAAAAAAAGAATTGATAAAAGAAAAAGAAAAGAAAAGAAAAGGTGGGTGATGAGTTTGAAATGTTTATTTGCAACCTGAAGGCCTGGACTTGTATACTTTTCCTTAGCAGGCATCTGTATTTTTTCCTCTATTCTGTTTGAGCCTTCGTTGAAAGGAAGATTTTTCAAATTGTCATTCAAATTGTTCTGGCTTGATACATGGATAATGCAGATACTGTCTATATGGTTCATGCATCTATTTTGACAGGCTTGGTGGTTGCAGGAATGGCTTGATGTCAGGAAATTTATCCATCATTCTGGCTATTAATTTTAGGTTGCCTTTTGACACTTGAGTTCATTTTATTGTCCTGTTGTTTGTTGGCACTCAATTTATCCAGATGATATCTCCTTTTGTCACATGGACCCGGCAGAGCCCACCCTTCCTGTCTGATTACTTTCATCTGTTTAATTTTTCTAGAAAAAAGTGGCCTTCCTTGGAAAGTTTAAAACAGGAGCAGAGCCCACCCTTCACCTGAAAGCTTTTTAATCTTTTTGATTACCTTCATCTTTCCAATTTTCCTGGAAGTTTGGTTTGGAAAGTGGAGCCCAACCTGGTCACCAGGTAGGTATGACTGTTGAGTGGGCCTGCTAGCAGATACAGGGAGTTCGAGTATGAAAAAATAATTTTAATATGCTATTGGATTAGGTCAGAATTCTGAATTTAGAGTTTAGACCCAAGGTCTTATTGTATGTGGATCCATACTTGAAAACCTGAAACCCATTCCAAATATCTCTGCATGAGCATGCATGCATGCTTACGTAAAGTTATCCAGAAGTCTCTAGAGATTTCTATTATTTGAGATATTTCCATAGAATATTTCTAATGGATGGATCTAGGCTTCTAGCGTTACATATTTTCTGGAGATATTTCTATGACTATATAGTTCCTGTAGATATTTGTATTTAAAGGACTAGAATGTCACAATAAGTGCTATATGTGTATTCGAATCTTGTCCTTTTATTTTCTTTTTGTTAATTCAGTTATTATTTTATTTATTGTCTCGCATTGAATGGTATAACCTTATGATATTCTTTATTGTCTAACATCTCTCTTCTGGTAGAACAATTAAGCTCAATGTAAATAAAAAGAAATAAAGCTCACAAGAAGTGGAGGAGAAGTAGCCATATGTGCATATCTATTGGAATAATTATATCACATATTACTCTAGTTAACTATAATTATTTTTGGTGTTTGTATCTATAAAAAAAATACTTATGCATGTCTGACAGACGGGTGAAGAAGTAGAATTAAATTAGTCATTAGATCAAGGAAAGTTTTGATTTTTGATAGGGATCTTGGCTAGATGAAAACATAAATTCCTTATTTGGAGTCTGCATTATAAATTTGATGACTTGTCTACAGTGAAAAAGTATGAAGAAGAATAGGCTAAACAAATAAAAAAAAATTCATTGACAAGGGGAACCCTTCGCACTCTTTTTTTTTTTTGGGAGCAAAACAGTGGTAATCTATCTCTATTAAAATGAGACGAGAAAAGCAAAAGCATAGAAGAAAAGAGAGAAAAAAAAAGCAAAATATGAGTGCATGATCTTGATAAATTGAGAATCGCAGGACGATGGTTTGTCCTAATCCCAAGAATTGTTACCAAGCATTAATTTATCTCCAAATAAACTAATCAGCCATCCAAATAAGGCATTAATATTTTGGTTTCTAATGGAAGCTAGAGTAAATCCATATGCATGAAAAAGATATCGGAATTTCATTTTCTACAGTGGGGACTAGAGATTTATGAAGAAAATGGGAATCTTATATTCTAGAGTGTGGAGTTTTCCACTAAAAGAGATCATCCTTTTTGAGTAATACTAAACAAAATGCGCTCCAATTAATGCAGAACCTGAGTTTCCTTCAGTTGCTTATGCTGCTGCTGAAAAATTTATTGGCTGCATCAAATCCTCAAAGTCCTTGAACTCTATCTTCATGAGTCAATCACCATCTAATACGACAGTGTCGCAGCTACTTACGTTGCTGCAAACCCAGTTTTTCATGCTCATATGGCATTCTGTGAACTTATTTAGAACCCAAGGAATTAGATCATCACCAAATAAAATACAGTTGCCAGTTGTGGAGGGATGACTGTAAAGGTCATCCAGCCAGTTGGTAATAGCAAAAGCTATTAGAGATATTGAGGGCTTCTGTCAAAGATATCTTTAAGATAATGAAATATTTGTTTCACTGCTTGCTGAGTGTGTGGTTTTGAGCTGCTGCACAAACTAATTGACCATGCTCACTGCATAGGAGATATCAGGTCTTGTCATAGTAGTGGATAGGTAACCATACTTAGATTATCAAGAGTTGCACCATCAATGCATGAGAGCAAAGTATGAGCAGCAAGTGATGTACATAGAGGCTTGACTTGATCCGCACCAAACCTGGCAAGAAGACCTTTTGTAATATAATGTCGAGTTAAATGTAAGCCCGATGAGTCACGCTTAGCCTCTGTACCCAAGAAGTAGTGGAGTTACAACCGAATCTTTTGGAGCAAACTTAGCAGAGAAAATATGACCTTATCATCCGCATATGATGACATATAATAGGCTTTGTCGAGATGAAAATAGAGGTGGCAATGCTTACCCTGCTTAACTCGTTTAATTTGCTTCAAGCCATTGTATATTGGGTTATTTTACCTATTTAATAAAATGATCTACTTCAGCCTTTGGGTTTGGATTTTTGACCTGCTTAATGAAAATGTCAGGTTTTGGTTAAGAGATATTTTGTCTATCCTATATCTGACTTGACTTGTATCTAGTTTGACTTGATCCAATTGCCATCCTTAGGTGAAACAAACAAAGTAGAATTATCTACAGGACTACGCATAAAACCTGTGGTGTGAATAAAGTTGCTGAATCTATCAAGCACATAAAGGACCTTCTTAACATGCACATATGTTGAGGAAATTTCGGGTGAATAAAACCTTGGGGTTGTGTTATATGAACAACTTTTGTTAAATCACCATGTTAAAAATGCATTTTGAGCATCAAGTTGTTTGATTTCCTGACCATTGGAGATAGCCAAAAAACCATTTGAATTGTTGGTGGTTTGAGCACTAGACTAAATGTCTTAAAGTAATCAATACTGTTCACTTGTTCAAAGACTTGTTCTACAAATCTAGTTTTATAGCAAGCCACACTCCTATCAGAGTTCCTCTTAAGCTTATTTATCCACCTAGACTCAACAAGGTTCATGATAGGATAACATGGAATCCAAAAGCAGCAAAACACTCCTACAAACAATTTGGATGACTATTACACGGTTGAAAGGTATGTAACAAACCTAGGGAAAAATTTGGATGTTTTCATTAGTTATTGAAGTGATAACTATTGCGCGGTTGAAAGGTATGTAACAAACAAACAAAAAAACAGGCCAGGAAAAACAGATTTTATTGATCAAGGCAATAAATTTTTTTGCTTAAGAAATCCTTATCATTAAATGGCAGTCATGACTAGACAAAAGCATTACGTCTTTGTTTGGCCATTTACATTAGTTTTTAATCTGGAAACTTAAGCACTGTTGAATGGTGTGAGGAGATCAAGCTGAGAAAAAAAGAACTCCTTGTTTAAAGGAATAGACAAAAGCATTAAGAATTTTTGTTTGGACAATTGCATTAGTAATTGATGTGATAACTTTTGAACAGTTAAAAAAATATGAGGAGAAAAGCTGAGAAAAACAGAGTTCTGTTGATGAAGGGAATTAAAATTTTGCTAAGAAATCTTGATCATTATGCAGTAGCTTGGTCAGTTTGGAAAGAGTGCAACAACAGAATTTTCATTCAAAAATCTTCGGACCTCAAGAGAGTTTTGAAGAATGCTCTTCTCCTATTCTACTCATGGACATCTGATCCCCCCCAATCTTTTTGTCTTCTTTTGTAACTATTTTGTTTCATTTGCTAATGAAGTGGGTTGAACACTTGAACTCCCCTCCTGCTTCCACCCCCCCCCCCCCCCCCCCCCCCCACAAAAAAAAAAAAAAAAAAAAAAATCCTGATCATTATTTAACTGTCATGACAATAAAAAAGCATAGTCCCTATTTGGATATTTGTATCAATTATCAAATGATGACTTGTGAATTGTTGGAAACTTTGGGAGAAAAAAAGATGGGAAAAATGGAATTTCCCTTCACGAAGGGAATAACTGACATGACTCGATGAAAGCATTAGTCCTTGTTCAGCAGTAGTATTTATTATCAAAAGGAAAGATGTGAGGAAAAAAATTGGAGAAAATGTGAGGGAAAAAAGGTAGGGAAAACTGAATTTCGTTGACAAAGGTAATCAAATTTTTGCTCAAGTAATCCATGTTAAGGGTTGAGATCAGACGAAAGCATTAAGTGTGAGAGAAAAATCTGGGAACAAAACAGAATTTTGTTGGTGAAGGGACTAAAGCTTTTATTTGAGAAAATTAATCATTAAATAACAGTTACATGATTAGACAAAAGCGATAACTCCTTGTTTGGACATTTGCATAGAACATCAATGTGATAACTTATGCATGATGGAAGAGTGTGAAGTAAAAAAGCTGTAAAAAAAAGAAGTTCAATGATGAAAGGGATAAATTTTTTACTTCAAACATCCTGATCATCAAATAAGGGTCATGGCTAAATAAAATCTTTCATTTCCCATATGGATGTTTGCATTAGTTATCAATGCGATAACCCGAAGCTGTGGGAAAATGGGAGTAAAAGAGCTGGGGCAAAACAGAATTTTCTTGGTGAGGGAATGAAAGACATCTTGATCAATTAAACAACAGTAACGGCCGGCAACGGCATTAAGTTCCTGTTTGGATTAGTTATCTTTTTCGAGAGAAAGGGAGGGAGATCCACCCACACTATAATTATCTAGGTTCCCATACTTAGGATGCTCCATCCAAACTTCAAATCCAGAATCTCTTGTTGCCAAGCAGAGGGAATTTACCACCAGGACAATTGCTATGGTTCATGTTCTTGGATTAGTTATTGGTGTGATAACTTGTGCAAAATGGTAGAGTCTGAGGAAAAAAGGCTGGGAAAAAACATAATTCATTATTTAGGGAATAAAGTTTTTGCTTAAGAAATCTTGATCATCAAACAAGGGTCATGATCAGACAAAAGCTTTAAGTACTCATTCAGATGTTTGAATTATTTATCGGTATATCATCTTGCATGCGATCAAGAAGTGAAGAAAAAAGATTGGGAAAAACAGAATTTTGTTGATGAATGAAACCATTTCCACTTCACAACCCAAGTTTGAGTGTGTGTGTGTGTGTGTGTGTAAACTACCTTCAAAGTTGCATGCATTCTCCTGAAACCTCAAGGAGTGGGGTTGGCGGTTTCTCTTGATCCCTTGGATTGTTCCATTTCCACCACTTCTTCTCTTCCTTTTCTCGGGCAGATTTTTTTATCAATAGGTAAGCTATTCGGCCATCCAAACAGGGCTCTAAAATATGGTTTCCATGTGAAGAAGATGCTGAATTTTTTTGATATTTCTGAAAAAAATGACTGTTTTTAATCAGAGATTCAATGTCGGCGGAACTTTTCCTTTAAGCGAGCATTTTCTCATTGAGCATGCAAGTCGTATATAGTCTTGGAAATGTTTTTTCTTTTGGATGTAAAGAATTGAAAGCTGTATGCTGCCCACCTAAATACCATTGTTCACCTTATGAGCTGCTGAGTGTGAGTCCAAATGGGTATTACTATTGCATTCCCCCAAAAAAAGCACATACCCAGAATGAGCAAGAATCAGAAACAGAAATTCTTTAACAAGCTGAAAATCTAACAAAACTGGTCACTCAGGTGGTGTATTGTTTTCTCATGAAGCAAAGGCAATGGTGAAAAGCAGCTTTCTGACTTCAGAAGCGATCTTTCTGAGTCACCACAGCACTGCAATACAAGAATAGATGATTCATTTGGGCCTTTAATACAAGAATGCATTATGTTACCAACTGGATTTTGAGGGAAAGAGAGTAGCAAGAATAAGCCTAACTAAGATTTAATAGATAACTATCTAAACAAGGATACACTAGGCTAACCAGATACAATATTATAAAGGATCATAAAAACAGTGTCTAGTTTAGAGATTCTTTTCTTCCTTCACCAAGAAGTATCTGGTTTTTGCAGGTCTTCTGGGGAGATTTCCTCTAATCTCTGAATACTCTGGCATCTCTTTCAAGCCAAATGCACCAAGTAATTGACTAATTGATAATGATAACATCCCAACTAGCTCTCCCTCCATTCTGTCAAAAAATCTAGTGTCTTGGCAGGGAAAGAATGAATACCAACCCAATGCTGCAGCTTAAGCCAAATAGTATGATAATGAAATCATTATGAAAGAAATAGATATTCTGTCAACTCCTCGTGATACAGACATACTACACGCATGGTACAATGGTTCCAGTTTCTCATTATCAGATTCTCAGCAGTCAGGATTTTGTTGAGGCCGATATGTTAACAACCAGATTATGAGAGCATTTTTCTGCTAGTCTAAACTCTAGGAATATAATCCCTCCAAAGGTATTGCTCATAAACAAGGGCACAAAAATTCTTGAACCTTGTAAATTTTTGTTCTCATTCAGCTTTGGTGTATTGGGACTCAGAAATATTTGATAGGGTAGTATCACGATGGGTTCAAAATGTGTATCTGGGAATAAAAACTTTATCTCCTTTTTTTTTTTCTGTGTATCATGTAATCAGGAATGCTTATACGGGTTCGACTGAACTCAAATCTTGATCCCCAGTTACAGGTCTTATATTTTATTCCACCAATGCTTGGATATTGAACAAAGCTTTTCAATCCCATATAACATAATTTATTCAATGGCTCACCTATTCTAAAAAGAAGAAGAAAAAAATCCCACAGGCTTATCGGTGTTTACTATTCTTTTAAAAGTGATCATTGTTCATCCTCTACTTCAAAGACATTCTAGTATTCGAGTACCTGAAACACCTTAAATGAATGGCCTTCTACTTGTCAGCTTGGTAAAGGCGGTACCTGTTAATACTCACACAGACAACTCAAGATCTACAATGCAATAACTTGCAGGTGTTGCCAATAAAAACATCAGGTGAAATAGATGAGGTCAAAGTAACCCAAACTGGAGTGGAACGAAGGGGAGCATGTTCTTCGCATCCTTCCCTGTAAAGAGTCCAGCGTTATTGCAGCAGCAAATCTAAAAGGCTTCTAAAGCAAACTTACTGCAGCATGACCATAATTTGGATGGACAAAGCAACATCCTAAGTCGCAAAAAAGGATGCGAAATTCAATTGTCCAACAAGTAATTCATAACATACCTTGTATCTCCAGTCATACAGCTCAAAGTAGTTGCTAAAATACAACATGATTGCAGAACAACTCCCGTAATGTAAGCCAAATGAAACACTGAAAATTTAACGAAATAAATATGACGTCGCAATTAATTACGACCTTAGAAAGATTTGTCGCTTCACTTTGTTTAGAAGACGAGCAACAAGGAACCTACCAAAATTGTAGTTTCAGAAGGAAATTATTTGGTAACAGGTATGGAAAAGGGTCCAACAGTCATTGCCAGTAGGATGTGCCTACAAGTCAAGGAGAAGCCTGCGAGGGTCTTCAACCACATCTTTAATACGCCGCAGGAATAGAACAGCCTCTCTTCCATCAATCAATCTATGATCGTAAGTCAGCGCAATGTACATGATTGGCCTTGGAACAATGTTGCCGTCAACCACCATTGGACGAGACACAATAGAGTGCATACCTAAGATGGCAGACTGCACAAAATATGTAGGCACATCAGGGTACAATACAAATAATACATGGTAACAGAGACCTTTTGAAGCAGTTCAGGGGCATTACTTGTGGGGGGTTGATGATGGGCGTGCTCAGAAGGCTTCCGTAGACACCACCATTAGATATTGTAAATGTACCTCCAGCCATCTCATCAATTGATATTGTCCCATTATTTGCCTTCTTTGCAAGGTTATTAATCTCTTTCTCTATTCCCGCAAAATTCATCTCATCAGCATTCCGGACAACTGGAACCACAAGGCCCTGAGAAAATTAAGAAATTAAATGTTCATCCGGCCACTTATTCTATCAGCCATACAACTAAGAAATCAACAAATTAAAACCAAACAATCAGGATCATATCTTCATGTCAAAATGAAAAGGTCAAAACATAAAGTGCTCATACGGCCTCCAAGAGACATGATACTCCCAAACCTTAGGTGTGCCAACAGCAATACTGATATCAATGTAGTCCCTGTATATGATATCATCCCCATCAATTACTGCATTAATGATTGGCTGGTTTTGAAGCCCAGAAACAGCAGCCTGACAACATGAAGAATTAATGTAAATGAATAGATCAATGAAATATTATTTGCAGTATTCACTACACATTACATACTTTAACGAAGCCTGACATCAGCCCCAACTTCACACCATGCTTTTCGAGAAAGGCATCTTTATAGTCTGAGCGAAGCTTCATTAGATTTGTCCTATGATATAAAAATCATGATGGTGACAAACCAGAACATGTATATATAGCAGAAAGACTGCTTTGCAGTAGATTTTTCAACAAATAAATTAAAAAAGACAAATTAATCTAAAGTGTCTTGTATCTTTAGAGGGTGAGCTTCGGCGCAATGGCAAGGTTGCTCTATTATGACCTGGAGGTCATGGGTTCGAAGCATGGCACTAGCCTTTTTATATGTAGGGGTAAGGCGACGTATATCTGACCCTCCCCATATCTCACAATGGCAGAAACCTCGTGCATTGGGCCACCCCTTTTTTTTGTCTTGTTTCTTTACATAAATTATCATACCAGTTCACTGTAAATTCTAGCACAGCATAAATTAAACTAAGAAAAGGAATACATGTGCCATGCCAGCAGTGACAAACATAAACACAAGGGCCACAAGAAAGTGGTGACAGAGATACCTACATATCAACTTCATTGAATGTAGTTAGCATAGCAAATGTGTTCTGAGAATCCTTCAAACGCACGGCAACTCTTTTCCTTAGTCTCGGCATGGGAACCTGAAATATAAAAGACAAAAGCAATACCAGGAAACCTCTCTATCAAGTCCTCCTTATGTATCAAGTGCAGCATGCTTTACTAATAACACACTTCTAGCAATAAAAGACAGCTGTGTGAGACTTACTCTTCTTTCCCTTTCCTTGGGAGGAAGCTGAGGTTCTGAAGCTGAAGTTTTAGGGTATGAAGGAGAAGATGCTTTTGGCTTTTCTTTGATTGGAGCTTCTGCTTTTAGCGTTTCTTTCTCCATCTTCTTCTCTTTTGCAGGAGGAGATGGCTGTGGGGCATCTTTACCTGCTTTCTCCTCTGATGGAGCAACATGTGTGTCACTGGAAGCAGATTTTGATATAACAGCAACCTTGGTTCCTGGTGTCACAGTAGCACCTTCCTCGGCTACAAACTGTCAACAATATAATACAGACATCAAATTTGTGTGAGTCAGAAGCTTGAATGTATAAGAGGAAGCAAGGTAAATGATATATAAGAAAAATTAATTATTGGCAGCATATTATAGCATGACGCCTAACCTTTTGGATTATCCCAGCTTCAGGACTAGCAACATCAATGGTCACCTGAAATAAGTGACTACCCTTTTATATTGAATGTAACATAAATTAGATATAACTTGTGAATAAAGCAATATTACCTTATCAGTCTCAACTTGCGCGATTGGCTCATCAACTTCAACCCTGTCACCAGGCTCTGTTTCCCAATTATCATGTCCAGAAGAGGCACAAGTTAGCATGAATGCTTATGAAGACAAGCACATTCATCCATGATCCACACATACAGCCAGAATTTATCCCAATAAATGTGGGCAGGAGCTGTAGATCACACGATCCAAATATACATGAACACATCATCTGTGATCTGGCTTCTAGGTTTAATGCCAATGATGTGTCAAGCTGTGGAGGCAGCATGTTTGGGCCCAATGATGCATTCTGTTTGAGAGCATGCATGTCTCTGTGTGTGTATGTGTTTGTGTGTGTGTGTGTGTGTGTGAGAGAGAGAGAGAGAGAGAGAGAGAGAGAGAGAGAGAGAGAGACAGAGAGAGAGAGAGAGAGAAGAGAAGAGAGAGATGAAAATTACATACTCTTTAAGAAGGTTGCTAAAGTTCCATCAGTTATAGATTCACCCATGAAAGGAACAACAGCATCGACTAGGTCGCCTTCAATCAGGAAAATATGGCAAAAATTTACAAGTTAATACTCTAGAACTGTAAGATATGCCGAGAAAGGTGGAAGTAGCTGTAGACGCTTACCACTGTCAGCAGCCAATGACCTACTCCATATTTGGTAAGGAGAGGCTTTTGGGAGGAACTCGATAAGATCCCTGCAAGTTTCATGCAAATTTTATTTGTGAGAAAACCCTTGGAGCAACATTCTCCAAGAAAAACAGTTTTATGTGAGTAGACTATAGTCTCCTGACTAAAGAATAACATTACAAAAGTGAAGATAACAATGAAAATTAAAATAATTGTGATGGTTGATTACTTCTACAATAAGTCAACTAGTAAATTGAAAGGAAAAATGAAGTTTCCATTCTATTGCTAACCTTCTAGGTTTCGAGCAGACCACACCACCTGAAATGAAACATGATGTAAGATTCTCAGTTTTTAACATTATCAACAAAATATGCTTAAGATAATAAATAAACAAGATCACCTGGAAATATATGATGGCTAAAGTGTCTGACATGCCTGTAACTTCTCAAGAGAAATAATGTCTGCACAGATATGACAAAACTGGTGAGCGCTTCGCAGGACAGAGGAAAAATTAGTCGATCGACTTAATATATAAAATCAAAACAAGGAAAAATCTACTTGAGGCAAAATAAAGATTAGATTTAATACTAAAATCAGAATATGACTGGAATCCAACCCAAACAATATGAAGAATGAAACAGAAAATGGTGACTGATCTGGCCAAGAGCCAAGGTCACGGGACTGTTGGTCCAATCACTGGGTCAGTTAGTCGAACTGAATTATGCCTAAAAAATATTATAAAATAAAAATATTAAAATGATTAGATATAATATAAAAATATGTATTAACTATTTATATTTTTTTCTAATTTTTCAAGAAACTATTTATAATTTTCTACATTATATACTACTCTATAAAATGCATTGAACTACATTCTACACAATTCTTTTGTTAGAACATAAATAGGAAAAATTGTGATTCATTTAATTTTTAAAAAATGTAAAAAAAGTTGTAAATAACCTAGGGAAATGTATAAAATTTATTGATATTTTATTTTTAAATAGTAAAGTTTTGAAGTATCCAATGCATAAAATTGATGCATTTTCTTTAAATTTTGCATCAAAGAGAAAAATAATTGTTTATTTTTCTTCTTTATTGGAAAGGATTGATTATCAAAAAAGTGAGTACATGACATTTTTGGAATAAGATTGATATAGTTTATATCACTTGATAATTTATCAAGAATCAAAGGCTGTCCTAGTGGTTGAGCGTTTGGCCAAGAAACCTGGGTCATGTGTTCCATCCTGACTCAATATGCCTTCTTCCAAAAATTGTTTGACCAGATCACCCACCGTCCACTCGCCCGGTTCACCTGCTTTCTGATAAAACCAGCCGGGCCACTGGTTTCTCAGGCGGTTCAACCGCATATCCGGTCCTGTATGAAAACAGGATTGGCTGGGGGCTTGGTTCACCGATTTTTTGGTCAGACTGGCCAATGGTGGGGTTTCTATAACCATGATATGGAACATAAGGAAAGATCAAATAGAGCACCATATCAGCAAGCAAATGTAGAACATGAATGAGGGAGAGAACTTGAGGAAATGCAAATGATGAAAATTATTCAAAATATATAAGAGGATGAACTTCAAATGAAAGGCAAAAGTTTTGGAAAATGGGAGCCTTTGCAATAGATTTTGGAAGGTTATTAATTAACATTAAGGATTGAGTACAACTCAATCCATGAAGATCTTTCCTAGGAATTTGGAAGGTTCAGAGGACCAAACAGGTGGAGGTTTTTGTCAGCTTGCAAATAAGTTGAAATATGATTTCAATTATTTCTTCAAAATAATTCTTCTAATATAACACCACAAAGTGAAATAAGACCAGCTGGAATAAAAATAAGGAAAAAACAATGGTGAAGAATCTACATTGTGCTATGGTAGCACCATGGTCTGTTATAAAATTACTACTGCAATAACAATAATTTGCCTAACTAACAATAGTAACAAAACCAATTTTGCTACTACAACAATACTGACTTCATCATCCTAAGAAACAAAAAATGATTTGTTTTTGGCACACATAATTCTTATTCGAAAAAGACAAAAGCTTGGTTTTCTAATGATTTTACATATACTTTATTTTTTCTATTATCCACATCTTCCTTACTTTCGGTCACATGTGATAGTTATATATTTCTTTTGGAAAGTTTTGGTTATGTTATGACTTTCTTGGTGCAACCTCATTCTTTAACGTTACGAAGAAAATATACTTATGATTTACAGCAACAATTACACATGTTAAAGACAAAACAACCTTTGAAATCAATTCATTAATGCACAAAACTGCTAACAGATACAAACAAAATGAAAATCCCTAATCTTCAACACCAGAGCCTCTAGCGTTTTGTTCTAATCAAAAACTGCACACAGATAAAGCAAGATTTTTCAACACCTTGGTAGGATTCATGTAGCCAACCTCAACTAGTTAGGGATTAAGGCTCAGTTGAGTTGAGTTGTAGACAAGGCAACTGCCTTAAGATTCGGCATAGTTCTAGTTAAATGTCTAACCATTCAAATGTTCCATAAATGTGAAAAAGCTGGAAATTTCCTTATTCTTTGAAGAGTTATCTTATCTAGCACATTATCAAGATTTCTTGTTTTAAGCCATTATCGTTCATCCCTTCCCTTGCAAGCCATTCCAGTGGCATGTTTGCTGCTCATAATATCGGGGCAATATGAAATTTGTGCAAGAAGATTAGTATGCCCAACATACAGAGAAATCAATTGAAGGAAACACCACTCTTGATTTGGGAGGCGAGCCTGTTTTCAGACTGCACAGCCAGTTCCTTTGCATTAGTTAAAGGCATGTTTGGTTCTAAGTCTTCAAAAATGAAGGAGGCCAGTTTCCCCAAGTGACTTCGGAAAAACCCTTCTCCCCAAATACAAGGAAGAGAAAAGGTTAAAACCACTTCAGGACTTTTCAAAAAGTCAAGACATAACTGTCGAACTGTGGTCCTCACATCCACTGAACCAAACACACACAAGTTGCTCACTTCCACCTAACACACTTCGGACCTGCCACCGACGATTCCCATAGTCAGTAAACAATGTTTTTGAGTTTCCACTAGCACCATATTGTACATATGCTTCTGGGTTTCCACTAGCACCATATTGTACATACCTCAATGAGTAAGCCATGCTTTTTGCTAAGTTTCCTTACTGTAAAATTTATAAGTTTGATATAACTCCTTTTGTATAATAGCATCATGCAAGTCTATGAATTGAGACAATCAAATTCTGAATTCCTCAAAAAAGAAAAAAGAGATTCATTCTGAAACAATCAACATTCAATGGATGAGGTGAATATGGTTTTACCCACTTGTGTTCCTAGGAAACTTCTGCTGCCTAGAAAAGTACTACCTAATGCCTATAATTGTTATGATTACTTAGTTACTGCATTGAGTACCAATGCTTTAAATATTAAGTTTTGTAAATATTAAGGTAAATCTTTATACTTAACATATGCTTTACATTTTATGTGCACAAAGTAAATATGCTCAAATACAACAAGTAGATTACGCAAATTTCAAGGGAACTTTATGTTTGTACACTTACATACAAGAAATTTGGTATACATGTTTATACATGAGAAGGTAAAAATTCAAGTAATGGGTAACTAAATATTTATTATAAGTAATTTAGCATATTAATACAGCATATTCATATGTCACACAACTAAACAGAAAAACATGTAAATTTAATAATACAAACTAAACAAAGAGTAGATGAAATTAATGTATTAAGGAGTCAAGTAATGGAAGCTGTAAGGTAAACTAATTGATCGCAAAGGGCATGTAGTAAATCAATAAGTTAATATATCAAGTATCACCCATGTGTTTTGACATTTAATATTTAACTTGCAAGTTAATATAGGCTAAGAGTGTTAGATGTTCAATTCTATGTTAGCTCATAACTCCTTCAAACCCTCTCATTTGGTGCAAGGGAACCAACAATTGTCACACTCGTCATCTGCTTGTCACAAATATTTTCTCTCTTCCCTTCTCCCTTCTTTTCTTCTTTCATTTTGTTTTGTCCCTTCAGCTACCTAGTATTCTTTCCCCCTTAATTTTCCAATTGAGAATCTTGTCTTGCTGTCTAATTATTTCTTTTTCCAATCACCATTTCTTTTGCTTCCCTTATTCTCCGTCATTTCCTCTTCATCCACTCACCTACTTTTTTCCCTCTTTCCTTTCCAACACAGTTCTTCTTCTCTTCTTCCAGAATTTCTTGTTCAAGAATCCCCAAGAATCTTCGTTATTTGTTGATCATTTGCTTACACCAACAAAACAATTTGTTTAGAAGAGCTTTTGCTTCCGTTCCTTGCTCCAGTTGGTTAGATTCATTGGCCTTGGAACACAGCTCAATCAGTTTTCTCAACAGCACACACCAACTTAACATCCAATTAACTAACTCTAGACACTTCAGCATTTCTTCCAGCAATAAGCTAAACCAATCCATAATTGACTTCCTAAGATTATTGCTAGGTAGCTCACATCGATGCTAAACATAGCATTGCTTTAAGTATAGAACCCGGAGATCCAAACTGGCATGTCAACACTCGAAATATTTCCGCTGCATCGCACTGATATCGTAATCCAACCTAATAGAATCAATTTTTTATACTATCATTCGCCCATGAAGCTGTAATAATTCCAATTTTCCAGTGGAATATCATCTAAAGCAAAACTTGAATGCAATAAACAATAAACGTATTTTTTGATCCACACTTGAGGTCTAATTTCACCAACAAAATCGCAACCCAAATCAGGCCAGATTAAACTAACTTCTCAGCACCACAATTACCTCCCCCTAAGCCTTCTCACTCGAACCTCCCACCAGAACGATTCAAACCAAAAATAAAGGTATGAAATTCCTCCACATCCAAAAGAAAACATGCTGTAGAGCATATCAAAACAGAGCAAACTATTATGTATACCACAAGATCTTCAACCCAAAAAACAATGGAAGAGATCCAAATCATTCAGGCCAGAGAACCAAAAAGGAAGTAAATTTCTTCGTTTATTTGAATAGATTGGAAGGAAAAGCTTACGGCCGCGGGTCGGCGGACCAGGCGAGCGAGATTCGTAGCCATTCCCCGCGATCCTCTCCACCGAAGCTTGGATGAAAGGCGAAACTCTTTTTCCCTCTTATAGACACAGCTCGGAGACGAGGGTTTTCGTTTTACGGTGCCGTCTCGGCGCTTCTTTTGTTTCTTTTCCCCGTTTTTTTTTTTTTAATTTTTTATGCATACGTACTTTCTAAATATTAAAACTTACATAAATATTCTTTCAAATAGATATTCACACACACACACACACACACACACACAATATACATATATATTTACTTATATATATATATTTATTTACATATACATATATATTTACATATATATATATATAATATTTATTTTGCATGTGTGTGTATATATATATAATGCCGTAAAAAAATATCAGTATAAAATTAAAAATAATTAAAATATTTTTAATAGGTAGACATATAAAAAGAAATTTTATAAGGATATACATGCAAATAACAACTTTGCAAGAGTATTTATGCAAAATTACATATTTAAGAAGATTTACATGCAAAAAATTCTAACTTTATTTTGTTCTATTTTAAATTATTTAACACTCGGATTTGTCTAGTATATGTTCCCTAATATTTTCTATAAAAATATTACTTAAGAAAAAGATTGATTCGTTAACAAAAAGAGTTTTGGAATTTTTTTACTAATCATGAGATTATTCTATTTTATTGTTCTCCATTTATAATAACCACTATATCTTATTTTATTAAAATATAGCTCGTAATATTTCTTGTTATAGATGTATATATAAAAGCATGTATTAGAATATAGAAAAGGATTACGATCTCTTGAAGGCACATGATAGATTGCAATGATTAAGCTTTTTTGCTACTACTATACACATGGGTGGAAGAACAACATCAATCATCTCCAAGCAAAATCATTGAAGGACTTTAAAACTCTTTAAATTTATAAACAACCTCCACGGCTATGTGGTAGAAGGCCGCCCTTTATGTTGTGTACCTTAAGCTATTTTTCTTTGGAGCTTTAATTTTCTAGTAGAAGAAAAGTTCTAGTATATGGGGCCTATCTTGTCACAGTAATATTAAATCGGCTACTAGCTTGCACACGAGAAATTTTCTAGCTCTAAAAAATAATCATTCCAAATCTCATACACTAAAAGATAAATGTTGCAATTTTTTTATAATATTTTTCTTTAAATAATTCATAAAGCTAAAAGCATGATCTGACCATCTTCATGTAAAACAAGGATACAATAAAGGGCTATCTATGGTAGAGAAGAGAGTTGAAGAATGGTTTTAATTTCGAACTAAAAAGTAAAAGAGAGGGTCCAGCAGCATGGGAGGGAGTTTTCTATGCGAGACGAGTGCTAAGGGTAGACTATATTATACTCGAGGGGAACTCCACCATGGCAATCGAGGGGATCCAAGGGATCGGGAGTGCCGATGGAGGAATGCGATTATTCCACGATATTTGTCGTCTGCTAGGCGAATGTATCTCCTATTGGGCCTCTCATACTTATAGAGAGGCCAACAGTGCAGCGGATTGGGTGGCCACCTATGTGGCTTATCATTTAGGCGATTTTATTTGGGTGGACTAGGCTTCTATCCCGCCTCCTTTGCAGTCTATTTTGCTCTCACCTTTTTAGGCAAGTCTCACACCCATTATGTATGAACTACCGATCCAAAAAAAACAAAAGAGAAAGCTTGATTGGTCCACAAATATCGGCATGAACAAATTAAAGTGGCTCATTTGCTCTTGAAGTAGTTTCTCTTAGAAAGCTTTTTTGGAATTGTTTGCCAACAAGACATTCTTTACATAGTTGTTCCGGTTGGTCAATAGACGGCAAGCCCTTTAACATCCCTTCTTGATCCAACAACTTCAAGACTCCAAAATTCACATGCCCCAGCCTCAAATGCCAAAATCAAGAAGAATTTTTTCCACAAGTCTTGAGACATTTAGCAACATCAGTTTGGATATCAAGCAAAACTATTTTTTTCTTTGTCATGGGCACCTTAACAATCACATTCTTCCTATTATCTTGGAGTAAGAGACTACGATTTTTCATATGAAACTCGTAGTTCTTCTCCAAAAATTGTTCCAAACTTAAATTATTACTATTCATACTTGGAATATAATAAACATTACTCATAAGTTGATGGCCACCATTTTTCATACGAATTAAAATTGTACCTTTGCCTTCAATTGGAACTTTAGAGTTATCTCCAAAAGTGACAAATCCGGTCATGATTCGTCAATCTCCACAAACTTTCTTTTATCTCCATACATGTGATTGCTTAAGACATTATCAAGATACCACAAATCTTTCTTACTTCTTTCTTCTCCTTTATAGGCTAGCAACAAAGTGGCCTCTGCTTCCTCATTCTATACATAATTAGCCTTTTCTTTAACATTGCTAGAAGAACTCCAACACTCCCCAGAATAATGCCCATTCTTTTGGCAATTGTAACACCGAACTTTGGACTTATCATTTTTGCCTTGTGTAGTTTTATTTACCACATCTTTCTGAGGAATGCCCCCTTTCTTTATTGTTAGAGTTTTGATTGCCTTGTCTGCCTCTTCCTCTTTCTCGACCTTCTCCACGTCCACGTCCTCTTCCTTGCTAACTTTTCTCATGCTCCCCTTCCTTCTCCTTCATCGAGGGCTTGGTGGTTAGAACTTGCTCGACCGGCTCCTCCTTCCTCTTATTGGCTCTCTCTTCATGGGCTTATAATGAATCCATAAGTTGATCAACCATCACAGTCTCCAAATGTTTGGACTCCTCGATGGTTACAACAATGTAATCGAACTTTAAACACAACGAGCAAAGAATTTTTTCAATAACCCAGACATCCTCTAATCTTTCTCCATACCTCTTCATTTGTTTCACTATGGCCAACATCCTCGAAAAAAAATCTGCAATGGACTTGAATTCTTACATTCGTATACATTCGAAATCTCCTATAACATTTGAAGGCACAATTTCTTCACTTTATCAACTTCTTGGTAAGAGTTTTATAAGATCTCTCATGCTTGCTTGGCGATGGTCGCATTAGCCATTCTCTCAATATGGTTTCATCCAACATTGACGGATGAGAGTGAGAGCTTGTTGATCCTTCTTCCACATTCTCTGCAAAGCCTTTCTTTGAGTAGGACTCATTGTAGCATCTTCACGAGGCTCCTCATAGCCTCTATCCACAATCTTCCACAAGTTTTGTGATCTAAGCAAAACCTTTATACTAATGCACCAATTTTCATTCTACTCACACAAAGATAGGAAAGTTGTTTGTCTAGTGAAAGTGTCTTTCCTAACATAGATTATTTCTGAAATTATGCGAGTTGTTGATTCTATATCAAAGAAATTTCCTCTCTCCCTCTTGACTCCTTTCCAGCATAAATAATAAGCGAACGAACTAGGTTTTGACAATTCAATCATCTGCCAACTTCCATGTTTGACCGCAAAATTTTGTAAGTTGCACCAACTAACTTTTTTTGTATGGCAAGAAAATTGTTCATGTGCTTATAACTAGAGCCTCGGTAGCATTACTTGAAATATAACATAAAATACTGAAAGTCATTGTACCTAGCATCTACCGACCTCATGATCGGCTCCTATCCCCCTTTTGTGGAGTCCTTACTTAATCTTTGGTGTGGAGCTCATCCACAAGTTAAAAACGTTCATACCGTAACAACACGCCCCACAAGTTATACGGAGAAGAGAGACATGCACGCTATGAGAGGAGGAAGCAAACGTGTCGACTCTATTTATCACATAAAGCCTATTTAATCTCACCTTTTACAGGTAAGGAAAAACTAATCATGGACAACAAGATTGGCTGGATTACCGATCCATAATAACCATGGTTTTCCTCGTGCACTCTCTCCTGTTTGTTCCTGAATACTTATGATGCTTTTTTTAAGTGCATTGTGGATATCAAGCATGGACAACCAGATTAGTGGTCTATAACTTGGTAACTTGAATTCTATACAGGGTAAGGATTTAATAATATTATAAATATACTTTTTCTTGGTGCATTGTACAGTCCATATTCGAGCAACTATTTCGATATAAATTCAGTACCCATGGATCCAGCTAAATTGTCAAATCTTTAATTGGAATCGTTTAAGCATGATTCCACAAATGAAAATATACTAATACTAATTGCTTGAATTCCATAATATAATAGAGATACATAAAGTTACGATTCCGCATAATGATTTTGCTTCCACATATATAAGTCCTTTTCAAGCTTTACAGCTTCCATCTTCCCTTCCTTCCAAGATTGCAATGTACGTTTATATTTCACTGCTACAATGCATGAACATTTTGCAAGGTAATTACTCTTCCATACCATAAGCAAATCAGATAATATAAGCAACTGTATCTTTTTGTTTTCAGTTTTGGTAACAAATCGCCCTATCTTCTCCTTTGATATAGAAGAGCGACGAGCGATACGTACGCATTCCCCATTGTTTCCATAAGTCACCGTCTCACACTTAGTATAAATCATGCCTCCTCCCAATGCCATGGAGACCAAGAGAAACGAGGAGGAAGGCATGGCGTCAACAGCGCTACCCAGCTTCACCATCCTCTCTCTCCTCCTACTCGCAGCCTCTTCATGCATATCCGCCGGAACCCACGAAGCCTTCCTCCAATGCTTCCTTAAGAAGACCAACAGTAGTAGCTCAGCCTCCTCTTCACTCATCCACACTCCTGACACCCCATCCTTCTACTCCATCCACAACGCCACCGTCCGAAATTCGAGGTTCGCATCAACTTCCGGCGCTACGAAGCCGACCTTCGTCGTGACCCCGAAAACTGGCTCCGATGTCCAAGCTGCAGTCACCTGTGGCAAGGCCACCGGCCTTCACTTGAGGGTCCGGAGCGGCGGCCACGATTACGAGGCCCGGTCGTCTTACTCCAACGGCGACCCTTTCGTCATCGTCGACCTCGCCAACTTACGCTCCATCACGGTCGACGCGGCCGAAGGGACTGCATGGGTCGGCGCCGGCGCAACGGTCGGTGAGCTGTACTACAACATCAACGCCCAAACCAAGAAGGACACCGTCGCGTTCCCGGCGAGCCTCTGCGCGAGCGTCGGCGTCGGTGGGATAATTGGCGGCGGTGGGCTGAGCGCTATGAGCAGAAAGTTCGGTGCCGCGGCCGACAACGTCGTCGATGCCTCGATCGTAGATGTCAACGGCAGAATCTTGGATAGAGAATTAATGGGTGAGGATCTCTTCTGGGCCATAAGAGGAGGGAGTTCTGCCAGCTTCGGCGTCGTGCTGGCTTACAAGATCCGGTTAGTCTCCGTACCCCCCACGGTCACGGTGTTCAGGGTTAACAGAACCTTAGAACAAGATTTAAGTAATCTGGTGGAGAAATGGCAGAAAGTTTCGCATGATTCCAGTGACGACCTCTTCCTCAGAATCCTTACAATCGCCGTCGGGGCAGGTGCGAACAGAACGATCCTTGCCACTTTCGAGGGCATGCTCCTCGGCGGGCGCGATGAGTTCCTCTCCGCGCTGCAGAATAGCTACCCCGAGCTCGGCGTCGAGGCGAACGACCTCATCGAGTTGAAGTGGATAGAATCTACTCTCTTCTTTGCGGGCTATCCTACCACGGACACGAGCCTCTTATTGGACAGGAGGCCGTATAGAAACAGAACCTTCAAGGCCAAGTCTGACTTTCCAAGGGAGCCTATATCTGCTGATGCGTGGGATAAGATCTGGAAGTACTTATTAGATGCAGTAGACGAGAGTCTTCAGATTATTATCTCTCCATGGGGAGGGAAGTTTGAAGAGATACCTGAGGATGCCATTCCTTTCCCTCACAGGAAGGGAAATTTTATCAACCTTCAGTACTTCTTGTTCTGGCCTGACAGTCCGGACGAGGTCAATCAGAAGCATTTGGATTTCATGAGAGGTTTCTACGACTTCATGGCTCCATATGTTTCGAGCAACCCGAGAGCTACCTATTTCAACGTCAAGGATTTGGATCTAGGTACCAATAAAATAGGAAATACAACCTACTCTGATGCTACTGTATGGGGCAAGAATTATTTCCGCGGCAACTTTGAAAGGCTGGCACGCGTGAAGGCTCTAGTTGATCCGGACAACTACTTTTGGAATGAGCAAAGCATCCCTCCTTTTTCGGCATAGATTAATGGAACTCTTGTTTTGCAAAAAATAAATGCATTAGATTTTCTTTAAATGTATTCGATTATTTGCTTCTACCACTGCCTGAGTTTGCAATGACATGAATAAAAATACGTTATGATGGAAGATTTGAATTATTCAATGTGATTTGAAATATGTTATGATGGAAGATTTGAATCTTCAACGAAGAAGGGTTTTATTAATAAAAAAAGATAAATATTGTTGATTCTTAGACTAATCATGATATGACTACATTATTCTCTGTGATAGATTTTTCTATTGTTGGTTGTGCTAAGAAAAATTGCATTTTATGACCAGGATAAGTTGATTATTGATTAAACATGGTTTAATTTGTTAAGTATCCAAATAACAGGAACGGCATATTTAGCAGTGTATTTCAAGCGAAATATTAAATGAAACTCTTGTTTTGCAATTTATTTTATCATTAAAATGAACCCAAGGAAACTTTTTGTTTTTTTGGTTTTTGAAAAACAAAAACACATCATCATCATCATCATCATTATATTATATATATCTATATCTATATCTATTAAGTGGAAAGGAGAGAGAAAATTTGACCCATCTCCAAAATTCAGAAAATTAGAGAAAAATGTATAGAAAAATTGAGACATTTTTGGAAGTCATTTAAAAAAAAATTGTTAAATTGATCAATTTATGTTAAAATTGAATGGGAATTCATTTATGTTAAAATCATCATTAAGCACAAAAAAAAATTTATATTAAAATCGATCCATTTATGTAAAAATTGCTCGCACATTCTTTTATGTAAAAATTATATACGCACAAAGAAAAAATATTTTATGTTATTTTGTGATATTGTATGCACAAAAGAGTTCAACTTATAAAAAATAATTCACGTGCACACTCATAAAAAAAATTCACGTGCATGAACAAAGATTTGCATTCACGTAAAAAAAAAAGATTTTTAGTGGCACAAAATATTATCTAAATTAATTTATATTCAAATAAAAGCATACAAAAAGTTTCACTCAAAAAAAATTTATGCACAAATTTATTTAAAAAAATTTACATGCGCGAACAAAAATTTACATGCACACGCAAAGAAATGCATCCAAAGAAATTTAATCATACTAAAATTATATTTTTAGTGGTACAAAAAATACATGAACATAAAAAAAAAATTGCACGAATGCACAAAAACTCTCATAAGAAAATTCAATCATTCCACAATTAGATTTTAAGTGGAAAAAATATTAAATAAATTATAATACACAAGAAATCCATCCATAAAAAGATAATTGTCCATACGCACAAAGAAATTTAAAAAAGCCATTAACTAATTCCATGCATCTAGAAGAAAGAATTTTGACATATTTAAAACAACTTCAACTTGAATGGAACTCTTCCTAATTATTTTAGTAAAAAATTATTGATCATTTAGAGTTCACGTACAAAAAAAAAAAAGAAATTCAAAATATGTTTGAATCTCTATCTTTCTCTATATATTAAACCGATAGGAGAGAGAAAACTCGCCTCCTCTCTAAAATTTAGAAAAATTAGAAGGAAATCATAGAAAAACCATGAGGTATTATTCTTGTATATCTATTAAATCGAAAGGAGAGAGGAAACTCGACGCTTATCCAAAATTCTTAAAAACTTAAAAGAAATTTGTAGAACAATAAAGATATTTTTGGCAGTCACGCTAAATTAAAAAAAGAATTTTTCCATTAATGTTTATGCACAAAAAATAGTTCCATTGACCCACAAAAATGGAAAGTAATTTTACACATGTTTATGCACAAAAAAAATAATTCCATGCATGCACAAAAAAGAAATTAATAAAATTAGATATTCCATGCAAGCACAAAAAAGTAATTAAATTAAATTCAAATAAAATTAGATTTTCATGGTTGCAAAGAAATTCAGTCACTTCTATGCATGCACAAAAAAGGAGTTAATTAAATTAGATTCAAATAAAATTAGAGTTTTAGGCATGCAAGAAAATTCAATCATGCTAAAGTTGGGATTTTAGCATTTTACAAAATTCTTTACGAACAAAATATTCCATGCATGAAAAAAAACTAAATTTTGCACATGCTTATCTACAAAAAAGTAATTAAATTAAAATAAAATAAAATTAGATTGTTATGCATGTCTAGAAATTCAATTAATTCCATGTACGCATAAAAAAATCATATAAATAAAATACATTCAAATAAGATTAGATTTTTATTCATGTAAGGAAATTTAATCATGCTAAAACTAATTTTTTAGCATGCAATGAAATTCTTCATGTACAAATATTCACATATCAAAAAAAAATTAATAACGTGGACAAAAAAATATGGAATTCCATGCATGATCAGAAAAAGAAATTAAAGAATTTTACACACATTATGCGCAAAAAAAAGTAATTCCTTGCGTGCAGAAAAAATCAACTAAATTAGATATTCTAAGCATGCATCAAAAAGTAATTAAATTAGATTCAAATAAAATTAGTTTTTTCATGCATGCGAGAAAATTGAATCATACTAAAATCAAGTTTTTATTATGCACTATTTTTTACATACAAATATTTATGGATCAAAAAAATTTGAACGCATGCACAAAAATGGTACAAAATTCCATGCACAAACAAAAAGGAAATTAAGGAAAAAAAATCCTTCCACACACAAAAAAAATAATTAAATTAGGTATCCCATGCATGTACAAAAGAATAATTATTTTTGATTCAAATAAATTAGATTTTTATGCATACAAGGAAATTTATTTACTATGTACAAGTATTTATGCACAAATAAAAACTTGCATGCATGTACAAAAGACATAGTAATTTCAAGTGCCCACAAAAAAAGAAATTTACAAATTTTGCATACGTTTATGCATAAAAAGGTAATTCCATGCACACAAAAAAATTTAATTAAATTAGATATTTCGTGCATGGAAAAAGTAATTAAATTTATTCAAATAAAATAATATTTTTATGCATGCAAGAAAATTAAATCAATTTCATGCACAGATAAAAAAGAAATTAATTAAATTAGATTCAAATAAAATTATTTTTTTTTGCATGAAATAAAATTTAGTCATGCTAAAATTAGATTTTTAGCTTGCAACAAAATTCTTATACAAATATTTATGAACAAAAAAAAATTTGCATGTGTGTACAAAAAAATGCATGCAATGCCATGCACATATTACAAAATTAATTTACATAAAGTAATTCCATGCATGCAAATTAGATATTTCATGCATTCATGAAAAAAAGAAATTAAATTAGATGCTCTTATAGAATTTTTTTGTGTGTAGATTGACCCAAATCAAAATGAAAAAAATAAATAAATTAGATACTCTCATAGATTTAGCATTTAGTTGATTTCAATCCAATTTGAAGTCTTGCATTCACATCAGAATGATGATTTCAATTTCAGACTCTTACTTAGTTCCTTATTTAGTGCCAATATTGCTAGCTTATATCTTAATCTTAAATACGATAGGAGGCTTTTGATAATTGATCCAAATCTAGTTATCGCACTAATTTTGATGGAGGAGAGACAAAATCTTGGATGTTTTGTTACTTAAAGAGCAAAGCTTTAGAGTAGGCATAGAGGTGCTGAGTTATAGAACACTTTTGGGAAGAATGTATGCTTTGGCATAAAGATGGACATGAGTGTTGTGGTTGACCTAAGGGTTTGGGTTGCTAGCGGGCACTCGAGGGTGCCGCATATGTTTAGTTCGACAAAGTGCCAAGCAGAGGTTTAGAGGTGTATGTCTGAGTGAAGGACTCATGAGGAGTGGTCTTGGTGTGTGGCATGCCGAGATGCCGTACGGTTTCAGATTAGGAAAATACTCAACCCATAATAAATTATCTCCTAGCTATTTTGGGTATGTTAAGTTTTTGGGCCGAGCATCTTTAAATTTACAAGGCCTTAATTTGACAATTTCGAGAATGAAATTTTGTCTAAGGAGAGGAGAATACAAGAATTGGCCAATTGGGCCTGCTATGGACCGAAGATGGTAGGCTCAACCGCCTTTAGTTTAGGACTTAAAAATTAAAAAAATAAAAAAATAAAAAAAAAGAGGGGGGGTGGGGGACAAATAAGCCACCCAGTTTTAGATGTTCAAAAAAAAGCTCTGGTATTTCTTTGTTAAATCTTTGCCCCTGTTGTTTGATCTTGGTTTCAGTTTAGCTGTTCAATGAGGCTTGCTTATGGTCTACTGTCCAGTGGTTTATTGGTATAACTTAAAGTCTTTCAGGAGCCATTTTGTTGTCTCTGCGTTGTTAGAAACAAGATAACCACTAAACCTGATATTCTATAAAACAATTCTATGAAGAAGAAGGGGGCGCCTTTTCTATAAAATTGAATTATCAGGCTCTATGATGTGCCAGTTTCCACAAAACAGGCTGTATGAAAAGAAACCAAATTACAAGGATTACAGTCAGTATGGAACTATTTTACTAAAACCTGACAAGCAAACAACCCCTAAGAATCTGTTCTTTTTCAATTTGTATTGGAGGCTTTTGAATTATTCCATTAGAAGCAAGGGAATCTGAAGGGGTGCTCAATGCTTAGAACTTATGTATGAAGTGAAGCAAACCATGATAATGTCTGTTGCCAATACAAACAAATTCATAAATCAGGCTGACTTATTATAGCTGCACCTCATCTTTGTCTTTGTTAGCTAGAATGACATCTTGTCCATTTGTTTTCCATTTCAAATGTAAGTGATATATATTGGCCCCCTTTCCAGCTGTGCTGCGTGCTGCATGACTTCATTTGCTTTTGTGGAAGGCATGCATTAATTTCATTTCTGGTTCTATAAGTATTTAGAACCAGAAATAGTTAATTTCTGATCATTTCATTAACTCCATTTGCTTTTGTCTGGCATTCTACTGATCATTTTACTGTTGGGCGATCGACATTCATTTTAGGTCTTATATCTGAAGAATTTCCAGTAGTTCTGATTTCTGAAATAGTTAGTTGACAACAAATCAAAGAAATAGCAATTTTAGCTACCAAAAAGAAGTAGAAATTTTTGCTTTTACATGGACATGAAACAAAAATTTGGTGTTGAAGCAACTCATTAGTTTAGACCATACACATTCAAATATGCAACTATATAATCTCATGGCAATCTGAATTTTGGAAATTAATCATGTAAAACACTTATCTATGGTAGTCACATCATAATGTGAAATCAAGATGAGAAATTGCTAGACAGAATATTGTATTGAAGCATTTGGCAACAGATGTTCATCACATATGATCCATAACATATCTAAATCATAGGAATTTGTTAAGCAAGTCATAATTTGAAGTTCAGGTTTTTTTTTTTCTTAAGCAAAATGGATTCTATTGCAATTGAATTGTGCCTTTAACATATCATTAGCAAGATTTCTCAGATTAATTGTGTGTGTGTGTGTGTGAGAGAGAGAGAGAGAGTTGCAAACTTTACATTGAAGCATTTAAAATAAATATGGAAATAAATGCCTTGTCAGTTTGGTTCCAATTAGTAATTATTCAGCACATTGAGTCCTAGACAAGCTTCTCCTCCCCTCCTTGTTTGTTGCATTGCATGGCAGGGCACCTTCATGTGGTGTTCACATGGTGGGTGGATCCCCACTGTCCTTTCAATGATCAAACTGCCATTCAATCAACTCTCAACTAGATTTTAAATGCATGCATGATGTCTTGCTTCCTTGCTCTGCTCAAATTCCCTCATCAGGGGGTAGTTAGTCCAAACCTCTCAAAGCTTAGACTATGCGTGGTCCGCCATGCCGGCAGTCCCCACCTTGTCGATGGCGATGACCGCAAAGTCAGCAATCCAACCCCACACTCATGCGGGGTGTAATTGGGTCGGATTCATGCAAGATCCGAATCGGAACCCGATTATAGAATAGATCTCATATGAATTCAATTAGAGATTATCTTGCTCGTAAATGGGTCGGGTTATCGGGTTGTTGGGTGTCATCTTGCGCACCCGGTAAAGACCGGTGGAAGGGGTCAAGGAGTGGGGGGGACAGGGTTTCTTTCATTCATTCATTGAAATGGGGATGGAAAAGGAAACATTGGTGGTGTCGTGAACGAACTCCCCAAGATCTAGTTGGATGACGATCCTAAAACCATACTCACAAGAAACCTTGGTCGGCCGTTCTCTCTTTCGGTCGCATGTAATGGCTAGCACGTAACTTTTAAATAATATTACATATGCCATCAAAAACTTGGTGGTTTTGAGATGCCTACAAGTTTTACCAAGCTAATCTATTGACTAGATTTTATATATTGTTTTTGTCATTGTTCTCATCTATGCTATGTTTTGGGGTGTTTTATAATTTCCAAGACATGACGTCCCTACTGCTTTCATCGTTTGTGCTTTTAATGTTATTTTAAACTTTATAATTTACATTATAACACTGCTAGTCATGTGGATTTCTTTATCTTCTGTATGCTTGATAACAGATGTATTATAATAAGCTTATGTCATCATGACTTAGTTTTGCTCTAATGCCAATGAGGCATGGTGTGTCCATCACATCATCAATCCACCTTTCATCAAGCATCATTTTCCTCTACGTGGATGTATCTGAATCAGGAGATGACTTGAACTATTCATACATAAAAGCACTCAAAATATTCGATTTTTATTCTTGAATGTCTTGGATTGTAGATATGATCATGAACAATATCTCAACTGTTCTCATTTATTATGAAAACATCTTCCACCAGCCTGTGCTCTTCTAGTTTGAGAAGTGATTTCCATAATCAGATGTTAAATGAAGCCTTGGTTTCACATTTATTCAAACCAAGATTTCGATAAATGGGTTTGTCCCACAGAAATGATCATAACTTGAAATTATGAAGAACTGCTAATGATACTGAAAGTGGTTATCATGAAGCTTGTGCATTAAAAGATTTATTTAAATTCAAAAAATATCAATAGTATATGCTTTGTAATAGCAGTTTGTAATATATCTTATTGGCTTATAATGGTCATGAGGTGTTGCTCCGAATATGTTTGTATATAATGAAATAGCTTGCATAAAATGTTATGATTTTTTTAATTAATTTGTATACTAGTCATGACTCGTAACGGCCATTATAGTTATATGACGGTCATTAAAAGTCATGACGCAAACACGAAACTAATCAGTGCCCCTAAGAACTACATAAAGGTCATTATAAGCCATAATAAAAAACATACACTTAACACTAATCGATGCTTCTATTGTCTCCAATGTAATTTAGAAGAAGACTTAAGAACAGCATTGAGAGAGTGTCTAAACTAGATAATTCAGGCACAACTTACATAATGTAATATATGGCTTTCGGTAGGAAGCAATGTTGATGAGTGAAACCAGAGTATTTATTGATTACAGTCATTGTTAAGTAGTGGTTGCATCAAGTCTATGGAATGGGTTTCAACTTGTCCATTGAATTTGTCCAGATGATTGTCCTTTCCTCACGTCGGAGTATTCTTCGATGTCCCGATCACTGACTATTCCAAGGTTTTCGATCCATAAAAATAACCTTGGGGCAACGAATTTCAAGAGAAGTGGTCCAGCTAAGAATTAGCCGGATTAACCAAGACATCAGACCAGGCATAACATGAACTAGAAGACTGTTTGATAAATTGACAGCTTTTTTTTGGGTGTTAAGGTGTTCCAAGCAACCTGAAATAGTTAGGCTGAGAGGTTTTTCTTGTACAATCATCAACAATGGCAGTTTAGTGCATGTTTAGTGCAAATATCAGACTAGAATAACAATCTAATTGGTGTTTTAGGAAGTTTATTTCTCCTCTAAGGTATCCATTTTGTGTGGGAAGCACCTAGATGCTTAGTTTTTATGAAGTTCAGCATAAATTACTTTACCAAGCTTGTTCTAATTCTGGTCATAGAGGTTGTTGACAAAACAACTTTAAGAATCTAGATTTTGACAGATGACCACCTTTTGGATTGTCTAAGAAGCAATGTCACAGTTTTACATGAGTTAATTACAAGGTTTGTTCGTCCACGGAGCATGCCTCATTTGACCAAGTCAGGGTTTCAGCTTAGCAATAAGAACATCCAAGTCTTGGGTCTTATTCTGAGTTGATTTCTTCTCCTCCCTTGTCAAAACAAAATCTAGTGCAAATATTCTTGGCCAAGATGGGTGCTTGTCAAGGGACCCAGATTCCTTTGACTAGCTCCCCTTATTTTCTCAGCTGGCCCCAAAGGCTCAAAGCATCTCTTTCAGCAAACCACATGGACAAATGCCTCCCCCTTTCTTGCTATGCTTTCCTTCCTCTCTTTTTACATCATTGGATCTTCTTTATTGCTTACAAAACACCATTTGCATTTTAGAACCATTAGGCCTCTGCACTGAAGCACCCACTGCAGCTATCTTCATTTATATTATGGGTAATTAGGCCTTGGTAAAATAATAAACCTCAGAATTACACAATGAAGGATAATTAGAAATAAACAAAACACAGAGTTTCATTAAGGAAAACATCTCTTCCACATTAGCAACAAGCTCTGATGATCCACAAAGATCTCTTGTATCTAAGTTGTTCATAAAGAAAACTTACAAGAGATGAAGAGACTAGAATTCCTAGAGTCAAAAGCTTATGGTTATTCATGGAGGATCTCCGATTAAGGGGGAAAAAAGAGAGAGGAAAAATAGGAGGCTTTTAGTTTTGATACAGCGAAGCAAAAGAGCTCTAAGCTTTCTTCCTTATGGAAGTGATCAACTGTTGCTGCAGCTAGTTGCATCTCCACTGCTTGATCCATCAGAAGGCTCGGTGACACAGCTTGATTCTGATGAAGAGGCTGAGGAAGGCCGTTGATCTCTCTGTTGCAGCCCCATGAAATCAACGAACCCAATGCTACCATTTCTACTTTGGCTCTCTTCGTGGCATTCTTCGACATCAACATCCATCTTGGTAGCTCTTTTCTTCTTAAAAATACGACAGAGCACCCAATCTTTTGTAGGAACCATGGAACTCTGCATAAAAGCATTGCAGAATTTAGTAAGATTTTAGAACCGTTTACTTATCTCCACTTGCGGTTCTATTAAATTTTTTTTCTTCTTCTCACTTCTTAGAGACTCGTAGTTTTGTATCAGCATCTTTCATGAGGCTAGGAAACTGATAGAAAACAAGTAATTGATGAAATACTCAAACTACTTGATTGAAACTACTATTATGATTTTGTTGACAACCTAACAGGAACTTTTTAGCTAGACACAATTCAAAAAAGGAGATGAGAGGGCTCACTTAGCTGACAGAAATGTTCAAAAGGATTGGCAAAAAAGAAGCTGCTTGCTTAGCAGATATCAATTTGAGGGAGAGGGTGATAGCGAGTACAAGTAAAGTTTTCTTTCAAATTGAAGAAGAGGAAGGAGGAAAGGACTGAAAGCTCACAAGGGTTGAGTTCTTTCTTTGGGGAAAGACACAGGCTCTAGTCTCAGCGCCGGCGAGGCGATACTCATGCATGATCCAATCAGTCCTGGACCCTCTTGGAGGCTTCCCATGATAAAAGACCAGCACCTTCTTCATCCCCACCACCTGGTTGCTGCTCGAAGCTACGATCGCCTTGTCCTTCCCTGTTGCCTTCCAGTAACCGCAGCCGGTTGCCCGGTTCGATCGATTACCATTCCGATACTTGGCTTCTCTAAGGTGGAAAAAATACCGCTCTTGCTTACACGCACCTAAACAACAGGAAGGAGAGAAGGAAGAAGAAAAACACAACCATCTTCAAGCTCAACCCAATAATGTAATCATCTTCATCATCATTACATTCAGAGTGCTAAAGTAGAAAAAGCTGCATGCTAAAAATCTAGCTAAAATGATTCTGCAAAGACTTCCACTTTGCAAATTATGGCTGCCATCATGTCTATGATGAGAAAGTTGAGCTGGTTTTTTACAAACATTTCATGCATTAAAAATTAGTACTACTAACCAGGAAAGTCCCAAGGATTGTATTTGCCGAGATCGATCTCGGGGATGATGGAAGCCGGCAATGGACAGGAGAAGACCTTCCTCTTAAGGTACTGCACAACAAGCTCTTCATCAGTGGGGTGGAATCTGAATCCAGGGGGCAGCCTGAGCACTCCTTGCCTCATAAAACTTGGCTTGTCCATGACCAAAAGGAACCCCCTCACACCTCTTGCGTCACTTTGAAGCTAGAAGCAGTACCAAACACTTCGAGTCCAATTCCAGATGGGTTTGTAAGCTAATAGCACCCATGTTCCATTTTTTTTTCTCTCAAATCCAAGGAAGAGAGAGGAAGCAAGAGGGGGCGAGAGAGAGAGGGAGGGAGGGAGGAAGGAGGAGGAGGACAAAGGAGAGGAGGAGGAGAAGCAGGAGGAGGAGGTGAGTTTGTATATGAGAAAAGCGAGGGGCAGCTTTATAGTAAGGTTGCGGGGAGAAGGCGACGACCGCTGTGGCGTGAACCAGACTCGAACCCTTTGACGCATTTTAACAAATGTGTGGCGACATGGATTTTAGAGGAAAACAAAAATATATATTTTTTTATTGAAAAGGACAGAAGGAGGACTTTTCTGAATCGATTATCTTCCAGTTGACTTAAATACCCTTATCCTTTTGTCGTATCTGCGGAGAAGATACGCCAGCTGCTCGCCGATTAGGAGGGTCGTTTTGGTCATTTTGCCGCGGAGTGGCTCCGCCGTATGGAATAGGGGAAGCTTACGTCATGCTTACAGCTGGAGAGCATCAACGGCTCCCGTGGACTAGTAAGATGACTAAAATACCCTTCACGTTCATAACTTATTACATCAAGCGACCTTTTCTTAACTATTTATGACTACATTATTATATAGCCTTCCATCTTTAACATGACTCTTCAAAAAAAACAAAAATCCACACAGCTGAATCGAAGCCGCTCAGTTTAGTTTATTTTTGCCAATTATCAACTCAGCTATTTTTTGTGATAGTTTAGTAATTACGTTCAAAAAGCGATCACTGCACACCAAATGATTACTTTTTAGGATGAGATTTATTATTTGCTTGCTTATTTTTTCATCTTGTTCTGCACTAAGTTAAATCGAATTGCATGTAAAAAGCAATGGTGGATAGATTTTGTAGCCAACATAAAATTTCTGCATACAAGTTTGAAAGATAAAATTACTAGGACGGTGATATATGATAGCTTGATCTCTTTCTAATGAGGATCTCTCCAGTCTTAACCAAGCATGATCAGGAGATCTTTAAAAAAAAAAAAAAAAAAAGAGCTTTTTCTTTTTACTGAATTCCTTCAATTTTTTCCATTATGAGATAAGGCTAATATGGTAATCTTATGAGTCATAGTGGGTTAGGGAATCCAATTTGCATAGAGACACGGTTGTGGACCAAGTTGCTTCCAGAACAACAGACAGGAGGATATATATATATATATATATACACACACACAAAAGAAGAAAAGATAAGGCATATTGAGAATTTTAAAAGATAAGAATTATCCTTGAGGAGTTTTGGAAGTTAAAGAAGCATTAGAATAACAAGAAGCTAAGATTGAAACTTTCCTACAGGATAAAGGGGACAAGTTTTCCTTTATATATATATATATATTTCCTGCATATTATTGGGTGACAAAATTGATGAGGGGAAAGTACTGGCTTGTTAGAAAAATTGTGACACCAACTCTGCCAAGGATATTGTAGGTTGCAATCAGAGCCTCTATCAACTTATGGTAGCTTGTATGTAACCATCATAATTTGTCTATAGAAATAGAAAAAAAAAATAAAGAGACCATGGGGGCTGTTGGTGTCTATGCATGAATAGTATTTCCAAAGATGTCATGAGAAAATTAAATGTAGTAGACGATGCTCCAGTTGTCCAAGCTATGGTTACTAGTAATTTCAAAGTAAAACTTAAGAATTCAGACAACAGATGGTGAACAGTAAAAAAAGCGACCTAATCTATAGCTTGGGTGTATTTTTTTTTTTAAGTTTTTATGGTAGTGCTCACATGAGATTTATGTGAGCGATGTTGATATACCAAAAAAAAAAAAAAAAACCAGAGGTGGTAATGGGAATACAGTGTAGCCTCGTGAGGAACGTGGACGGGCTTTCGTTGCCGTAGGGAGAGGGGAAAAGTGGATTTTTATATAAATAGATACGAGAATAAGAGGTAAAAAGGCAGGAAAGAGATGTCATATTCCACTTGCAGTGTGGAAACATCTCAAGCCGGAATGCGGCTGGGTTTTATTGTAAGATATTTTGTCTGCTTTCGCTCATTAGGTTTTTATTCCATCTCAATTCTTGCCTCTGAAGTTGGTGTCTTTGTAGGTGCCGTTTTGGTTTTATAATTCTTTTTTCTGGTCAAAAGAGGTTTGCGTGTTGGGATTAGAAGAGGGTTTGTAGGAGTAAGAGGAGACGTCAAAAGGTACAATTATTGTGCTTGGATATTTTTTTTTTAAAAAAAAAGAAAAATTCTTGCTTGTTTTGTTTGGACTTGGCTTTGTTTATTTATTGGCTTCAGCGGTTCGAATTGATTGAGTGGAAGAACCAAAAAGGCCATTTGCCCCCCTCCCCCATTCTAAACTTCTGAGGGGATGGCTTGCACATGGTTGTGCCATTCATGGACCACACATAATGACACAGGCATAAGAAAAAAAAGTATGAGGTGGATATTCTATTTTATCATGTTAAAAAATCTAAAAATCAAAAACTTTTTTTACCTAGCAAGTTGTCAGTCTTGTGATTAAAAAAAAAAAAAATCTTCTTGTTGTTTTCATTTTCAGTATGTAATTTTTACTTGTATATATTATATGATCAGGTGATAAACATTTGCATATCAGCAAGCTACAAATTTTGAAATACAAAACTAAGTTATTCGGACTACCTAATAGTACTCTTCATATTGATGTCAACTGCATTTTGGTCTGGAAGCACTATAAGGAGGCAACGCATTTAAAATGATATTCCAATACGTCCTTTGTTTTGAGAAATTATGCACCAATATTTGTCAATGCCATATCTTTTAATCATTTACGACTTTCGCCCATGATCTGATGTAATTCACTAACCGTTTTTAGTTTGACTAAAAATTTAATGAATTTACTATTTCATTATCAAAAAGAAAAAAAATCAAACATTTACAGATATCGAAATTTCGGGTGTTGCTGGTAGGTTTTTCAGAATTGCAAGCTCATCAATCTATTTTTGTTGGAGTCAAAAGCCATTAGTTAAACGAAATTGGCATTCTAGACATAGTTGAAGCAACCAAACAATGTGAGAATAAAAGGTGTCCTTAATTGTTTCAAGATTGAAACATTGATAAAATTACAGCCCAATCATGGTTTATTAGAGCTCTCAAGTCTCAATCATACTCTGTTTTTAGTTGGTTCCATCATGTGAAATGGGCTTGGGTCTTACTCGTGCACCACTTAACTTTTTCCTCCTTGGCAGCCCTTTGTGGAAGTATCTACGCATCAAGGTGTGTCCCAGTCCCACTTGTGTGTGTGTGTGTGTGGCTTTGAAAGGGTGGATTCTAAATGTTGTGGTTCATATCATTGGGGGATGTTGGAAGAATCCTTGAACCTCATCCTTGGAAGGAACACGCTTTGAAACTCTCTTTTCCGAGAAGAAAAATAATATCAAAAAGTTAGTGGAGAGAAAAGAATTTTTCTGATGGTGATGGGCATCCCAAGTTGGGAGCAAATGCCCCCCCTGTTTCCTTTTCTCCTAAGTTTGATCGAGTTAAGCAAAGATTAACACAACGTGAATCATGTATTCATGATAAGTTATCACATTGCATTACTTTTAAGGAACAATAAATTTTTTTATATTTTGAAAGAAACTAAGCCCCTGTTTGGGAGAGCTGTTAGTAGTAGAACTTTTGGAAGTAAAGCTGTTTGAAGCAGAGCGTTTATAAAAAGCTGTTTGCTGTTTGATAACTACATTTCTAAAGTGCTCTGGCACTTTAACATGTATTTGGTAAACAAACTGCGAAAGTACTTTTGTATGACAAAATGACCATAAAGGACATTACCAGTCTTATATAATAGAGCATAATAAAATAAAATATGTATTAATACATAAATATATAATATAGTATAATATTAATGTAATGTAATATAATATTATTATAATATAGTACTATAACATTATGTATTATAGAATAATAATTTAATATAATATTAAATTATTTAACATAATATATCAATGTATTATGATATAATATAATATTATATTATATTTATAGTATAATACAATAATAAATATATAAAATATTATAATTATTAGTATAAATTAATTTTTCATCATTCTAATGATCATTTATCTCTCAATAGGATCTGTTACGGGGGAACTAAGCCGCCATGCTCCACGTGACCGGCACGCGCGCCCATGAAGACTACGGCTGTCCTTTGATCCAGCAATCCGACCCCGAGTCGGACATCTTCGGCTCCACAGCCCGACCTCGAGTCGGCTGCCCTTCGATCCAGCAGTCCGGCCCCGAGTCGGACATCTTCGGCTTCGCGGCCCGACCCCGAGTCGGCTGCCCCTTAATCTAGCAATCCGACCCCAAGTCGGATATCCTCAGCACCGCAGCCCGACCCCGGGTCGGCTGCCCCCTGATCCAGCACTCCGACCCCGAGTCGGAGATCTCTTGATAACGACAGGCTGCTTCCCAGAGGCACGCCGAGGCCTCCTGCTCCACTACTCCCTGCAACGGCTGTATCCGATGCTGTTCCACGATCTCCTGTATCAGCCGTACAAAGCGGAACTCCACTACGCCCTGTCATGGCCGTACCCAGCGCTGCTCCACGACGCCCTGTAACGGCCATGTCAGTGGCCACTCCGCCGCGCCCACGATGACAAACCCCCCTCAGAGACCCCCCAGCCAGGTATATATGCGGCTGGGGGGAGAAGGGGGGGTAAGCAATATCTTCCAGAGCACTCTCTTGCTTGCGATTATTATCTCTCCTTCTCCTCCAATCTCCTCTGACTTGATCGTCGGAGGGCCTCCACTACCCCAGTGGTGGTGCGAGGCTTGCTCGCAGGTTTCCCGGTGGAAGGTGAAGCGTAACCAACACCAACCAAGACAACTCAGACGGAACCCCGTTCACACCGCTGTGTCAATCGTTCTCGGTTTGGACCACCAGCAACAGGATCCATCTTCAATTTGTTTTAAATTTTTGGAAGAGGTTTTCAACAATTTTCATTCTCTCCTATTATTTATGACGCTCCCTAGCTTGTCCACCGTTCTCTTCTTTCTTCACTCTTCGTTGGCATCATCATTTCCTTATCAAAAAATAAGACTGACATTAAAAAAGTGGACGAATGTGAACACAAACCAATGACCCTCCAAGAGGCGTGGCAAATGACACAGTAATAATTAAAGAGAAAATGACCTTTGAGGTCTTCCTCCATGAGGGTGGTGTGCTTTCTCAATGCTTTTGGAGCGGAATGACCAGGCATACGATATTTTCTTGCAAATGAAGCAACACCTGAAATTACAAGCTTATTAGGCCATGCATATATCTTAGGGGACCCATGGATTAATTCTAATGGTGAGTTATCTGATAATTTTGGCCTATCTCCTAGCAAGTGGTATGTCGGTGGGTGATCGACGCATTGGAAGGGTCACGATTTTATATTTTTCGAGCGAAGATGGGCGGCATTATTTTAATGTTCTTAGGGATGAGATCTAATGAGAAATGTTTCAATTAATATGCGTTCTCTTAGTTATTTTCTCGGGGTTTTGGAGAATAGGGGTGATGTCAGTGGAGACAGTTCATAGAGTGATATGAACTCAATTGTTTGCTATTCTGGTGCAGCTCGAAAGCAGCTAGCGCATCTCATGAGCGTGAGGTGGTTGCCTCACTGAACATAATGGCTTGATGCAGTAGGTTTGTGGAGATGGAAATGTTTCGAACCAAAAGTGTTTTTCTCAAAGTAAATTTCGATGGTAGTCGGTCAGTGGATGGTGTGACTGGAGGGGTTAGATTTGTAATTAGGCACCACCTTGGTAGGATGATAGCAGCAGGAGGGCGGTGCACGCCGGGTCCACAGTGGTCAGGGTAGAGCTGCAGGCAGCGTGAGAGGGTATATCCTATGCGTGGCAGGTACTTGGTGTGGAGCAGGTATGTCTCGAGAGAGATTCTTCTGTAGTTATCGACTGGCTCCGAGGGGCGGATCGGTTTGGGGATGGTCATCCCCTCATTCGGAAGACCCATAGGATGGCGCGGTTGATGGGTGATGTTCAGGAAGGCGAACAGAGCTGCAGACTGGATCGCCTCCTTTGTTGTCCGGTATTCCAGAGATTTTCTTTGGACGTCTGTATCAGACATTCATCCCTCTTTGTATCTTTTACTTTTCCGCGATTTGGCAGGTTGCACTCACGTTAGAGTTATATAAAATGAGCAGCCGCTCTTGACAAAAAAAAAAACCAAAAGTGCTTCTCTCAAAGGAAAAAAAAAAGTGAGGCTAACCCCTTAACCATCAATCTTAGTCATTCTTTAATTTTTTGCAAAATTGGATATTATTATATTATTTTTGAATAAATACAATCATGAGAATCGATAAAACGTTCAACAATTAAGTGAGAGCCATGGAAGTAGAAGTCCATAAAAGTTAACTAATTTATGTCATTGGTCTAGGCTATAGAAGGGGCTCGGGCTCAAGTATACAACAGAAACGGGGTTGAATCTTTCACGGGAAAGAAGGATTCACCTTCCTTTGCATGAATCCACCATTGGATCGCAAAATGGTTGCTTCGATATCCATGCAGGCTGGCGAATGAATAGATTCAGAGTGCTTTGACATTTGTACAGAGTGCGACCCAATAGGCAATGCTGCAAGAGAAGATCAATTATTCTTTTGTGCTAAAGATACAATCCGAACCCTTATGATGGAGCCTAAAACATAATAAATTGGAGCTAGGCGAATAAAAAAGTCTAGATCCAACCATGGCCCACTAGAATCTCAGGCTCAGGCCATAGTTGGGCCTTTCAATTCTGAGCCTGTTTTGAGTAGGACAGCCAAGGAAATCAGATTCAGACTGGTATTAAAGCTTGGAAATTGCCTAACCTGGCCTAAGTTGACAATGTTATGTCACTTTCTCTGTGATTGAAGGTATAATGCAGCCATCTCTCTCTCTTATGCAGGTTAATTAAGACTTCTCAAGTCTCTCTCTCTCTTTCTGTCTCTCTCTGAGCCCTTCCTTTTATTACGGAGAAGGCAACTCCTACCAACTTTACCAGCTATGCATTGGCACCTTCTTTCCAGTGATTTAATCTAAAGAGCTTCCGGGACTAGAGAGTGGAAGAGGAAGATTAGGAAAAGCACTGGAAGAGGAATTAATATGGACATGAAGAGCATGAATATTATGACAATGGTAACAAAAACAAAGTCAAAAAGATCCTAAGACAAACCAAAAGATTTTTATGTTTATTATTTTGTTTACAAAGATTTTTTTTAAGAATTTAATAAAGCTGGATCATAATTTAATAACTAATTTACAAAAAAATTCTTTCAATACATGTCTGTCCCCACAATGCGGGATTGATTTATTGTGACTATCTCTTTATTGCTTCTGTAGCTGTATTTTTTCTAAAGGATTCTTCAATTTTGATTCGAGGGCTAAGATTATAAATGCAATTGATGAAAAATGAAACCACGCATATTTTATTCTTTTGAAAAACATATCTGTATTCCCATATATTTATTGAAAATTTGATTTAGAAAACAAAAGGTACCATATGAGCCTCTTTTTTCAATTATTCCGAAACAAGATTTTTTTTCTATCTAAAATCACATACTGAGATTGAATATGGCCGTGGAGATGCCAATCGACTCAATCAACCCTCTAATTGGCCCTCCGAGGAAGCTATCCGGCGAGGAGGCGAGATCAATTGGCCAAGAACTTCCTTACCTTCATTGCAGGAGCTTGTTGCTCTCATGAAGCTTATCTATCACCAATAAGCTGTAAATAGCACTCCATTGGCATTTTCCTTTTGAACCTTCAAAAGAATAAAAGGATAAAATGGCGAGAAAAAAAGATAAAAAAGGTTGGTGGTTTTTTTTTTTTTTTTTTTTTTTTTTTTTTTTTTTGCTGCTAAAGCGGGTGTTTCATACTATACAGGTACGAATACACTCAGTAGAGTCTACAAACAAAAGGTCCCGGAATGCACCGGGCAAATCATCCTCACCAACCCATAGGATGCCTCCTGAGTGGCTCGCAATATATGCTGCCACCCAGTCCGCCGCCCCAATATCCTCACGATATACATGCATAGCTCGAAAAATAACCTCCTCCCTTACCATCAACCATATGTCATGAAGCAAAGGGTGAACTCCTCCATCACTGTGAGAGCTCTTCCGGACCCAACTGATCACCGTGGCCGAGTCGCCCTCCAAGAGGATGGAACTTGCCCTAAAGGTTGGTGGTTCTTCACAAAAACTCACCAGTCTCTACTCTAAGCCAGTTAACTGTCAACTTAGAGGATTTCAATTCAATATGACATCCTATAATCAGTGCTTTATTCTTTTGTTATTATTGCAACGATGTACGACTTTATTCAAAAAAATAGTCAAAAAACATTATTTAAATTAGTTAATTATATATCAATATTCAAAATTCATTAAATATATAATCAATATAGAACTAAATATATGCTGTGTGATCCATGTTGTCTTGTTATGACCAGTAAAGTGCTCCATGATCTCCAAAAATTTTTGGGAGAAGATGACTATGGGGTCTCCAATTTTAAATGCCTTCAAAGAATATATAAGGGATGAACGTCTCATCATACTTTACCACAACAATTTGAATGGTTTCATTGGGCCAACTTAATCATCAGGCCTCCACCCATGGAAGACAGCACTAACTTAGATGAAACCAAGCCATCCAAATAGAGGCCCCATGCTTTCCACGAGGATGCAACATTATGGCCGGATTTTTTTCATTCCATTCTTATATTATATGAGGATCCAAATAGATATAGATTTAGTTCGATATTGGTCATGCATGGGATAGAACTTATATATTTACACAGAATCAAAAAATCCAAATAGTATTTTCTAGCTACCATCTTTGAATGAAGTCCTGATTCATGATAAATAATATCAAAGCAGATCCGGCCCGTAGCTAATATGAACTATGAGACATTGCAGCATAGATTCATAAAGGCTGACTATAGGCCGATTGTGATATTTACGATTAGATTTGAATTAATTTGGACCCTCAGCCTGTTAAAGATGCTAAGGCTTAAATAGAGTTGTATGCGAGAATCCGTGCGGGCATGCATTTAGTTCTATATCGACTATGCACTGGATAGATGTTGGATATTTACATGGGATCAAAAAAACTAAATAATATTTTTTGGCTGGCTTTTTTTTTGGATGAGATTCTAGATTATAACATACTCTCTGTGAGACTATTCACTTTTTATATTGTCAAAACATAAGTCTAAACTTCATGACTCAACAAACACTACAAACATAAGTCCCACGTTGAGCATGTTCTGTTTAACTGTGACTTTGATCATGTTCTATGTTTAGGAAAAGATAAATGAAAACCATCAATTAGTTCTTGGCATTCACCAATAGTTGCTGTCTATTTCTAAATAAATCAGGGGACCATGGCAAGGGAGAAGGCCAAAGGGGGAGTATGAAGAGTGCAGTAATAGTAGTATACTGCATCCGGGTAGGATGAATCGCTTGCCAAAACAGAATCTATTGATTCTCTTCCAATTTGTTGGATCATAGATACAATGAATTACTTCATGGGCTAAGTCTCCAAGTGTGATGATTTACTTCGCCAGTAACGTTTCTAATTCAAGACTTGAATGGCCTAGCTGAAGTGGTTGCTCCTTTTTACCCACAATTGGAAGTGGATTCTGCAAAAATAATCTATTTCCTGATAGATTTTGCAAGAAAAGGGCATATTGATTTTTTTAGCCTCTCCCAGACAAAATTGTCCTTTCATATACCTGATAATGTATCTCTCGATAGAGTGGCGAAAACATATATGGTGAGTGAAATTAGGATTAGCTCAATGAAGTGTAGGAGACCGCTAAGGACAGGAGCGATAGTGGTGATGGTGGTGGTGGTGGTGAAGTTAGAGATGAAGCTTAGCAACCAATGCCACACCCTCCTCCATGACTTTCTCCCCAGCCACACCTCATCTTCAACCCTAACTCATTTTTCTTGATCACCACCTAAGATGTCGATGTCATCATTGCCCATAAGCACCATCTCAACATTGCTGGCACCACCTCCGCTTTTTTGTTTCTAGGGTCTCTTGCATCTCATTTAGCTAATCTCGATTTGTCTTATCGTAATATTTTGGTCACCATATTGAGAAAATACATTATTCGATATTTGAAGGGACAATTTCATCAGTGAGAGGATAAATATGGAGCAAGCTGCAAAAAAAACTATCAGCATTTTTCTTAAAAAATCAATTAGGCTCTCAATTACAATGGATGAACACCATTTGGTCCACCTGATAACTGTGTGGAGATCCATTCAATCCAAACTCTGATCAGTATAAACTGATGAAGGGAGCATAGTAGCAAATGCCTGACCATTAAAAGTGATCTGAGCATTTGCAAGCACCAGAGCAATCATAGCATGATACCAAATGCCTTCCAATAACAAAAATTCTTTTTGACAAGTATAAGTTACACCCCTCACTTACATACTGTTGCATGCATTTGGCTTGCAGTCCTCTCAAAGTTAGTATAAATTTGCTGAGCAAGCTCCCAAAGGCTCCATTTCATTCACATTTTACCTCTACAAACTGAACACTTTCCATTATGGAAAGAGAAGCCATCCTTCCCCTGGTATCCAAAAGACTTGACCAAGATAGAGGACAACATGAGAGGCTCTGCTTAAAAACCATCATAGCAAATTCCAGTTGCAGTTTAAGAAGGGGTCTCAGCCATGATGTATACGAGTATGATAGGATTCTTCATAACAGTGTTAATGCCTGGTCAAAAAAAAAAAAAAAAAAACTTGGCTATTGTTGCACCAATTCAGGTATAAGCCTCATCAAAAATGAAAGCTCGCCCTGAGAAAACTCTAGCTTTGTTGACTCCTTTGCCTTCTCCTCCTTTACTGAATTAGACAAGCTTTCATCTCCTACTGTCTCTGGGTTAATGAAATCTGAAACAGCTTCAGCGATCTCTTGAACCAAGTCAACAATAACACCATTAATTCCCATCAGATGCTGCATATATACTGCCTCAGGAACATTGCTGCAGACACAAAAAATATTGGATTAGTGACACCAAACTAATAAAACCCGACATTTATCTCGATCAGAGGAAAGTTGATAGAGGCTTACTTTAGTTGACCATAAGTTAAGAGGGCTAGATTGGATTCCTTTATTCTAGGTATCATGGATGGATTTCTAAAGATGGCTTTAACTTCAGATACTATCCCTTGCAGGCCACCTGCCAAGCATAATTTAATGGCCTCATCCAGAGAATTCCTCCTCACATCACTATAGATCTCTGATCCGCCATTTGTAAGGAAAAACACCTGTTTCAAAAGTCATGCAATCAAAAGGTCAATTACTATTTTTATAGCTTATCCGAGTCTTTTAAATTCTAATTGTAAGTCTCGAGGAATGGAAGCTCTACTTACAGGGTAAGTGTCCTGCAATTTCCGAATAAGTTGTGCTGCATCAGGTTGGAAGCTTGAGAAGATTATTGTTCTTTCATTTGCATACTTGCAGACCACCTGCCAAGAATAATATACTGAAGTTAAGAACAACCACATCCACAAAATTATTGTTCTAAGAAAAAACAATAAGAAGAAAGAAATTTGATTAGTAGCCATAGGGATAAGATGTACATACTTGCAAAATTACTTGGAGAATGTGAGTTAGCTGCTCTTCTTGGAAGACAAGATTGTCATCAAATTTCAACTCAATGTTGAATCCAAGATGGGAATCAACCCTTTGAAATACTTCTTCCAATGTGCAAAGAGGGTCATCAACTTCCACATTCCAATCAAACACTCTCCCATCCTTGGTCTTTCTAAATAATGTCTTTCCCACCTTCCCAGGCTCTCTTTGGGGCCCATAAGAGAGGAATTCTTCCATGGTAAGATCGGTCACACGCTTCTCAGATATATTGCCCTGGATGATCAAAAGCAAAAAAAGATTATTTAACAGAATAAGATTAAGAAGAAATGTTTAATTGTGATCATAAGAAAAAAAGAGAAGATATAGAATCTTACATCCTCTTCAGTGAGTATAAAGTTGTCGTGGAAGATTATTGGGCAGTCATCTCTGGTCACCTACAAAAATCACATTCATGGTTCTCTTATAAGGTTCTTCGCTCATCCAATATTTTTAAGGAAGAAAAGAAAGAAAAAACCCCACGAAATTAAAGAAATCAGTGCCTTGATTTTATTTTTTTTTGCTACAACGGATGATTCATACAATTCTAGTACGAATATATCCAAAAAAGTTAAAGAATAGCGAGCCTTGGAGCGCTCTAGGTAACTCTCTCTCTCCAACTCACAAAGCCCCCACTAGAGTGATTGGCTACATACGAGACCACCCAATTTGCAACCCCATTAGCCTTTCTATAAACATGCCTGGCCTGAAAGGCCACATCACCACCAACTATAGTTCGAATGTCTCAAAGCAGGAGGTGGTACTCACCCACACCGCCGGTGCCCTTTGGAGTGCCTTGATTTGGTGTAACGTAAAACTTGGGAAATAAAAGTAAAGATCACACTATTGAGTGGCCAAAGAAAAAAAAAATTACAAGTATGGGCCAATGCCCTACAAGGAAATATCTTTTTTCTGAGAAATGCAGATGGTTATTTCCCACCGTAAAGAATGGCCACTTCTAAGGTGGTCTAGGAACAAGCAGATCAAGTACGTAAATTGCCCACTACACCTGAAATAGCAATAGTTAAACACATTTGCATACCCAACCTTACACCATTGACTTCGGATCCTTTGCGGTGCATGTACAATCCTAGATGGCCACCACATCATCCGATCATGGAAATAAATGGCAACGTTGTGTGCGATTCACGATATGTTTTGCATGCCGTCCGCCACATCTTGTTCGATAGCCATCCGTCTTCGTAATCGGATGATATGGTGGTCATTCAAGACTACACAACTCTCTACGGTGCAAAACATGTACCCTAGAGGATCCTTACCCCTTTATTGACATGCAGCATAAGCACCTTAGTGTAAAGGTATAGCCTTGCATGTTTGCATATGTGTATTTATTATTGGAAAGTTGGACAAACTTAGTACTTTGTGACTCAGAATTCATTAATGATACCGCACTTTGTTAATGGGCTTATTTGGACAAACACCATAATGAGATGATGAAACCAATAAAAGGTTACCAGGGGCAACAACTTAATACATTTTCCCCTAGGTTGCCACATCCTAGGGATTTTGACTTTTATCTAAAAATAATCAGATTACTAATCAATGGACAATATGAAAAAACAATCTTTAACGTGCAAAGTTATACAAATGTTTTATTAAGATCAAGAAATACTAGTTTTGCACGTCCTTTCTCTTCAGAAACCAGGAGAATGGATCCTCTATGGTGCATAGGCTGCACCATAAAGCGCCTATGTAACCATCGATAGCTACCATCAAAAGATGAACGGCTTTAAAATGAGACAATCTACGATGATCATTGAAGGTTCTACAGCACGTCCTCCCGGAGGGTGACTCTGCGACGGTTATTGAATGGATTTGGCAGACTTCTAAGGTGCTTGGCGACTACCATCTGCTGGTGAGAGACATCCGAGCCATGGTTTCCGACGGGCTGATGCTTCAAGTGAAGCATGTATTTAGAGAAGCCAATGGGGTGGCTGATTGAGTAGCTTCTTTTGTGGCTAACCATTCGGGGGACCACCTATGGAAGGGAGAAGCGGAGTTGCTTACAGCTTTTCGTGATGTACCGCTTTCTGATTTTCTTGGTTGTATTCATATGTATGAAACTTCCGTCTTCAGCCAAAAAAAAAAAGGGCTATACAGCACTCTACGGTGCAGTCTACGCACCATAAAGAATCCTAATTGCAAGCACAATCATCTAATGTAGCACCTTGGCATCCATGATCGAAAAAATGGTATTATGTGATCGCAATTCAATCACTCCTTGTAAAACTTTTTCTACCACAAAATATAGATCCAGATTTTGTTCTCATCCTAACCGCGTGCAAGTCACGTGATCAGTCCTTGTCCTGGAGCGGTAAAGCTAACGGAAGCTTTTCTGGCTCCACAAACCACCATAACCTCTCCAGTCATCCTCAACCCTTCCTAAAATGAAACTCATAACATAATAAAATTAAATGGCGTTGATGCAATGCCTAGGTTTATAATTAAATGACCATGGCCAATTTTTGTGGGACCCACCAAAAACACCGTGGACCAAACGACCGATCTGACGGTCCAGATCGCATCACAGCGTCCACCGAAGAACGGGTCAACCGTCGTCTCTTTTTCCGGCCATAAAAGCACACGTGGCCCACTCGATACACAGCCACGCGGCCTCATGAACCCGCCCTTTGACCTCTTTCCCAATGGGACAAGGGGCCGCGGCGACTCACCGGCGGAACGCCGCGCACCAGGCGCGGATCGCCGCGGTCCGAACGGAGCGCCGACAAAAACGGGCAGCCGGAGACAAAACGCCGGCGAAGAGGGGGATAGGAGAGATAACGGGAAAAGGATGGCGGCGTGTGTTTTATATACCTGGACGTCGAACTCGACGAAGTCGACGGGGAAACGTCCGGCGTGGTTGAAGGAGAGGATGGAGTTCTCCTTGATCTCCTTCATCCGGCGGTCCGGCGACGCCAAAGCGTTCATCCCCTTCCCCCGGTGGCCGATGACGACGAACTTCGCCGGCTTGAACGCCGACTTCACCACCTCCATCCCTGTTCACAACATCCGTTGCCTCAGCTTTATCCAACCCCCAACCTCTATGCACCCAAAATCCAAGAATAATCTCTTGAGAGATATATTACAGAAAGAATAAAAAAATAAAGTTTTTTTTATTACCTTTGGGGAGAAGGGAGGAGGCTACGGCGATCGTCGGGCCCTCGGGGACCAGGTCGAGATTGGGGACATCGGAGACATGAACGGCCTTCAGAGCCATTGATGTTAAGATGATTGGTTTTAGCGTCAAGAGTTTGGGATTTGGAGGTGGAGAGGGCGATGAGAGAGAGTTGGGGAGGAGAAAGGAATTTAAAGGAGAGCGGAGGAGAGGGAATATTCGGTATAGCGTTCGCGGATGGGAGGTTTATGCCGCGGGATATTCCATGGGGTCCACGGGATAACTCGGATTCCGAAGCTTCTTGGGAAACGTCGACGTCGGTCCGGGGTGGGGGATATGATATCAGGAGGGGATTACTCCGTCAGGGGGGGATAAAGTGGATAACGGAGGAGGGATAGGAGAGGCTGTGGATGGCAAGGGCTAGCTATTGTGTATAAGGATTGGTGGGGGTGGTTTAGCCAGGGATAAGGAGGAGGAGGACCTTCTCAAAGCCTCCATCTTCCCTCTCGTTGGGGAGGGGGGAAGTTGGTGGGATGGAATATGCCTCTGAAATATTCTATCATTTTCGGTCATCCATTTGACTCGTCAAAGCTACGTCCCCACAAGGGATATAATGATCTTGCTATTCTGAGGAGAAAGGCTAACGGTTTACCATTTATTTTGGAATTCATTATTTTGGGTTTATCCTTTTAACAACCATCATTATTACTATACATACATATGTATTCTTGCATAGTAATAATCTTTTTTTTTAATGGGTAAACAATAATATAGTCTAGTTGAAGTTTTTTGAAGTGTATATAGTTAATTTAAGTTGAAGAAGGGACATGGATTCTTCTTGGAACATAATATGGTCTTTTGACAGTCAGAAATAGGCTCCTATCTACTTTATAGATGCTACTGTTGGTGCCAATTTGCTTGTTGATGTCAAGTCTAATATCTTTGGGGTTGTTTTATATGACTAGGCGATTGTTGTTTATATGGACATACTTAATGGATGCAAAAAGAGTAATAATGCACTTGACATTACCATAACATGGTAACGTAGAATTTGTCATGAAGAATTGCTTGGACAAGTCCCAACTTTTACTTTTTCATTCATTTATATGAAACATTGTTATGAATTGGATGGCTTGGATGTGGAAGGGTCTAATTGAACATAGTTTGGTGGTAAAACCAAGCATGCATGGTAGGTAAGGTAATGAAGTAGAAGCAAAAGGATAATTAACTTTAAATAGAGAGATCAAATATGACCTTGGAAAGATTGTCCAAAATACCTACTTAGCTTTGCAAAGAAGATCATGATCGCTATCTTATAGTTGCAAAGGTTTCCATGGCCAATGGAGAGAAATATCCATTGGAGGAATTGGGAGTGGAAATGAGAAGATATCACTATTGGGCTAGGAAGGGGTTAGAGGGATACCTAGCTGGCTATTAGGAGAGTTTTGATGCTAGGGCAAGAGAGGAGCAACTATAATATAGTTAGAAGGAGAGGCTTGTGGGTGGTGGTAAGAAAAGAGGTAAATGTATGGAGATTAGGATGGGAATAAGTACAATCACTTGAATTACTATCCAATTTGGCTAAACAAAAGCCTAAGAGGTAAGAAAAGAATTTTTCTAATAGGTTTAGAATGTGGCAACTACCAATCTAAAATCCTTCTTTTAGAGATATATTGAAACAATTAACTAACTATTGTCATTCTAACACCTAGCAATGCCAGATGAGGCAAATTGCTATTATTTCTTAGTTTTGGTTTTTTTTTTTTTGTTTTAGAGATGAAAAATTCACTTGAAACAATTTCCAGAATTTCACCATGGATTAACATCTGTTGTTCCATAATAATGTAGGGAAGCTTCGATACTTACAAATAGGAATCCCCATTTGACCAATCAACTAAGGGAGAATTTTGAACGTAGAGCTCTTGGTACAACTAGCAAGAATCTTTTAACAGCTTGATCAGTTGGAACCTTCATAAAATGGTGAATAATTGCACTTAAATTATATGTATAAATTTATATATTAATCTATTATTAAGCATATTTATTAATCTCACACATCTTTATTTGTTTTCAAAGTTCAGTAACTTCTTGCTTGTTGCAGTAGCTCATTTAATAAAGTATATGCATGTGCATACCAGGGAAAGGGAGAGGAGGGATGGAAGAGAGAGCAATAAAAAACCTAAATACCATAAGTAATCTTATGCAAATAATAATTTCTCTTCCCTCAAACATATATTTTAAAAAAAGGAAGAAAGAAAAGAAAAAAAAGGAAGTGGCTAGAAATGGTTTTCTTTAGTGATATAATCCATAATAAAGTATGGTTCGGACGCTTACTTCTATTTAAAAAAGGGAACACAGTTTTTGTTTTAAATATTTGTACAATGTATACTTACTTTTAAGTTATCAATTATTCAAGTATACACTATCTTAATAATAGTGCATCTATTCTTAAAGTTTAAATAGACAACAGTAAAAACCTAGTTTGTTAAACATATACAGAGTATATCATAATAGGTTCGAGAAAAACAGATATGATAAGAACTATTCAATTATTATAGAAGAATATCATATTTTATTTGACCTCTACCACAATGATAAATCTAGAGTATTTCCAAGAGTTCCATTTTAGGAATACTAGCATCTTGTATTGCAATGCATCCTTGAGAAAATGGCATGTAGTCACTTAAATTAGAGGAACAAACCCATTTTTGGATGCCATATGGAATCCATGGTGGAATCATGCTCCCATTTCAGCAAAGAGATGTATGTAGTTTCTCTTTTGGTAAGGATGTTTTGGGAAGGAAATTATTTCTTCCTCTCTCAAGAGCTTCCCAAATTCACATTTGCTTTTTTGCCCCCTTTGGACAGCCATGGGTACAGTTGGCACCTCCAGCAACCAAACCCTATGCATCATACTAAAAACCAGGTTTATACCGTTTCTTGGCGGAGGTGATCCTATGCAGCATTCCTTTGGGAATTATATCACAAGGGGAAAAACTGAAAAAAATTGGAAATTCTGCCCTTAAGAGATGATGTTATACTAATTAATGAGCATCTTTGCTAGTATATCTCTCTCTATTTAACTATCTTCTTGTCACAATTCAGGACCTCACCCAAAAAAATAGTCAAAAGGTGTTATTTGAGTTTCTTGGTTCAATATGGGACTAAATATAGCATGCACGGTCTTCACATATTCTCTCCGTTTAGGCCCTCACGTTCTCATAAAGCTAAGGATTCAAATTTAATTATAAGCACCACGGTCGACCTGTAGACAGCCTTCATGAACCAATGCTGTAGTGTCCTTTAGTCCACATAGACTGTAGGTTGGGTTCGCTCTGATACTATATATCACAATTCAAGATCTTACCCAAAAAAGCTAGCCGAAAAATGTTATGTGAGTTCTTTGGTCCTTTATAAGTATCCAAAATCTATCCATCAAATAACCAATGTGGGACTAAACATATGCCTGCACATATCCTCTTCTCACACTCCTCCAAATACTCTTAATATTATTAATTACATTAATGTAATTTAGTTGTGAAAATCTCAAAAAAAAAAAAGATAAATAAGAAAAGTGAAACAGTGAAAAATAGAAGAATATTTTCAATAACATAAATAAAAAAATTATTCATATGCGAGATTATAGTAGTTTGAGCTTTCACCCACATGCATTCATGTATCTAAGATTAGTTATGCACGCAATATTGATTGGTGACATTAAAATCCTCAAAATCTCTTAAGAATTTCCTATGCCAGCACAAATTGAGAACAAAATTTTTAAAAAGACCCGCTGAAAACTAAAATATTTAAAGATTCTCCCAATATTTTTTTTCCTTCTGTCCCCCAAAAAAAACTGGAGATAAAGATTTGATTACTTTTGACCAGTCCAAAATGGGGTTCTAGTGGGATCTAGATCTAAACTGACCTAGCATGCACGTTATTCATGGGAGATGGAAGACTTCTCTTTATTAATGGCATTCCAAAATGGATTCCACACCGCAAGGGTGGACTGCATCGCAAAGGGAACCTTCGCCAGCGGTTTCGCCCACAGAATATCTTAATACACCGGAACATGGTGTCAAGGAAAAGTTGGATAAGTGAGGAATATAATATACAGTGCTGTCGGGGACTGGAATATTGGACCAGAAGAAGACGTCAGACATGACGAGTTAGTTCATGCCTAGTGCTATGACTAGAATATATCCAATATTAAAGGAAAGTAATTGTACAAAGAGGATTGCTTTCAAATTCTTTAATTTGGTCCAAAGTCTAATGTTAGTATTTGAAAATTTTTAATTTCCATTCTTCTATGGAAGAATTTAGGTCAGATTTGAGGAGGAGTCAAAGTGCCCATCCATATGAAACCATACATGAATTATATAGACAATTGGTTCTATGTAAGGGTTGAAGGTTATGTTCAAATAATGTTGTCTCTTATAGTGGTTGATGGCTTAGGTAAATGGCAACCTTTGGGGCTAGCTAGAAAACATTTCTTGCTATTATGGCTAGAGTAAAACTACCCAGTTACTTAAGAGAGCTCTTTTTTTTTTCTTTTGAAGGGAAAAGAGAGGAAACCAAATACTTCCCCTCAACTTTTATTCAGTAAAATAACCTAATCAAAAATCAGTAAAATTTATCTCAGCAAACTAATCAAAAATCAGCTAGGCAACAATAAATGGGCCAATAACATCCGAATTGTATATGACTCATGTTTTAAACTATTTTGCATGTTTATGGCCCACTTAATCTCTAGGAGTATCACCAACACACATCTTTGGCAAACCTTTTGGTTGCGCCAAGTTTTACTGGAAGAAAAAAAAGTTCTTTCCAGGCTACTGAGGCATTTGCCTCTTCACCCCTATCTCAAACTAATACTAGAAATTTTTCCCCTTATCTTTTAACAAATAGAGGCTAATCCTCCCTTTTCTATCCTGCACACAACCACTCTTGGGGGTTCACTCCAACAATAATCAAACCATGACCATTTCCAATGTGGGATTAGACAATATCATCCAAGCACCCACTTAATAATAGAGGTTTTGGCATATGTATATACCCCTACAAAAATGCCTAATTTCATAGTTACCCCTGCAAAGATCTAATTTACATATTTTTCCTAAGTCCGAGTTCTTTTTTTGCGCATTAACCACCCTATGTTACTCTCCATTAGACGTTCTTTTAGCATATGTACCTTGTTGTTGCTCTATTAAAAGAGACCATTAGTGTTGGTAAATTTATGAGATGATATTTTACTCTCGCAAACCAACTTTAAAAAATTAAAGTTTAAGAGATTAATAAAATCCCTAACCATCAAGTAAAACACAAACCTTTTAAGCACTAAGATAATATTTCAGAATACTTATACTGACTGAATTTAATTATTTAGACTAGCTTATAACATTTGAATAGTCAATTCTTTTCTTTTTGAAAAAACAATGATATGTCAGTTATTTTATTGTCAGAAGTTAGTGTAAAATGGAGATCCATATGATATAAAGAATAATAGTTGAAATGGAAATTTATTAGATGCTTATACATTCTATATTACATCTTACTAGTAGAGCAAATATAAAATAACCATAAATTTATATAAAATTTATTAGATGCATCACATGCTTCTACTCTTTAAAAGTAACTTAAATTTTTCCATTGCATACCATTCCTTCATGCTCTTTAATGACATACTATTAACCTATGGTTGAATGACATACACGAACTGCACCTATGACATAAGAAACCTGAAAAACATAGACTTTTATGATTGCTATTAATATTAAAATGGTTAAAAATAATAGGCACTACAATACTATCTAGATGCCTCACCATGTTAACCTATATCAACAAATAGAATTTGTTGGGGTTCAAATTTGGCCCGAGGGTGACCACGCTGGTGGAGTGGTGGAGCCGAGGGAGCCGCCAGTGCTGGAAAGGAAAAGACGGGAGCCACCTCCTGCATGACCGCCGCGGACCTACACAAAGCTTCACACGTGTTTTCGGTGAGTGCCCTCCGACGATCAAGTTAGAGTGGGTAAATTTGGTCCAGCCAAAAGGTTTCTTAGGAATTACCTAACCAAGCTATTTATAACCTCGGTAGAGTAGCCCAGGTGATGGAGATACTATCAGTCCCCATCATGAGGAGGTATGGCTTTGAGCCGGATGGCGTACAACTCAAGTAGGCTGGTGACGTGCGGTACAATTCGTTTTTAAGAACGGTAGGGCGTTGACAGTCATAGCAGGGTATGGACGGAGTAGTCAAGGTGTCGTCTGACTGCTGTTGGCCGGTTATGGAGACACAACACGACGGTGTGGTGGAGTACAGCCACGTAGGTGGGCGTAGGCCCGCACGTGGATGTGGTTGTTGGCGAGGCCGAGCTCGTTAAGTAGTCGCGTCATGTATTTGGTGAGGTCGGCTTGGTGGAGACTGGGAGTGGTTCGGTTTTTCGGGTTCCGAGGTGTACTTGAGGAAGCGCTCTAAGCTCGAGGGTCGGAGCGTATGTTGTGCATTGCTGGGGTTGGCATCCCGAACTTGGTCAGGACGGGTCGGCGTTTGTCTGGAGGCACCCCGAACTTGGTCGGGGGAGTCGGCGAATGTCCGAAGTTGGTGGAGCTTTAAGCGGAGTTACGAGGACGAGCTGCCCCCAGGCCGAAGTGAAGATTCAGTTATTCATCGTTGGTGTTTACTGGACCGAAACTGGGCGGCCTTTTAGTTGTGGGCTGGACGGTCCATTTTTTTCTCTATCAGAATTTAATTAACAAACGATTATTACTACATTATAGTGGATGTTAAATAACATTAATAGAAAATACCATTTAACATTTTTACATGTTCATTATTTTTCTATATAAAATAATTCTGTAAGTTTAAATTTTTCTGTTAGCTAGTAGAAATACTTCTTTTTTACAGTAACAGTGATTCAAGTATGTAACATATCTGTTATTTTGCATTACAACAATGTATAGCTATTGTTGTAACAACTACCATTTCCTTTTTTTTCGTGTGTGTACACACATATCTCAGGCAAATGATAGCTGATATTTCTTCTCTCTTTAATCTGGTATTATATAGTCGTTATTATGGTTTATCTTTGAATATATTGTGGTTAATGCAACCTTGGTATGAGCAGAATCTTTAAAAAGCTCTCGAAGTGCAAGCAAGCCTGCGATCGGAATCGTTCTCATACATGAATAATGCTGAGACAGCAGAAGGGAGGAGACTTAAAAACAGGAGGCACCAAGCATCCAACCAAGTCCTTATCCACTCATGAATCTCATAAGAAAATAGAAGCCCTGCTCCAAGTTATGTCTCCATCAAGATACAAAGGCAAAACACCCAAACAATGTGTCCTCTCTCATGCATGCAACCAAGCACCTAGACACTTTTCTCCTGCTCTCTCTTTATTTAATTTGCAAAGCCAATAGTTTTGCTTAGAAGAGAGAAAATTAAACTAGGAACTAGATTTGCACGCTTTCGATACTAATGATTCGATTACAATTCTTTATTAAAGTTTTAAACTGGAATGCATTATGGCATGGACTACTAGGGTATCTAATCCTATTCGCTCCCCATACTTTTGCACCCTATTAGGGACCACTTTTGTTGGTCGCCTTACGCTCATAGAATCAGTCACGACTGGCATATCCAACCACCTGAATGATAGCGTGATAGAGAGAGCGAGTGTTCGCAGAGCTTGAAGAGAGGGAATTCGTGCTACGACCAATTAAAGCAATTAGCCGCATTAGCGGTGCTTGTGATGATTTGAGGCACGACATATTCCCTTTGGCTATATAATTGTGTGGTTTTTGGAAATTTAAAACCCGCGTACTATTATAATACATCTAAATCGTTCAAAGCCTCTGGTGTATCCTGCTCGAATCTCACATTGAAAATAAAGTTGTACGGAAGTTTTAAATTTTCAGTGGCATTCTTTGCAGCTCAGCATTCCAAAGTGTTCATTTGGGATGGCCAATCCTTGGTTCCGTCTCCTTTGTATTCTCTTAGTCTTCTTAAATTTTATGGGCAGCACCCACACCCGTTGTGTGCGAGAAACCGTTATACCAAAAAGAAAAAAAAAAGTTGTCATTCTTGACTGTAAAACATAATTGAACATAGAAGTTATGGTATTATAGTTGAGCTGTCTGAGAATTATTTGAGACCAAAGCAGCTGATGTGGTCTGAAACAACATTGTGTGACACGTCGATTTTGAGATGAAGGTTGCTGCTGGAGCAGGGTAGTTGTCTCTGTTTAGATGGCATCAGGCCTTACCGCAGCGGACAGAGAGACTCATGTTTGGTTCGGGAAGAGATTATGGAAGTTGTGAAATTAATGAGTTTTCTTATCATTCAATGAGCATCTTGTATTTCATAGGAGACTCCATTGGTAATCATCAAAAGAACCCATATTGCATCATTGGCATCCAGTGCCATTGCAAAATTTCAGAACAGAAGATGATTTTTTCTGGAACAAAAGATAGAATATGAGTATATTCATGACAAACTGTTAGCTCCAATGGTTTTGGCATTCGAAGATTATGCTTATGACAATCAGTTGTTTCTCTCCTATATTTCGCTTATAGCTTACCATTCGGAAAGTAACCTCCAACTCAATTCAGAAAGTAACTCAATTCATATCAATGTCCTTAGTGTTAAATAACCAGGTGATCTCAAATCTTTAAGTAGATAGGGGATAGGTCTTTCAGGATACCAGCCTTTCTTAGGTTGTGTACTCTGACATCAATTTAGCGTGCTGTGGGCAAGCATCCACTGCCTCTGAAGTGTTTGTAATCATTTACCAAAAAAAAAAAAAAAAGTGTCTGTAATTATAATATTTATTACTTTTTTCTAAAATTTATAGCAAGCTGCTGGGATAGCTCAGCTGGGAGAGCATCGGCTGAAGGTCGCGTGCACGCTGCTTGCCGCAAAATTAAATAAAATAAATTATATATTTTATATTATTGAGAAGGTTAGTCAAACTGTTGCTTTTTAGTAAGAAAATTTTTTAAAATGACCAAAATAATCTTTATATTTAATACACTTGCACCAAATATTTTGTAAAATTTACAGTTACAGCCCGAAACTATTTATTTATTGTAAAAAGTCAAAATTATCTCTATAAGAGAACAAGACTCTTTTATTTTTCTGACTTTCCGATCTTTTCGAAGTCTTCCGTCTTTAAGAGTTTTCTTCTCTTCAATATTGAGTGGCTAGGGTTTCTTTCTCGCTTCGCCACCTCACCATGAGCGTTTCTTTCCAATGGGCGATCGACGACAAGCTTCCGTTTCGACCGACATCCTGCGACGAACATCCTTCATTCTTGACCAGCATTCGACAATGAGCATCCTTTTTTATCATATTTTGTTTTCACTTTCCTGCTACTATGTCACAGAGATCGGGGATGCCAATGCATCATTTGCTGATTCTAAATTCTACTTATCCAATATCATAGACATGATTCCTTTATATTGTCATTATGGATGAGGATTCCTATATCTACATATAGAATTATGATAGTTCTTGCACCTATCATCAAAATGATCCAAATCAGTATATGCGTGAGAACTCTTCTTTTTGGAGAGTGCATTAGTTACGATTCCATGGCCTAGCTTGGACCATGAATAAGTTAGCTCAAGCAATAAAACTCTTACCTAAGAGAGTTTTCCTGCAACAGAAAATTTTAGAGGCATCTACTTACCTGTGAAATCTAGATTATTTTTTTTGGTACATAGCTCTTTTCTGATGATTTATCAAGATCAAGCTTCAGATCCATGGTGCCTTATGATTGTTCTCCTCTTTGGGTGGATGTTATATCACTTAATGCTAGTTTGGTCATTTTTTTTATTTTTTTTTGATGTGGCATTTAGGTTCCACTTAAGTTAATAGTTTGATTAACATTCTGTTAAGTTATGAGTTAAAGTATTGGATAAAAGTTTAATTTAGGGGGGATAAGCCAAGGTTTTTCAAACTATTAGATATAAATATATTTTATCACTTATCTCAGAGATTTTTTTGTGTAATTTACTCGTCACTCAGGAACGATTTTGATTTTTTACATGAGGCAAATAGATTCACTAATTCCGTTAATTTAATGGGTGGTAAGTGTAGGTTTTACAAACTATTGGATGTAAGTATAATAAATGGAAACCTCAAGGAGAATTTTGTAGTTTACTCTACATTATATATTAGACTTGAAAAATAATATTTCATTGCAACGATAACAGTTACAAATTTTTATTAAAATAAATTTTACATTTTATATTATATATTACTCTTTAGTGCTATTTTTTACATATATAAAAATTATATTTTCCTTGTCTAATATAGATAAATGTTGTTGAATATTAAACTTGAAAAAATGATATTTCGTTGCAACCATAATAGTTCCTAAAACAGAATTCATTATATTGATAGATCAAAAAGTATACTTTCCTCAAATATAACAGTAAATATGAAATTTTTAAGAATAATTATTTTCTACCTTACAATCTTAGGAAGATGTTGATGCCAATCTTTGAACTCTCGCGTGGATCATAACATACAAGAGCCTCTGGCCACTAATACGGGGGTGCTCACCTTATAATCATGGCATTTGTCAAATATATCATCCATTTATTCACAGCAACCTACTAACTAATTTAATATGAAACTATGATATTGTATTTTATTGATTAATTTTATGGTTTAGTATGCTCTTTGCATGTAATAATTCCTCCTCGCCAGCATTTTAAGCTCTAAATTATACTTGTCTTGTGAAATAAAAAGATATATATGGGCCAAGACATATAAAACGCTCCATACAAGATAACTATCAAATTTATTTTGAACCTCTTTCATGTATTTATATTGATGATTGCATGCTTGAAAGATATACTCACATGTGCCATATATTATTGATCTGTTGAGGGCCAATACTCTTTAACAATTTTTAAAGGGCAAAAGATGTAAGATTTTAGGCTCATCTTCTTAATGAGCTAGTAAATCATTTGGTAGCCACCATAAGACCTACAAAGCTGACATTTATAAGCTGATATATAAATGTTTTGTGGGCCAAAACAAGATATATGTGTAAATATAAGGCAGCAAAAACACGAAGATCTACAGAGATATTTACATACATGTGTACATCCATAAATACATATATGTGTGTAATATGTTCCATCTCTACTCACTATAAATGAAACATTAGAAAGTAGGATCTAATCGTTGTTCGGTTCCATTGTCGATATATTTATAAAATTATTTTCTATAGAAGAGACTGCCTAAGGATGGCTCATCCTCTATTTTTTTCCTTTTCATAAAATAACTATAACTTTTCTTGTTCCTTTTTTGAAAGCTTCAACACTTTTTTATTTTTCTTTTTTGAACAAAATGGTGGTGAACCCACCTCACGTTTCATTGCTCAATGAAATAAGAAGAGTTGTCTATACCATTCCAAAGTATCCCAAAGAAAAGAGAAACTAAGCTATTTTACTTCCTAAAGAAAACAAAAAATAGATATATATCACATCCTCATTTTCAGTTGGTTTCAGTTAACCTCTCTGGCTGCCCCAATTTATTGAATTAACTGGGAGATATTATACTAACAAAATTCAAACAAAGAAAGAATTTGATCCAACTCATGCCACACCATCATGTTCTATACTATTGAAAAAAGAAGAATGAAAGAAGAGAATTGTATTTCTGTCTGTCTTTACAATGTATAGAAGCAGGCAAGCAGCCCTTATATAGTACTAGGAGGCTGATGAAGTTTAGTAAAGCCGACTAATTTTGGCATAATCAATCACAAATCAATCAAGGTGAAGTTTGGTAAGGCTGACTAAGTTTGGCACAATCAGCCTTTATAGAGGCCAACTATGTTTGCAGAATCAATGGTCCTTTAATAATTTTAACATCCCCCCTCAAACTCAAAGTAGTAAAGTGAACACCAACTTAAGTTTGGAAACAAGAGATCAAAAGATACCAGAAGAATGAGCTTTAGTGAAGACGTTTGTAGCGAGGACAGATCTCAGAGAGAAGGTAATCGAAGCTCAACAATGCTCGTAGACGAAAGCACCATAGAAGAAGAGCAAGCGACCTCAAACTGGATGATGAAGGAGCTGAGGGCAGCAAATAAAACCGAAGATTGAGGACTAGGGCGGCGCTATACAGAAGTACGCCTTGATGATCAAGAGCGGGACCGCGTTTGCTGAGTTTATCTTTGCTAAGCTTCTGACGAGACAACGTTGTTGCTGGGGTTTGGAGCGAAACCGCGCATGCTAAGTTTACCTTCGCCAAGCTTCTGACAAGATGGTGTGGTGAGCTGCTACTGGGGTTTGGAGTAGGACTGCGCCTACCAAGTTTACCTTCATCAAGCTTCTGATGGTATGGTGAGGTGCGATGCTTTATGCTCAACGATGCTATGAAGGAGGAGGTCACTGCCATGGAAAAGGTCACTACTGGATTGCCTATCACATAAGCCTTACCGCCCAAACTGAGGTCACCAAAGAACTGATTAAGGACTGCAACCTCCTCTGAGAAGCTGCGGTGGGGAGATGGTTGGGCACCAGGAAATATGAAGGTCGCTCGGGAGTATTTTGCAAACAGAAGAGAGAGTGAAAGCTCCTCAGCCAGCTCAAGGATTCTAGGAATGGACAGTAGGAGCTTCGTTGTCCCACATGTCTTCAGGATTAACTTATATGGATAGACAAAAAAGGCTTGATTCAGAGAGGACATAAGAATCAAAGTTTTTGTTTTGAGAGCTGAGACACGATAGTGCACCGTGCCAGATCCAGAATAGAGTCAAACTGCGCCCATGAGAGGGCATGCAGGCCTCGGCCTTGGGGATCCACAAAGGCGGGCGCCTTAGTGAAAGTGATCTCAAGGTGCTTCTCATAGCCGTCAAACTCGATTGGCGAGACCGATGGAGTGTTTGAGGAATCAACCAAAAAGATTGCCATTGAATCAAGCATGAGAATGTGAGTGGCCGCTAAAGCAACTAGCCAGAGAAGTTAGTTTAAAGGAGAAATTAAAATAGAAATTTGGAAAATTCTATTCTATGAAAGAGGGCATCCACAAGGATATCATGAAGGCTTTCTCACGTAGTTGGAGTAAGCAGCAGACTGGAACATCTTGATTCCACCATGATGTCAGACGTCTTCAATGCTGTAGCCGAGGGGAACTTTGTACTGTAATGAACTACTATAGCTAGACTTCTTCTTGCCACCTTTGGACTCCATTAAAACATCCACACCTTTTTTCAATGACAAATCACTCTATCTCGGAGACGACGGCCAAGAACCTGAAGACCCCAACATCTCTGAAGTCTTATGGGAAAGAAGAGGATGGAATAACATTAAAAGAGAAAGCAGCAGAAGAAATTGGCAACCCTACCGAGAGATGGATGTGAGAGAACTCGGAGGCGAACAGAGCGGGACTCGGCAAGCGAACGGAAAATCTTTTTCTTTTTTGGGCTTTGATACCATGTTGAAAAAAGAAGAATGAGGGAAGAGAATTGTATTTCTACATGTCTTTACAATGTATAGGAGCAATCCTTTATATAGTACTAGGAGGCTGACAAAGTTTGATAAGGCCGACTAAATTTGGCACGATCAATGGTCCTACAATGATTCTAACATATATTATCTAGTCCAGCCCTTCAATCAAACAATTTCATCCTTCACTATAGTCAACATTCGTTATCAAGCCTCCTACACTACCAGGCTATTGAATTAACAACATGCAGGAATTATATAGCATGCTTTGCTTTCCAAGTAAAAATTCTTACACTTTGTTCAACCCACACAGGAAACAATCCCCTCCTCCCACTATCCTCATGGACCTTACTAAGCCCGTCCATCCTTTAAGTTTAAATTTAGATTTAAATGAGAGCCATAAGGATCCGACAAATTTGTATTGAAAGAAAAGATGGGTCGCCTTTTTTTTTTTCTCTTCCTTTTTTTTTTCTTGAAAATTCTACTGTGTTCTTTTACCTTCTATTCCACTAATAGGGGATGTGAAAGGCACATATTAAGTATTAGTATTATTTGCATATTCTATGGTATGATGCAAATCACCTCTAGCTTTGCTTTTGAGATGCTTCAATCTATCATTCCGTTTTGTTAATTTAATAATAAATATTAGAAGGATCATATCCTTTTAAAGAAAATAAATAGTTATTGATTTGTATATCATTTTTTATATGCATGCATTGTGCGTGGCATACAGTATTAATAATATGCTTGTGTGTATGTAAATTTCACCCGTTGCCAAAGTTATAGAAAAGATTAGAGAAAATTCATGTACAAAATATTAACATGCTGGAAGAACATATGAAAACAAAATGCGTTTGGTATGAAGTTTTTGTTAGGTACTCTATTTATAATATTTATCCAAGTTATTTCAGATTTAGCTGTGTGGTAGACATGGTAAAAGAGTTATTAAAAATGCACACACAAATTGAGATGTTGGAGTAAACCATTGGTAAACCATCTAGCTTTGTTGTTGCCAATCCTACCACTGTATTCTTGCTCTCTCAAGTCCCAATTAGGTTGTCAACAAATTCATCCACCATGCTCCAAGTCTTTATTACTTTAAATTATAGTTTTAACCAAATAATTTGAGTATCTCATCAAGTACTTATTTTTTTATCGGTTTTCTGATGAAAGAAAAAGAAAAAACTAATAGAATTGAAAGTGGGGATAAGTAATCATCTTGAATGCAAGTTACATGATTTCTACGTGAGGAAAGGAATAAATGGGGTGAAGGGCCTTTAAATAAAGAAGACTATGCTAAATATAGTAAATATAATTAAATATAATTTTGTATATATATATATATATAGAAAAATATCGAATTTGGCAACTTGATGAACTATTGTATTCTATATAAATGATATTTTTTCCATCTATAAATATACACAATTGCTGTATTTGATTTTTGATTAACATCATGATGTATGTAGAATACACAATTATTTTTTTTGGTAAATGCAGAGATTCTTAATAGAATCCACTATTAAATTATTTTCTTGCGAAGACTTCTCTCTCAAGGACTTCCTCTGTAAATAAGATTAATTCCCATCTAAAGAAATGAAGTATGAAAAGTTATAATGGATTACAATTGCTTGACTGGCTCATTGGGTGATATGTAAATATAGATGTCGATACAACATCAGTTTAATTTTTGCTCAAATAACATATAAAAAAACAGGAATATATATGTAAATATATCAAGGGCTACTGTTAATATGATTGTGTTCACCAGATCTGTGGAGATATCCTAATTTAATCTAATATTTTTATGATTCTTTTTAAATTTGATCTAATGGATCAATAATATTTCACTGCAACCACAATAGTTTCTAAAACAGAATTTATTATATCGTTAGTTCACATATGTATGCTTTCTTCAAATATAACACTAAATATGAAATTTTTAAAAATAATTATTTTCTTTCTTATAATCTTTGAAGAGGAAGATGTTGGTGTATATTTTTGAACCCTTGCGAGTTTCATGCCTCCGACTACCAGCATTTGCCTTATAATCATGGCACTTGTCAAATCTATCATCTATTTAATAACGGCAACCCACTAACTAATTTAATATGATATTATTTTTTATCGATTAATTTCATGGTTTAATATGTTCTTTGCATGTAATAATTGCTCCTCAGCAGCATTTTGTGCTCTAAATCATACTTGTCTCATGAAATAGAAAGAGGGCCAAGACATATAAAATGCTCCTGTACAAGATAACTATCAAATTTATATGAACCTCTTTTATATATTCATTGATGATTGCACGTTAGAAAGATATACTTCACATGTGCACATACATTGCACATATCAGTATTGATCTGTTGAAGGCCAATACTCTTTAACAATTTTTAAAGGGCATAAGTTGTAAGATTTTAGGCCTATTTTTTATTGAGCTATTAAATTATTTGATAGCCTCCATATAAGGCCTAGAAAGCTGATATACTAATGTTTTTTGGGCCAAAACAAGATATACTTGTAAATATAAGGCAGCGAAAACGTGAGAATCTATATAGATACATATGAACATTCATAAATACATATGTGTGAGTGTAATATGTTCTGTATCTACTTATTATAAAAGAAACTTTAGAATGTAGGATTTAGTCCTTGTTCATCTCCATTCTTGAAATATTTATAAAACTATTTATATAAGAGAGACTACCTAAGAACGACTCATACTCAGTTTTTTTTCCTTTTCATAAAATAAGTATATCTTTTCATATTCCTTTTCCAAAAGCTTCATCACTTTTTATTTCTTTTTTGAATAAAACGGTGGGCAAACCCACCTTACATTTCATTGATTAACGAAATAAGAAGAGCTATCTAGACCATTCCAAAGTATCCCAAAGAGAAACTAAGCTATTCTATTTCCTAAAGGAAAGAAAGCATTTTTATACATTGCCTCCTCTTATTGGGTTGGTTTTAGGTAGAGCTGATCATTGGGTGAGCCTCAGCCTTAAATTATATTCATTTTTAGTCGGACTTTGCGCTGGGCCTATTTAAAATTTGATATTCTCTGTGTCCAAGTCCCTAGCTCTAGTTTTGGGTAACCCCTTTCGGTATTGAAATAAATGGGAGATATTACACTAGTAGAACTCAAACAAAGAAACAATTCAATGCAACTCATATTGCACCGTCCCATTCTATGCTATCCGCCCCTATCCCTCGATCACACAATTACATCCTTCTCCATCCTCATGCACATGCATTGCATGTGGCAAATGATATTATAATTAGAGAAGTAAATATGCTTGTGTATGTACATGCAGCCCATTGCTAAGTTTAGAAAAGATAAGAACAAATTCATATAAATGATATTTACTTGTTGGAAGGACATGCAAAAACAAAATGCACTTGGTATAAAGTTTCTAGTCTTCTTCTTCTTCCTTTCCTTATATTTTAGCCTTAATTCACCCCAATTTGAGCCCACAAGCCGCTGAAAATTCCTTCCGAAATAGGGGTGCCCTGTTTCGGCATCCTTCTTCCGAGTTACGCCGCCACCGACCGCCGGATTTAGCCGGTTTTTGCCACCATCTGGGACCCTGAGAACATGTGGCTGCCGATTAGGGAGTTAGCCATAGTTCAGGCCAAATTGCCATAGATCACCCTCCACCTTTTTTGGGATCTTCTCCCTTTCTTCCTTGGGCCGGACCAGCCACTATAGCCGGTGAGGCAGCCGATGGGCCGCCCGTGACCACCATCATCGGGGTTGGCCACCATGGCCACCGCCCTTTCTGATCCAAAGAAGAAAGGGAGAGACGGGCTCTCCCCTATTTTGAGAAGAAAGAAGAGAGTCATCTTTCTCTTTCCTCTCTCTACTTTCTCTCTCTAGAAGATTTATAAAACTCGGTATCAGGTTATGTCAACCTGAACTACAAATTCAAGTTGATTCAGGCCCTAAACTGTCTTGGAGCCTGGGTCGCCTACTAGATCAATCATCCAACTTTGTCAAGTGTCCATAGAGCCCATTGATGACAAACTATGTTAAACAACGTTGACCCTGCTTGAGTCCATGTCATACGATTTATTGATCGATTTGCTCAGGCCTAACTCACTCGGAATCCTCGAATAATTGTCCCTATTTCTCATTATTTTAATTTGATTAAAATCGTCAACATAGAAATTGATCTTGCTTTTAAAATTTTTATAGGGTTAACTGAAATGTCTATTAAAGTTTGACGGTCTAAGACGAAAGAGGTAAGTAAACCTTATACTCCTTATTAGTTTTTGAACTTATAAGTAGATCTTGCACTCCTTATTATTTTTTAAATGATCATGTCTTCCGTTCATAAAATTTGCTTATAGAAATATCATACTTTTCTTAAAATTATGGATTAACATATATGTTATGAAAATCATACTTTATTACGAGAAATAGTTTCATGAATGTTTTGATGAATATAGTTTTGTTATAAAATATGAATCTGATTATGTCATTTAGTGTTTTGCATCTATTTATATGTATGTTTTAAGAAAAAAAAATATAAATTTCTAAAGGCTCTCAGATTGTTATAACCATCTCTAGAAATGGGGCCAATTGACACCCTAGCGCTAACATTCAACGAAAACGGCTCTCTGCTAATAGGTTAAAGTTGGTAACGAATATGAACTATGATATCTTGTTAATTATGAAAATGACCTTTTCATGGGTTATAATGACCATAGTACAAATTGTTGCCCAGATAGACAACCCAAGAGGGGGGGGGTGAATTGGGTTTTAAAATAATTTAGATAATTTAAAACGTTATGGATGATTAATTAAAAACTATTGCAAGTTATTTAATTAATTACTATGTGCTGTGAGTAATATGAAATGAGAAGAAGGAGAGACAATCAATCACAAACACAAGTTTTATAGTGGTTCGGAGCTAACCCTTGCTCCTACGTCCACTCCCCAAGTCTCACTTGGGAATTCACTATAATCCCCTTGGATTACAGCCGGTTGATTTCCAAGCTCACAACCAAACTTGTTGTTTTACGAGCTCAAACGAACTCGATCGGTTTTTCCAGGCTCACCGACTAGAACCACCCCCGATTGTTTTTCCGGGATCACAATCGAACCCTTACACACGTTGGTTTTAACTCGGCTCACGAACCAACCTCAATCCCCTTGATTCAATCCCCGATTGAACCAAGTAAATACAAGTTGTAAAAAGAAAACAGAAAATGAGCTTCTCAAAAAGCAGATGAAAACAATATGAACAATAAATGAAGTTAAGAAGCCTCAAACGCTTTTAGATTGGAGATGAGGAATGGCTTCTTAAACTTCTGGTCTCCTCTTGAAAGAGTAGTCGACTTGAATGCAGGAGAAGGAGGCTTTAATTGCTGGGAAGATGTAGTTGGAAGCAGTAAATGCAGATCTTCCTCTTTTTCGTTGAAGAGCACGTTGCGGAGCTTGAATGCTTGATTAGTTGGAGTGAAATAGTTGTTCTCTCCCTTGCTACAGTCCTCTGTGGCTATTTAAGCCAACCCCCACGGAAACTAGCCGTTAGAGTGCTTTTTCTGCCCGTTCTAAACACTCTGCGCAGCCTGACAATATGACCGTTGGTGGGTTGGAGTCGACTCGCGCGATCAGGAGTCGACTCGGCTGTAGCGGGAGTCGACTCAAGCTTTTCCGGAGTCGACTCGGCAACTGTTCCAAATTTGAATTAAAGTTGCCTTCACGACTGGGAGTCGACTCGTCTTGACCTGGAGTCGACTCGTCAACTTCTGGAGCTGACTTGGCAATTTTGGAGTCGGCTCATCCATTGAAGTCCGTGGATCCAATTTTGAATTTTGTCCACTCGAGTCGACTCGACTGTCCTGGGAGTCGACTCGAATCTCAGAGCCCGAACTCCCGATCCTCTGTCTTTTGGCTCGTCCAGTCTTGGAGTCGACTCAAACTTCCTTGGAGTCGACTCGGCTCTCAGTTTCCGAAAGATAGTCTTCTGCCTTTTGACGTGAAGCTGTCTTGGAGTCGACTCGAGCTGTCTGGGAGTCGACTCGAATCTCAGAGGCAGTAACTTGGTTTTCTGTCTGTCTTGGGGTCGCGGTGTCTTGGAGTCGACTCGCGTATTGCGGGAGTCGACTCGAATCTCAGAGTCCATAAAATGGTCTCTGACTTTCTTTGTGTACCGCTGAGAGTCGACTCTTGCTTTCTTTGGAGTCGACCTGTCAACCATCGGAGTCGACTCGCGTTCCACTGGAGTCGACTCGAATCTCAGACCCGAAAACTGCTCTCTGACTTTTCTGCCTGTGACTGCTTGGAGTCGACTCTTACTTCCCTGGAGTCGACTTGGTGAACATTGGAGTCGACTCGCGCACTTCAGGAGTCGACTCGTTGACAGGTTCTGAGTTGATCCTTTCTGTTCTTCTGTCTGTTCTCAGTCGGAGTCGACTCGTACTCATCTGGAGTCGACTCGAGCTCGTGCCAGTGAACTTGATACGCTTGGAGTCGACTCGTGATACTCGGGAGTCGACTCGAGTCTCAGACATTGGTTCAAACAGACTCCTTAACTTATCCAACAATTATGAACCAAGTCTTGGGACACTTAGACAGGATTTTCACTGAAACACTCAATTGAATTCAAGTAATTAAAAGATATACTCAAATGCTTTGAGCTCATCAAAATCAAATGGGGTTTTAATCAATCACTCCACAATCTCCCCCTTTTTGATGATGACAAAACATTGAGTATATGTAAAATGAATTGCTCAATAAATAATGAAATAAAATCCATAAATGAATTCAAATGTCTGGTAATTCAATTTATCCAAGCTTGAAAGGAGTGAAACATTAAATTTCGGAGTTAAAGCTCCCCCTTTCATTTGGAATTATATAAGCCTTCATATTATGCAATCAATTGTTTGGCTTATATGTCATTAATGATTTAGTTTGATTAAAATTCAGATTCTCCCCCTCAACATATGCATTCAACTATGTTTTGATTCTCTGAATTTTCTTTTAATGCTTTGAAGTTTTTGAACTGAATTTTTTGGTTTTTAGAGGGAAAAATCTGTCAATTTGTTCATGAGTAAGATTCAGCTAATCTCCGAATATCCCTTGAATAGATTCTGGAGATTACTCCATTAGGAGCCCCAAAAGAGAGATAATGAGCCTCGAGGTACCGAATCCACTTAGAACAAATTTGTGTGTGTTTTTAAGAGTTTATCTTTTTATTGATTTCTTTTACATATTTTATCCATGTTTCTCCCCTTTTAAATATTTTATACATATTTCTCCCCCTTTTTGTCATCATATCAAAAAGGAGGTAATCACACACAATCAATGGCACAAATGGCACAACCAATCATCAAATGGCACAGAAATGAAGATAAGATGTCTACTCATTGTATTGATATGAATGTGAATACATTTGAGCATACAATAAGTAAAGCAAAACAATACAAAACAAAACAAAAAGAACATCTATGGTCTCCTCGAGGATGAAGATCCCCCCTCGAGGATGTATCTCCCCCTCTCGATGAGGTGGCTCCTCCTCTCGAGGATGTGGCTCCTCCTCTCAATCGGCTCTGCTCCATGAGGAGGGTGACTGCATCTGTAACATGTCCGAGCTGCGTGATAATAGACGTAGTGGCTCTGCTATGTGTAGTGGAGAGCTCAGTCACCGACGTCTGAAGCCCAGTCACTGACGTCTGAAGTGCGTCCAGCTTGTCGATGAGTACATTCGACAAGCGCTCGGCCCCCTCGGTGGTGGTGTGCATGTCACGACTTATGTCCTCTCGCATCTGTCGAGTGGTGCTCGTGACCTCACTCATGCTCTGGAACTGGGCCTGGACCAAACTCCGGACATTGTAGATCTCTTCCCGTACATGAGCCGTCATGTCAGTCACGGCTGTCAAGGAAGGGACCAACTGAGAAGATACGGGTGCAGGAGTGGGAGCAGGCACCGCACCTCGGAGCTCCCGAAGCAGCTCATCCCTCACCTCTCTGACTATCTCCTGTCGCAGCTCCCGGAGCTGCTCAGGATCAATCCGGACCGCCATAGAGGGTGGTGCCGAGGAGGAAGGTCCGGCGGAGGTGGTAGGAGCAGGAGGAGTGGATGGAAGGTCTGGGTAGTCTGAATCGGGCTCAGGACTGGGTGAAGGTCTGGTGGTCTGAGCGGTGAGGGTAGACTTCCTAACCCATACCCCCTCTCTCTTCCGAAACCCCATCCTGTGTAGGGTCCCCGCACGCGTGCGATCAGTCCATCGCAAAGCGCGAAAGGGCTCCCCCTCAGGAATGGGAACCTCGTACTCCCTAAACAGAAGGGTGAATATCATGCCATATGGGAGGGTGAGCCTAGGTCTATCTAGGGGCTCACACATGTATCGATATATGAGTTTAGGGAAGTTGATTGGGGTGTCGTGAAGCATATAGAACATAAGAGCTAGGTCCCTCTCATTTACAAAATCAAATCTCCCTGTCTTAGGGAAGATGGACCTAGACAGTATACTCAAGAGGATCCGCATCTCAATCGGTAGTGAGCTGGCGGATACCTCGTCTACGGGTGACTGGGGTGGATGCCCGAGAACGGCCGTAAGGGCCTCAACTCTGTCCTCGGGATGTGTGGGAGCCACCCCTACTAGTGGAAGGTGGAGGATGTGGCCAATAAGATCCTCCGTGACAAACACAGGGACACTGGCTACTGTGCCCTCGATACCCCCATCTCCCCGATGGACGGTACCGTAAAACTCTCTAACGAGCCCTAGATATATGGGGAGGTCCAATGTAAGGAAGAACTCTAAGCCCTGGACCCTAAGTCTTTCACCTATGGTGAAACCTTCCCGGGAGAGGAAGTCAAAATCGACATACCTCCCGGTGGAGACGACCTTCCCGGCCAATGGCCTCGCGGGAACCGCCCTAGGCGGGGAACGAGCCGGAGGTGGTTGCCTCGCGGGATCGTGCCGCGCCTTGGAGCGCCGCTCGGGACCGGCCTCGAGACGGGACCTCTTCCTAACCACGGTCTTACGTGGCATTTTGACCTAAAATGGAATGAAGAACCTAAAGGACGGAGAAGGGTCGACGGAGGATGCTTGGGACGGACCGGAGACGACCTAGGAACGGACGAAAACCCTAAGAACCAGTGAAAAATCGACGGAAAAAGGGTTGGAGACGATCGGGGACGACCTAGGAGTCGGCTCTAGGGCTTTTTGAACAGTGGCGGCTTGAGAGAAAAGTGTTTTCGAAACGACAAATCTAGGGTTAAAAAGTCGGATTCCGACTGCGAGTCGACTCCACTGAGTCGCGAGTCGACTCGACCTCGAGTCGACTCCAGAATATGCGCGAGTCGACTCTCCTTATGCGCCTGTAGGCCTCGAGTCGACTCCCGACAATATGCGAGTCGACTCCCCCTCTGCTGCCATCTTTGCGAGTCGACTCCCGCCAATGCGCGAGTCGACTCCCCCTTAGGAGCCGGCTCTGTAACTTACTCGAGTCGTCTCTAACCTTGGCACGCACCTAAAAATCATGCTATAATCGTGCCAAATGAGGGAAAATCACCTAATTAAGATCTAATTTGATGATCATTGAAAAGGAACTCTATTTTAACCATATTGTAATCATCAAAATCAATGAATCTAGTGGAAACTACCACTAGGATGGATCAATCACTCCTAATCCCCTCCTAAGCACACTAAACCTCTCTTCACTTAGGGGTTTTGTAAAAATATCTGCTAATTGATTATCAGTACAAACAAATTGGAGTGTCACATCACCATTCAATACATGATCTCTTATGAAGTGATGTCTTATCTCAATGTGTTTAGTTCTTGAATGTTGAATTGGATTTTTAGTTAGATTTATGGCACTTGTATTATCACAATTAATGGGAATTTTATCTTGTTTAATGCCATAATCTTCTAACTGTTGTTTAATCCATAAGATTTGAGCACAACAACTCCCGGCTGCAACATATTCAGCTTCTGTAGTGGATAATGCAACCGAGTTTTGTTTCTTGCTAAACCATGAGATAAGGTTTTCTCCTAGAAATTGACACGACCCGCTGGTACTTTTTCTATCAAGCTTACATCCAGCGAAGTCTGAATCTGTGTATCCTATTAAGTTTAGGCTAGATTCTTTAGAGTACCATAGCCCTATGTTCTTAGTTCCTATTAAGTATTTAAAAATTCTCTTAACTGCAGCTAGGTGTGTTTCTTTAGGATTAGCCTGATATCTAGCACACATGCACACACTAAACATAATATCAGGTCTACTTGCAGTAAGATACAGTAAAGATCCTATCATACCTCTATAAAGTTTTTGATCTACAGATTTACCTGATTCATCTTGGTCTAATTTGCATGATGAGCTCATGGGGGTGCTGATTGATTTGTTTCCCTCCATATCAAACTTCTTGAGCATCTCCTTGATATATTTAGCTTGATTGATGAAGATGCCTCCTTCAGACTGTTTGATTTGAAGCCCGAGGAAGTAGTTCAGCTCTCCCATCATGCTCATCTCAAACTCACTCTGCATCAAATCAGCAAACTCTTCGCAGAGGCGATTGTTAGTAGCACCGAAAATGATATCATCAACATAAATCTGTACTAATAACATATCCTTATTTTGCTTTTTCAGAAATAATGTTGTATCTACATTTCCCCTAGAGAATTCATGTTCTAATAGGAATTTGCTAAGCCTCTCATACCATGCTCTAGGTGCTTGTTTTAAACCATAAAGTGCTTTGTTTAGTTTATATACATGATTGGGATATTGATGATTTTCAAAACCAGGAGGTTGTTCTACATATACCTCCTCATTAATATACCCATTTAAAAAAGCATTTTTTACATCCATTTGATATAGTTTGAAGTCCTTAGAGCATGCATATGCTAATAATAATCTAATAGCCTCAAGTCTAGCTACGGGAGCAAAGGTTTCATCAAAATCTATGCCTTCTTCTTGATTATAACCCTTTGCTACTAGTCTAGCCTTATTCCTTATAACAATTCCATTTTCATCTAGCTTATTTTTATATATCCATTTAGTACCTATAATTGGATATTCAGAAGGTCTCTCTACTAGATTCCACACTTTGTTTCTAGTAAATTGGTTTAGTTCTTCTTGCATTGCATTTATCCAATTTACATCATTTTCGGCTTCTTCTATATGTTTGGGCTCAAAGTGTGAAACAAAAGCTAGATGGTTATTCAAATTCCTAAGGGATGCTCTAGTCCTAACGGGTTGAGATGGATCATCTAGAATTAGTTCCTTAGGATGCCCATGAGCATACCTCCAAGCTTTAGTTAGCCCATGATCCACAATACCCTCTTGGCTTGATGATTCTCCTTCAATCAACTTTTGATTATTATCTTGAAATCTCATCTCATCTATCTTTTCTTCAAGTATTTCAACATCATCATCAAAATTAATCTTCTTACTAGACGAGATGTCACTAGAGTCATCCAAAACAACATGTATAGATTCTTCTATAACTAAGGTTCTTTTATTAAAGACTCTATAGGCTTTACTAGTTGTAGAATAACCTAAGAATATTCCTTCATCCGATTTAGAGTCAAATTTACCTAGATTATCTTTCCCATTATTATGAACAAAACACCTACATCCAAAAACATGAAAGTAATTAACTTTTGGTTTTCTGTTTTTCCAAAGTTCATAAGGTGTTTTCTTTATAATGGGTCTTAACAAAACTCTATTTAATATATGGCAAGAAGTATTAATGGCTTCTCCCCAAAAGTACTTAGGGAGGTTACTTTCACATAACATAGTTCTAGCCATTTCTTCTAGTGTTCTATTTTTCCTTTCCACAACTCCATTTTGTTGTGGTGTCCTAGGTGCTGAAAAATTATGGGTTATCCCCTTTTTACTACTAAACTCCTCAAATGACTGATTTTCGAATTCGGTACCATGGTCACTTCTAATAGCTATTACTGAGTTATCTCTAGCATTGGTTACTTCTTTATGGAATTTCTTAAAGACAGAAAATGCTTGATCCTTATGTGCTAGGAACATGACCCATGTGTACCTAGAATAATCATCTACAATGACTAGACCATATTTATTTCCACCTAGGCTTGTTGTTCTAGTTGGACCGAATAGATCCATGTGTAATAATTCTAGAGGTCTAGAAGTAGAGACACATTTTATGGATTTAAATGAGTTCCTAGATTGTTTGCCAAATTGACATGCTTCACATATTTTGTTCTTTTCAAATTTTAATTTTGGCAAACCTATCACGGAGTCTCTTTTAACTAGTTTAGTTATTGTGTCCATGCTTGCATGACCTAACTTACGGTGCCATAACCAACTAGCATCATTTTCTTTAGTTTCATTAACAACTAAACATTGGTTATGTTTTGCAAGATCTTCTAGGTCTACAACATATACATTTCCACGCCTAATCCCTTTAAAAACTAAACTATTATCATTAGGATTTGTTATAATGCATAGTGATGGTTTAAACATAACATTATATCCTTTATCACATAATTGACTAATGCTTAACAAGTTATGCTTAAGACCATCAACATATCTAACATTATCTATAAAAGTAGAAGGGGTGATTTGAACTTTACCAATACCAATGATGTGACCTTGGTTGTTGTCTCCAAAAGTCACAGCACCTCCCTTCTTAGCTTCGAGGGTGAAGAATTGATCTTTATCACCCGTCATGTGCCTTGAGCAGCCACTATCCAAATACCAGCAGTTTTTGTTGACCTTGGCTGCAAGACACTCCTACACAAGCAAATCATGTCATCTTAGGTACCCAAGTTTTCTTGGGTCCTTCATGGTTAGTCAAGTTGGTTCCTTTTGGAACCCATACCCTTTTTATTTTCCTTTTTGTTTTACTTTTCCTATAGTCACATACATTTACCTTATGTCCGATAGTTCCACAACAAAAGCAGGTTATTTTCTTAATTTTAGTTTTCCCAGCTTTAACAAAGAAGTTACTAAGAAGTTTTTGTTTATTTCTTGGTTTATATCCTAACCCCGCTTTATTAAATATGGCTCGTTGACTATTAAGTATCATGTTTAACTTTTCAGAACTATAGGTAAATTTTTCAACTAAGGGTTTGTATTTGTTAAGTTCTTTAGTTAGTGTTTGATTTTCTGCTTTTAGATCATTAAGTTCTTTTGTGAGATCCTTGTTTAGGATTTGTTTATGGTTTTTGGGTTCTAATGTTTCTTTATTTAGCCTTTCATTTTCTTTAGTTAAGGTATTAGTCTTTTGAGTTAAAAGTTTATTGCTTGTCTTAAGTTCCATATTTTTTTGGTGATTAAGTCCTTATCCTTAACTAATTTATCGTACTTAAGTATGTATGATTGATTAGCTATTTTTAGTTCTTTATTCTTCAGATTTATTGCCTTATATTCTATCATTAATTCATTAAAAGCATCATAAAGCTCATCAAAAGTAAAATCTAAAGGTGATTCGGATGTTACCTCACTTTCATTGGCCATGAAGCAGAGATTGGCCTTTTCCTCTTGTTCCTCATCCGATGAAGAGGATGATGAGTCGGAGTCGGATAGAGTCGTGACAAGAGCCTTCTTCTTTTTGTACTTGCTCCCCTTTTTCAGTAAAGGGCATTCAACTCTTATGTGACCCGGCTTCTTGCACTCGTAACACCCAATCCCCTCGTTTTCCCTTTCCTTACCTTTGTCCTTGCGGTAGAAATTTGAGGGGCCTCTCCTTTGATGATAGGACTTCTTGTGGTTGATGAATCTCTTGAACTTGCGCACAAGAAGAGCCTCACCATCATCTTCCTCATCCTCTTCTTCGTCACTGCTGCTACTGCAAGATAAGTCCTTGTTAGATGAAGTAGATTTTAGAGCTATTACCTTTTTCTTATGGGAGGACTCTTCCTCGTTGTGTTGCTTCATGGTTAGCTCGTGCGTCATTAGGGATCCAAGAAGCTCCTCTAGTGGTAACTTGTTCAAGTCCTTGGCTTCTTGGATTGCCGTCACTTTAGCTTCCCACGACCTAGGTAGACACCGAAGGATTTTCCTGACAAGATCACTGTTAGTATAGCTCTTGCCAAGGCTTTTTAGGCCATTGACAATGTCTGTAAACCTAGTGAACATGCTAGTGATTGTCTCATTAGAATCCATTCTAAATAGTTCATACTTATGAACCAGTATATTTATTTTGGATTCTTTAACTTGATTTGTGCCCTCATGGGTCACTTCAAGTCTATCCCAAATCTCTTTTGCAGAGTTGCAAGTAGAGACCCTATTGAATTCATTTCTATCTAAGGCACAATAAAACACATTCATAGCTTTAGAGTTTAGTTGTGCCTTCCTCATGTCATGTTCATCCCAATCCGTTTCTAGTTTGGGTACCTTGACACCATCTACATATATGGATGGGATGTATGGCCCATTTACTACAATAGTCCACATCTCATAGTCTTGGGCTTGGATGAATATTCTCATCCTAGCCTTCCAATATGAGTAGTCAGACCCATTAAAGAATGGGGGTCTTTGGGTGGACTGACCCTCAATGTGGGAAGATCCAAATGGGGTTGTCATTTCGATCTTTTACTCTTGGGTGGAAGAGTTTAGGCTCTGATACCACTTGTTGCCCAGATAGACAACCCAAGAGGGGGGGGTGAATTGGGTTTTAAAATAATTTAGATAATTTAAAACGTTATGGATGATTAATTAAAAACTATTGCAAGTTATTTAATTAATTACTATGTGCTGTGAGTAATATGAAATGAGAAGAAGGAGAGACAATCAATCACAAACACAAGTTTTATAGTGGTTCGGAGCTAACCCTTGCTCCTACGTCCACTCCCCAAGTCTCACTTGGGAATTCACTATAATCCCCTTGGATTACAGCCGGTTGTTTTCCAAGCTCACAACCAAACTTGTTGTTTTACGAGCTCACAACGAACTCGGTCGGTTTTCCCAGGCTCACCGACTAGAACCACCCCCGATTGTTTTCCCGGGATCACAATCGAACCCTTACACACGTTGGTTTTAACTCGGCTCACCAACCAACCTCAATCCCCTTGATTCAATCCCCGATTGAACCAAGTAAATACAAGTTGTAAAAAGAAAACAGAAAATGAGCTTCTCAAAAAGCAGATGAAAACAATATGAACAATAAATGAAGTTAAGAAGCCTCAAATGCTTTTAGATTGGAGATGAGGAATGGCTTCTTAAACTTCTGGTCTCCTCTTGAAAGAGTAGTCGACTTGAATGCAGGAGAAGGAGGCTTTAATTGCTGGAAAGATGTAGTTGGAAGCAGTAAATGCAGATCTTCCTCTTTTTCGTTGAAGAGCACGTTGCGGAGCTTGAATGCTTGATTAGTTGGAGTGAAATAGTTGTTCTCTCCCTTGCTACAGTCCTCTGTGGCTATTTAAGCCAACCCCCACGGAAACTAGCCGTTAGAGTGCTTTTTCTGCCCGTTCTGAACACTCTGCGCAGCCTGACAATATGACCGTTGGTGGGTTGGAGTCGACTCGCGCGATCAGGAGTCGACTCGGCTGTAGCGGGAGTCGACTCAAGCTTTTCCGGAGTCGACTCGGCAACCGTTCCAAATTTGAATTAAAGTTGCCTTCACGACTGGGAGTCGACTCGTCTTGACCTGGAGTCGACTCGTCAACTTCTGGAGCTGACTTGGCAATTTTGGAGTCGGCTCATCCACTGAAGTCCGTGGATCCAATTTTGAATTTTGTCCACTCGAGTCGACTCGACTGTCCTGAGAGTCGACTCGAATCTCAGAGCCCGAACTCCCGATCCTCTGTCTTTTGGCTCGTCCAGTCTTGGAGTCGACTCGAACTTCCTTGGAGTCGACTCGGCTCTCAGTTTCCGAAAGATGGTCTTCTGCCTTTTGACGTGAAGCTGTGTTGGAGTCGACTCGAGCTGTCTGGGAGTCGACTCGAATCTCAGAGGCAGTAACTTGGTTTTCTGTCTGTCTTGGGGTCGCGGTGTCTTGGAGTCGACTCGCGTATTGCGGGAGTCGACTCGAATCTCAGAGTCCATAAAATGGTCTCTGACTTTCTTTGTGTACCGCTGAGAGTCGACTCTTGCTTTCTTTGGAGTCGACCTGTCAACCATCGGAGTCGACTCGCGTTCCACTGGAGTCGACTCGAATCTCAGACCCGAAAACTGCTCTCTGACTTTTCTGCCTGTGACTGCTTGGAGTCGACTCTTACTTCCCTGGAGTCGACTTGGTGAACATTGGAGTCGACTCGCGCACTTCAGGAGTCGACTCGTTGACAGGTTCTGAGTTGATCCTTTCTGTTCTTCTGTCTGTTCTCAGTCGGAGTCGACTCGTACTCATCTGGAGTCGACTCGAGCTCGTGCCAGTGAACTTGATATGCTTGGAGTCGACTCGTGATACTCGGGAGTCGACTCGAGTCTCAGACATTGGTTCAAATAGACTCCTTAACTTATCCAACAATTATGAACCAAGTCTTGGGACACTTAGACAGGATTTTCACTGAAACACTCAATTGAATTCATTAGTAATTAAAAGATATACTCAAATGCTTTGAGCTCATCAAAATCAAATGGGGTTTTAATCAATCACTCCACACAAATATTTGTGAGCAATGTTTTAATCTATGATAGGATTATATGACATGAAGAATGATTTATGAATTTATTTGTAATAGGAATAGAACTATATTTATGAAAGATGGATGATTTGTTCATGTCACGCCCCGAACCCAGCACCCGGGTCCGGTACGCGACCGGCCGCATGAGCCCTAGAGCAGTGCCCTAAAGATCATGCGAGGCCTATGATTAACCAAAAATTCTAATAAATCCACAAGAAATTGATGATTCAAATAGACAAATCCGACATGTCCAAATAAACAAATTAGTTCAATTACAAGATCTTCAAATGTTCATCAACATCAAAGAAGGATAAACAAACTAACTAACTAATGACTCTGGTACTTGCACTCTGCGCCCATCCCATCCAAATCTATACATCCTGCAACTCTGGTAAAGAAAAAGAAGAAAAGGGGGTGAGCTTTACAGCCCAGTAAGAACCCCTACACATCCACACCAACACAATAATAATATAGATTTGAAAACCACAAGAAATTGATGCACATGTCATAAAATCATAAACCGGCTATCAATAAGCTCAAATAATCAATATAAGTATATACGTAAAACATCAATGAAAGTCCAGCCACACAAGAATGATATAGCATATGATAGCTCATAAATCTTCATTACTGTTTTCAATGCTTTTTCTTTTCATTCTATATTAACTTGATCCGGATTAATTATCTTTCCGACTTTGGGCTACATCCCGGTCACGTTTCTGGCCAGTGACGGAGCAATCGATAGTATCACATTTTCGGCCTGTGACGGGGCAATCAATGGTATCACATTTCCAGCCTGTGATGGGGCAATCGATAGTATCACATTTCCAGCCTATGACGGGGCAATCAATAATATCACATTTCCAGCCTGTGATGGGGCAATCAATAATAACGAGATAAGCCCAAAGTTCCTGTTCATTTAATCAATTCACAAACACATCCATTCCCTTTTCCACTTTATTTTCGGTCTAGACTAACCATGGTCACGTTTCCGGCCCGTGACAGGGCAATCAATATAACATGGTTAGTCCATACCACCACATCCATAAATTCAATTATGCAGGTATAAGTTATACACATACATGCATCCATCATACTACCAATCACAAGCCAACACGATCAAAATATAATTTAATATAAAACTATTTTTTTGATTTGTCTGGATCATAGCATATCATACATATCTAAGCATAAAAAATATTATATCATGCAGGATTGGCGTACAAGGATCCTTACCCTTTATAAAAAAACTCAAACAACTAATCACCCGCCCTTACGACGATCTACGAACCGGAATGCGCAGGACTCTGCTCAGCGTCCTCTTGTCCAATAGATTGTTCCCCTACAGAACCAAGTCATTATTAAAATTTATCAAAGATATATGATGATCTAGGACCCCTGTTTAATCCTCTAAAGGGTCCTCTAAAATCTAGCATCCCAAGACTATCTAGAGTCCTCAAAGCCATGATCTCTCCGGATCCAAGTGTAAGAAGGGAACCCAACAACAAATAATATAATAAGAGGAAATATATAATAAGAGAAAGGGAGGGGAAAGACCCTCTCTCTTTCTCTCTTCTTCCTTCTTCCCGACGGAAAGGGGAGAAGGGGGTTCGGCCGCCGGTGGCCCACGGCCGGTGACGCCCCCTGGTCGTTGGCCTGTGGCGGTGCCGGTGGTGCCACGTCCGGCGACGGCCGGCCGGAACGGAAGAGGAAAAGCAACCGAAATAGGGGAGTTCGGTTCACATCGATCCGGCGGCTTGCCGGCCGGATTTTCAAGAAAAACAGTGGCCTAAAGACGAGGAGAAGGAGGAGGGGGACCTTACCTTACCTCCGGTGAACTCCTCCGGCCGGATCGACGGTGACTGCTCCGATTCCTCCCGCGGCAAGGTAAAACCCAATCCTTTTTGTGTGTGTGTGTGTGTGTGTGTGGGAGGGCTCTCGGTTGATGCCCTAGGGAGAGAAAGAGGGAATATCGGCCCGATTTGGTAGGGTTTTTATCACCCTTAAACCTCCCTTCCGGTGGATTCGAAAGGGGGAGAGATTTTCGGAACAGGGGAGGGAGGATACTCCGATCGGGAGACTCCCTCCCCCTTTTTTTTTTCATGCGTTGGGCCACCTTATTCAGAGGCCGGCCCAATCCTAACTTGGGTCTTCACAGTTCATGCATGATTTACTTTATGACCTCTCGGTAGCACGACCATGTCATGCTCTGAATCTAGAATGTAAAATTGTATATTCTTCTTTTTCTTTAGGAAGAATTGAAAGAATAGTACAACAGCTAGCTTAATCAACATGTGATCGATTTTTTTTCTCTCTCGTTAAATAAATCTTAGAGCATTGGATGCACCCAATGTATATCATTTTGATGATGTTAAAAAGGAATAATTTGCTCCCATCATATTCCATGAAAACTCTTGCATTCCGAGCTGCATTAGCAGCACCTTGTAATTTATTTCATAATAAATGTTGAAGGACCTCCTCCCCTTTGTTTTTTTTTTTTTTTTTTTTTTTTTTGCGCTGGAATAAAAAAGGTAGGGGGGAGGAAGGGACAAGCCTACCCCCACGTAGCAGCTCCCACTGGGCCTTCGCCCTGCTAGGAAAATATTCGATGCGGGCAGGTAAGTTTTACTCATACCCTTCCTACCCAAAGGTGAGTACGTCACATCTGGCACCACCAAAGTTACCAGCGGACCAATAAGTTCCCCTAGACCTCATGTCAAATCAGTATTACCACATTTTAATTGACGCGCAGGGCGATTCGAACTTGGTTCTCATACTCCATGAAAACTGAAGTCGGCAAATGGATGCCGATTCTGCATGAAGCTTGATGGCTATAAAATGACTGATGTCACGTGCAAAAGACATGGGGCTGGTCGGGCTCTTCATCGGGCTTCATACGTTATAAATGTGTGCCCTTCCTGGCCTTGCAGCGCCGTTAGGGTTTTCTAGGGTTTTGGATTTCGGCTGCAGAGAGCTCTATAGGGTTCTTCTAAGGTTTTCGGTAATACTGGGGATGGATAAATCCCCCGGAATTGCAGCGGTTTCTCGAGTTCAAATCTCTAAACTCTTGTTCTCTCATTGAACATCATGACCCCGTAAATTTCCATTGTTTTTTTACAAAGTTTGGATTTTTTTTAATGTTCTAGGTTTCCAATTTATCCTCTTTTCTGATTTTTTTTTTTGATTCCCTTTCCTGTTATCTCTCTCAAATTTGGCAGTTTAATGAAGATACATGCTGAGCTCTCTCGTATTATGTCTCAGATCGGAACTTTAATGGACTGCATATATTCTGTAACTGTGTTTTGCGTGGTGATTGATTAATTTATACAGAATTTTAAGTCCCAGATGCAATTTTTGTTTTTTAATTTTAATTTCTGGGAACGAACCATTTGATGTGATGATAGAGTGTTTGAAGGTAGTAAGTAATCTAGGAAGTTTGTAAATTGAGGAAAAGGTTGTTTTTTCTTTTGAAAGTGTCTTATAATTAAGGAGTAAGTGCAGAGCATAGATGGGGAGAAGATGTAAAGCAGCCAGTTTTGATCGAGATGGACTGATGGCAGGGATTTCCATGGAAAAGAGTATTATGGTAGATAGTTGGTGTTAGCTTTATGATGCCTTTTCTGCCATTATCTCCCATTGAATGTTTGTGTTTAGATGGAGATTGTGGGGTAAAATTTTGGTTTGACTGCTGGAGGCTTAGCTGATTAAAATAGACAAGATAATCTATGGAACTTGGAGTTGCATAGGAATGAGTTAGATACTTGCATCTCAAAACATAAAAAGGATCCAACTTTGATGATCGCTTTGTTTTGTTCCAAACATATTTAATAACCATTTCATGGACTTTGAGAAAGTCTGTCTTGATGTGGTTTTCTTATACAATTTGTATATAGAGGTAGAGACATTATAGCTTTGCCTCTTTTGGCATTTAAAACGATTCTCATGGTGGGTTTTTTCGCAGGTTCTGAGAGTTTCAGGTATTTTGGACTGTCCTACCATTGTCTTGTGCTTGGGTTCTGAAAGGTAAGATTAGTGTGTTTTTTTTTAAACGAGTAAGTTTGCAAACAGACTGTAAATTATGATAGAATGATGAACATCTTGTGATAACGCAGCATCCTTTGATGCGATGTGCGGTTCTTTCCACACGAGATTTCTGACTTTCTAAGCATTCAATTAATTAGCTATTGCTTTTCAAGTAGTCTTCATCAGCAGATCAAAATTTTAGGTTGATATTGCTTTATGAATTTTTATACTTTTTTGCCTGAAATTTTATTAAAACCTGGAGGTCCAGAATACAAGTGTGAGAAATTAAAATTGAAAAGAGGTGAATAACGTATGTGGTTTTCATGCCTACCTTTATTATGCCCTGAAAGGTAACCATGATGTCATAATTCTTTGTTACCAGCATCAGGGTATAGCGCTTATAAAACTTTATTTTTCCTATTCGAAGATCAAAAACCCAAATGTTCCTTTCTCTTACTAATCTCTCTTATCTGTAATGATGTTTCAACTGATTGACTAGCTTTCTGGTTATCCAACGTTTTTTATATTTTTCTCCACTATTCATCAAGTATATCAATCAAATAGTCCAAATCTTGGATTTGGTGGATAACGGAACATTTCAAATCTTGGTTTTAATAGATAGCAGAACATTAAGGCAACGATTGGCTAACTTTTGGCTATGTTGGTGCTTCTATTTTGTCCTTTTTTGCAGTCTGTTTGTCATGTGTGAATAAGTGAGGTTTCATCTTTTTGTTCATGTTGATTGTAACTTGAATTTCACATATCATGCAAGGATTATGAAACAACACTTGTTAATTTTCATTACTTTAAAATATGATATCGAACTTCATTTTTTGGCTATTTATTGCTAAATGTACAAGATATTCATATGTAACATGACTGTCACTGGGAATACTTGAGTTGAAGGATGCATTCTTGTCTGTGAGATTTCTTTCTTTAATGTCCTCAGACACACAGAAACATATGTATATATGTCTAGACGCATGTACAAACACATGTACATGCATAGTGCTGTAGAATAAAATTCCTTAGTATTTAGTTTCATAAATCCATAGCCCCACCTTACACGATCCCATGGAAGAAAAGAAAGCCTCTTTGAGTAGCCATATGGTGATTTAGAGATGTTGCTTGCATCTCAAATTCATACTATCTGGCTTAGTTAGGAGGCATAAATTGATGGTTCTGTTCAACCTTCTCAGGCCTTTTGAGGGGACTCCATTTCATTGACATCTCAATCATATGGTGTCCTCCAAGCAGCCTTAGACATTTTATTTTTTTAGCTCTCGTTTGCCTTGCTTTCAGTACACTCAATTACCTTTGATATTTTTTTTATAAAAAAAATTACATTTTTTGTTATACCCAAATAAAATGCTTGAATAAATAAGAGCTGAGATACAATGTCTACATATGGCTCAGATAGGAATGCATGATAGAAAAGCAATTGCATTTATCCAGTGTTTGCTCATGTTGTTTGGGAGCGAGAACTCTGTGCTGGTAGGATGTGACCTGTAAGTTTTTGACAGATGTGCACAGGTCTTATATAGTAGTGTACTTTCAGCTAGCATTTTAAACATATAAAAGTTCTTATTGTACACCTTACAATCCTTTATAGTGTAAATATGTGCATTGGTTTTGGAGAAGGAATTGCTTTTTCCTCCTTCCATGTTGCCCTTCACAGCCATCTTATCCTTTTCAACTTTCTTGTTTCTTCTCCAAATAGTTATTAGGTGAGCTAGCGGGTGACATGCCTCCCAAGTCCTATGACCCATTCAGAGATGAATGCTTAAAACTTTTATAAGCCGCTTTATTGCATTCCATCTTGTCTAGTTCCTTCAAAAAAAAACCTTAGGATTTCTTACTTTTGGGGGTGGCAGCATGAAACTAGTGAAAGACCACAGTTTTACACAAAGGAGCAACTAGATTGGCTTTTATGTGGAATGTGATTTGTGTAATATCCTGGCCCAATACTAACTGGGCCAATATTTTTGAGGCCCTGAGTATTTGGGCTAGGTCACTAAATGGGCCAACTTGGGCTCATGGTTGGCAGCCTATTTGAGGGCTGCCACCTCATGCTATAGGTTGAGGTGACGAGCCCCAGCTGGCCAGTAGGGAGAAGGCCAGCTGTTGGGCCCTCGTTCATGAAGAAAGGGAGGGCTGCCACCTCATGCTTCAAGTAGAAGTGACGGCCTTAGCTGGCCAGGGGAAAAGGTCAGCTGTTGGCCTCCCATCCACTGAGGAAGGAGAGGGTGCTACCTCTCCTGAGGACAACGTTTAAGGGAGGTTATTTGAACCTCCCATTTTAAACACTGATTACTGTACCCTCTCTTCTCCCTCAGCCTCTCTAGAGTATTTAACCAAAGGAGCTGAACCCTGGAGCCGGGAGCTAGAGGAAAGGAACCTTGGAGCTCTGAAGGGTTGGAAAAGGGAGTGCTGATCACCGCAACCATCCGAGATGACAAACCTTACATCTTCATGTAATGCAAATGAAGATTGCTCTAGGCTACCAGCATGCTCGCTGGGCCTTTGGTGATTCCAGTCCATCTCATACCGATCCACTGCTTTTTCTTCTTTTTCTTTTCTTCTTTGTTTTTCCTTTTCTTTTTTTTTTCTTTTTTTTCTTCTCTTCTTTCCGAAGCTTCTTCTTCTTTCTTCTTTCTTCTCCTCCCGCGAGGCCGGCGGCACCGGAAGAGTGTCGGATATTTATTTATTATTTTATTTCATTAAAATATTTTTATTTATTATCTTAATTATTTATTTATTTATTCATTCATTCATACATATATATGCATTTATTTATTTATTTATTTATTTTTCTTTTTTTTTCTTTTCTTTGCTTTTCTTTTTCTTTTCTTTTTTCTTCTCTTCTTTCTTCTCTTCCCACGAGGCTGGCAACGTCGGAAGAGTGCCGAGGCCAGCGGTGGCTCGGTGACGTGGCTGGTGGAGTGCGGCGGAGATTCTTCTCCTTCGGATCCTCTTGCGGGCAGCGATGGTGGAGAAGAAGCACAGGTGGAGGGCGAGGGCAAGGGAGGCGGCGGCGGAGACGGAGTCGCACTTGGCCTAGAGGCTAGAGGAAATTAAGAGAAAATATATAAAAAATAAATAAAATGGTGACGGCCACCCAAAGAAAATCGACAAATGAATTATTTGCAAATTTCATATGGAAGAAAATTGGAAAATAAATTGCTAATTTGAATTCACTGTAACATTCGTCTCTCTCTCTCTCTCTCTCTCTCTCTCGGCTTCCAGCCGGTAATAGGTATTGGTTTCTCCATCCTTTACCTCTGGACTCCGTCACCCTAGCCCCTGGTGCAAGCTGTCCATGAGTATTCGTGAGTTGGGACAGGACAGATGCTGAAAGCCAAGCAGAGGTATGAAGGTGGTGGTTTTCCATTAAAGTGGAATTTATGAGGAACCAAAGGTTGAGTATTCTAGCGTGTCTGTGTCATCATTTGTGGAGATATGCTTTTTAGTGTAGAAGTATCCCTAAGTTTAAAGTGAGTAGACGGGATGTAATACTGGAGTTTCCACACGGTTTTGTCTATCGTTATCATGAAATATTCTCCTGCCATCGTCTCGGTCGGCAACTTACTGGATTCACAGGTTTAGCTTTCTTTGGTCAACATTCATTTCTTCGGACGGCAGCCCTTACTCCTAGCTAACTTGCTTTCCAGACTTTTTTTCCCTTCATGATTTTTCAAGGCAGATACTTTCCTCTGCCGTTTATGTCAGCTCTGGAGGTTTTGGCAGGAGGATGGCTGCGGAGGGAGCCGCCGTTGACATAAAAAATAGTTAAAAATGGAAGAGTTTTGGTTTGGGAAGAAGAAACCATATACTCATGAGGGAGAGGTATTTTTGTCTCATAAAAAATAGTTAAAAATGTGCTGGACCGATAACAGTGGCAACTGTGGAATCTGCTATTGGATCAGCCATTTTCGCTAACACTTTTTGAGTCCGAGGGACTATTGCAGACGAATCCAAGGTTAAAGAATACTATAAGAGAGTTACCAAATACATGTATCTGAGAACGAAAAAGCAGTCCAACTAACAAGTAGTCCCATCCCACGCCTTACTCTTTGAATGCTTTGGGCATTGATTGGATAGTGATCTCGGGCACGAGTGGTTGATCTTCGCGGGCCGTGAATAGCCATGGAAAGAAGAATTTTTTGAAATATTTTTGTTATGAAAATAGTCAACAGGGATTTATTGTTATAATGGAGTCTTTTGGAGGGTACGTGCTCTTCGAACGAGCCTCTACTGCTTTTCTTCAGCCCTTGTGATGGATTCCATGGCTTCTTCGACCCCTGTGATGGGTTCCATGGCTTATTTCTATTTCTGAAAAATCTTGGGCATTGTTGTTTCTCTATATATAGGAAGAGTAGGGTTGATCTGACGATGAAAAAAAGGGTTCCTTCGGCGTTTTTGGGACAACTCGCAATCAGAAAAGATAAATTACCTATAGTTCGTAAGGTCTTTATTTTTATTGTTCTTTCTCGAAGTAAATTTCCTGTGATTCCTATTTTCAGCACGAATTTTTTTCGTTCCTACATAATACAAAACTGACTGCAAAGATGATGTCAGCGTAAGTCCTCCATATCAGATAAAAGAGAGAAAAAAATGCTGAAAAAATGGTATTTTGCATTTTCCTCCCCAGTTTGTACGTGGTGTCTGTGAGAAATCCCTATAGGTGTTTGGTTTCGTAGCTGAACTTTTCCTTCAAGCTTGCTGTAGCTGTAAATGTGTGTCTTGCTGTCACTGATGGCTTCTATGCGTGTGCCTTTTGAGTTGGGGAGGAGGTAATGTGATAGAGGATTATAGAGGGCAGGCACAATACACAAGAGAGAAGGGTCTGGTAGTTTGTCAAGAGTGTAATCATACAAGAGGAAGAAGGAAAGGATTGGTTTGGGAGGGGGTGGGGTTGGTTGAGGTGGTAGCCTGGTAGGTTTGTATTTGGTCTTTAGATCAGTAGTAGGTACTTTATCCAAACGGGTCATGCGTATGGATGCAGGTTAGGCTGCAAGTGGGTTGGGTCACCCGATTAGACCTGACCACGTTTGTTTCGGAAGACTCGTGGGTTGGGATCGGGTTTTCAAATTGGACCCGAACCATTTTCTGGGTCGGGTCTGGATTTACTGAATCCCGACTCGACCCAAACCATTACTTTTTTTGGTCTATTTTGGGTCGTTTATGACCCGCCCCGACCTGAAGATCCGACCCGACCCGGAATGCGCACTGCTCAGTGCTCGCTGGCCACTGCAACGGTCTGGACCCGAAACCGACCCGAAGACCCGACCCACGACCCGAACCTGGAGCCGTAAAAATGAAAAGCCCAGGCATGTCTAGGATTTCTTCTCCCGAAACCCTATCGCCATTCTTCGTCCTCCGAGCGCCTCCTCCGAGCGCCGCCTCCTCCTCCTCCGAGCGCCGCCTCCTCCGAGGGCCTCCTCTTCCGAGCGGTGCCTTCTCCGAGCACCTCCTCCTCCTCCTCCGAGCGCCACCTCCTCCAAGCGCCGCCTCCTCCGAGGGCCTCCTCCTCCGAGCGCCGCCGCCTCCTCCGAGGGCCTCCTCCTCCGAGCCCCTCCTCTTTCGAGGGCCTCCTCCGAGCCCCTACTCCTTCGAGGGCCTCCTCCAAGTGCCTCCTCCGAGCCCCTCCTCCGAGCGCCTCCTCGGGCTCCGAGGGCCTTCTTTGAGCCCCTCCTCCTCCGAGGGCCTTCTCCGAGCCCCTCCTCCGAGCACCTCCTCCGAGCACCTCCTCACGACTCCCTACTCCAGTGAGTCCCGACTCCCCACTTTGCTATTCCCGACAGAGGTTCGATTCCTTTTTTTTTTACGTGTTTACAGTGATTAATTCTTTCTGAAGCTATGAAGCATGATCCGAGTCCAAATCTGAAGTGTATTCCCAATGTTTCTGTAACCATGATTACTGTTTGCTTACTGATTGCTTGTTGGCTGATTTATTCTTTGATTTTATATCAGCAACCATGGAGTCACTAACAAGTAACAAGAGACTGAATTTTGGCCCTTCATCAATAGTTTGTGTAATTTTCCTTCTTTTGCAGCCAGTTGCTTCTACATTTAGTCTGAAATAGGGCCAGAGAATTACAACTCAACAGAACATTTTTGTCTGAAATATCTTATGCTGCATTTTGAAAGACTTTAAAATGCAGCAATCCTTAATCAGATTGAATGAGCCATATCTATTTTGTACCAACTACATTCTTTTGTCTGCAGGCATGTGTGCATTCTTTTTTAATGATGTTGCTTGTTGTCTGTACCATGCTTTGTTTTTGATCTCCTATCCATTCAAATAGAAGCAGCCAAGCCATATGTGCTCAGTGTTCACATGTTTGTGCTTTATGCTCCCTTATAACATACTTATTATAGGTTAAAAGTTTTCTATGCTTTTACATTTCATGCTTATACATCTTTATTGAATTCTATGCAAAATAGGTTAATGTCTGTGATGGATAGCAATAAAAAAATGGCTCAAGTTTCAAGTATACTTCGTTGCAGTAGTTCTCAAGCTATAGAGCCCTCTAATACAGTCCATCCAGATAGCTCCAAAGTGAAACAAAAAAGGAGGTCAGAGATATGGAATCATTATTGTGAGGTAGAAAACCAAAAGGAGAAAGCTCAATGTAATTACTGTCATTTAATTTTTTCAGCTGATTCTAAAAATGGGACAAGTCATCTTTACAAATATATAAAGAACTGTAAGACAAAAAAAAATCTTAATGGGAAACAAAAAATATTAATAGGCACTGTGACTTCAAAAGATGGTGTTCCATTGAACGAGTTGGTTCCCTATTCATTTAATCAAGAAAGAAGCCGTGAGGATCTTGCAAGGATGGTAATTCTACAAGAGATGCCATTTACAACAGTTGAACACCCAGCTTTTTAAATGTTTATTAGGAACCTCAGATCAGAATTTCATATTGTTTCAAGAACAACATTGGCTTCTGATTGCTTTAAAACATATGTAAAGAAAAAAACGAAAACTTGAAGATTTGTTCAAGACGAACTGTGGAAGAATCAGCTTAACATTGAACATGTGGACATCAAATCAGACATTGGGATACATGTGTCTCACTGCACATTACATCACTAATGATTGAAAACTTAAAAAACATATTATCAATTTTAAGTTGGTTTCTTCACCACATACTAGCTTAGTCATTAGTGATTGTATAGCTAGCTGTATTTTATCGTGGAATATTGAGAAAAGGTTGGGTTCAATCATCCTTGATAATTTGTCAGCAAATACAGTTGTAACAACGGAGCTTCAAAAACAATTTAGAAAAGATTTACTTTTGGATGGTAAATTCTTTCATGTGTGTTGCTGTGCACATAGTCTTAATTGGATCATGAAGGATGGGCTGAAGGTAAGCGGAGGGTACTATTCACAGGATCCGTGAGGCTGTAAAATATGTAAAATCATCTCAAAGAAGGTTGGAATTGTTTATGGGAATTATGAAGAAAAAGGATATGCATATATGTACCTACTCGTTGGAATTCTACGTATCTTATGTTAAATGATGCTATACAATTCAAGGATATATTTGTGCGACTTGTGGCCCAGGATCCTAATTTTAAAGATGCGCTAACTGAGGAAGATTGGTCTCAAGGCATCATTATTTGTAACTTCTTAAAGGTTTTCTATCATATAATTGAAATTTTTTCACAAACAAAAAATCCAACCACAAATTTGTATTTCTATGAAATTTGGAGAATACATATGCTTTTGATTGAAGAATCTAGGAGTTCAAATGAAGTTGTGAGGATGATGGCCTTAAAGATGCAAGAAAAATTTGACAAGTATTGGAAGGAATGCTCTCACATTCTTGCTATAGGGGTTGTTCTTGAACCAAGACGTAAGATGAAGCTTATTAAGTATTGCTTTCAAAAAATCTATGGTAATGGTGATCGTGCTTCATTTGAGATCAACAAAAAACATGATCGTGCCATTTAGAAGAACGAGAAATTCCAGAATCTAAGGTTGACCAATGGCCCCGATCCATTTCTGGTGGGAAGCCAAACAAACATGCCCAATAGTAGAAGCCGTCCAATTGGTGGTTGCGTCCCATTTGTGCTAGCAATGGGAGGGGGGCATGCATGCCCAACAGCGAGAGCCTTGAATAAGATTTTTAAACAATCAAAGTACAGAAGCATGAAGAATTTGAGGACTTGAGACCGCCCATTGTCTTATAGTGTCCCCAACTTCCCACTAAGCTTCCTACAGTTGACAATGGTGTTCTATGATCCACAATGGCATGTCCTTGAGATCATTGTGCCATTCTTGCTAGTCACTGGTCTCCATCTTCCTTTTTAAACTTTTTGACTAGTAGTAAGATACTTCCATCTCACTCTTAGTTTAATCCTTGACACTTTTATGCAATCTCCCATATCTTACGTATGCGTCTGTGTCATTCCCAATATTTCTTGCTTAATGTGTCTGTCTATTAGCAAATTGCTGCATTATTCATTCTACATCCTACCCTTGCCCTCTCTCTTTTTTGTTGTTTTATTTTTTTTCTATCCCAATTTTTACAGAAATCTAAAGGAGACATTCTAGAAAGAATGGGCTACTTTAGTTGAATATATATTGAGATTCTATTCTCATGTAAATTAGAAGCACATACTGCTAAGATTTGAGATATGTACGTTATTTCAGTGATTCTTTTTGTTTTTTGATTTTTTCCCTCTACCATAAAACTTCAGAATATGAAAAACTTCAGGGATTTTTTTGGATTTTTGTTACATCTCTGGTGAAGTAGCATTGGTCCTGTGATGGGTGGTGTTGTTCTCGTAAACCTGCATATCGTTTCCAGCGTGCATGCTGGCCTCCTAGTGATACTTTTCCATCAAAAGAGTGTTCTATAGTGTTACCATGAACTTATTGTCCAACAACCCTAAGTATTTCTCTTCCTTAGGCTGGGGATACCTTAAAGATGAATGTTGGCAGATGTACTGTTTCCCCTGCCGTACATGTGTGTGGCCGTGCTCTTTGTTTAACTATTGTTAAGGGAAGTGAAATATTCCTATTTCTTTTCATCTTATTAAAATTAATTCTTGGCGTCTGCACCATATTTACTTTGTCTGGGTTTTTAATTCTAACTAATTTCTTGCTCTTGCTTCTGGATCTGTGTTTGCAGATATTTAGCAGATTTTGCTGTGCTTTTGTTTTGAAGTTTATCGCCGTATCTGAAGATTGAAGCAATGGTTAGTCTATCATTTTTCTTTTTAATCAAACGTTCTTATAATTTATACAAATTAGTGTTTGCATCTGGTAATGATCAGCACCTTGTGAATTAATGAAATAAGAAAAGGTATAAGTTAGCATGTGTGATAGTTTAATGTCTGTGCATTAACTGTTTAAAAAGGCTATTTGATGTTGAAGGAACACACAAACATCTTTTTGTTTGAGTTTTATAGAAAGTTTGCACCAGTAACATGTATCCATTTACCAGTAGGCTGTATGGTAATTTGTCTGTCTCATTCGTAGGAAAAGTATCCCGCTAAATGAACCTATAATTTATTGTCATTGATGTGTTAATAGCACCATTAGGTTTTAATCGCAAATAGTAGCTTTATTAGAAAGAAATACAGCAAAGCAAGTTGCAATAACACTAGATATGTTAAAAGAAGAAATTAGGAGAGTTAAGGAAAATAATTAAAAAAAATCTTATAAAAATTAAAAATGCTGGTGTAACTGTATTTATGCATATGCATACTTATATGTGGATGCATGTACGAATGTCTGTATTTATGTATTTACTATATTATTCTTCCTTGTTTTTCTTCGTCAAACTTTACTTAATTGAGTGGTGTATTTTGTGTCTGAAGATGCTCTTATAGAAGATCGGCTGGCTACTTAGGAAGTTTGCATATTATGTTGCTTTCTGTTGGCATTAGGTCTATATCTCTAATTATAGGTGATTATCAAAATTCAAATTCTTTTCCACTCAAAGTAAAGGTTGAAATGGGGTCTATATCTCTGACACTCAATGTTGAGGAGCTCCTACTTATTAGTGGGTAAATAACCTGCAACTATCTCGCTACCATTTAAAACAGGAGGACCGACTATTTGAATTACTCCTTTAGGCGATTACATGTATATTTTTAGGATTTGACTTGAGATACAAAGTATCAGCCCGACTTTAAATTACTTGAGGACCAGCAAATACTGAAATTAAATTTTTTAATTTTGGAATTACTAAGTATCAGCTCTGAAGTTGCATAGAGATGTACACTGAACTATATTAATATGATTATGTCAGATTTATGTTGCAGTTGTACCAGATGCTGGTATTTGCAGTCATAGTTCTTTTGGTAACAGGTAACTTAATGATACCAAGGGTTAAACATGATCTATCACTGTATAAGGATTGTCTGTTGAGATCTTTGGTTTCTGGGTTCTGGTTTGTTTTTGTGCATCTTTGCTGGTGCTTGCTATATGTGTAATTTTGTTGGCACAATTCGTGAGAAGGTCCGAACTAGGTAGATAGATAGCGAGCATTAAGATACTGCTTTTTTATCCTTATGGAATCTTACCTATGAATCAATTTTGGCGCTTTGGACACTTTAATGACACATCATGACCCTCCTTGATACTAAAGTGAACCACAATCTCATCAACATTAAATGTTAACTTTTGGTTTTTCTATGTAAAAGTTATTAAGTTCCATGCGGAGTAAATCATGTCAAAATTATGGAGGAAATAGTCTAATTGATTATTTACTGAATATAATTTATGCTTGTACAAAGGTTTGAAGTTTTGGCTCAAGTTGATACATTTCAACCTAAAATGACTGTGGATGCTTTGCTTATTCATGATTTTGATATATAGCATCATTATTCTTCATTTATTTTTAAATATATGATGAGGATATTTTTTTCCTTGGAGTTAGATGAGGAGATGCCTAATACATAAGTATCTTCTTAAAATTAGGCTTGAGTTTTATTTTTTTTTTTCAGAACACTGGAAGCATTTGGGATTCTGGTTCTAAAGAATTCAAGTGAAGTGTAGCTTATTCTATATACAATACCTTTTTCTATCTTCAAGAGTTATTTTAGGTGAAGGGATAAAAGGGGTGTAACTGAGCAAGCCCCTTGAATAGTGGATTTATAAGATCTACACATGGATTAGCTAGAGCTTGGATTTTGTGGACATTTAAATAAAATGCATCCATTTGTCATCTTATTTCGTACTCCAAATTACTATAAAATATAATTTGATAACCAATACTTGATCTAATGGTATCATGTTTATATTAATAACTATAATCATAATTGTCAAGCCTTTTTCCAGCTATTTGGATTGTTATTCTCCAAGTATTCCTATTTAGGGCTATCCCTTTTGTTATTTTAAGTTTTCCATATCCTTCCTCACAATGTCGATCCATGTTATCTTAGGTATCAAGTTTATAGCCATATGTAGTTTTATGCTATTACAGTTTATTTTTGTTGGGATACACTGTTGGGTATTTAATTGTTAGATTCTTATTAAGCAATTCAATGTAATATAGTTCTTTAACACTCCATCATGTCCAAACAGATATTCTTTTTAACTGGTTTTGTACTTTTAGGCTTTTGGTCTGAAAACACCAAAACCATAAAAACCAAAGATGTCAGATTATTAAATATGCCTTCAAATTGTGTGATATATTTTTGTCAAATTGTTTTACATTTCCCTTGTTTTCCTATCTTTTCATAATCTTTTTCATCTTTTGGGTGGGTGAAACTCATAAACTTGAGCTGAACTTGAAACTCAGTGGACCTTACTAAAACTGTTAATAATCTCAAGCTTTCTAGACTAGATATGCATGCTTATACAAACATCTATATAATACATACATGTCTTTGTGCCAAATTCCATGGAGGTTCCCTTGTCAGATTTTGCTGGACATGTGACACACAAGGAATGCTGTAAAAATTTTAATTGTGATGGTTATACACGTATTTGTGCTTTTGTTTGTTTATGTCTGTTTGTGTGTGTGTGTGTGGGTTGGCATACTTTTTATCTTCAGTTTTTTAGCCACTAGTCTGGTACTCAGAACCTGAAGTTATATATAGCAAATAAATAGTTTAGGTATCTACTTTTCTTGTTTGCTAGGATGGCAGTGAATAGTAGACTTCAACAAGTTGCATTATTTCTGAACATCTCCTACGTTCTTCTTCTATTGACATATTTCCGTATTGTTGCATTTTTATTACTACTATATTTGCGGCAATTTGTAATGCTAATATTATATCTATGAGTTATTCTAAGTTATGTGCAGCTAAATGCCTGATTAAGTTCTGGCAATTCTTCATGCAATGTACCACTCACAGTATGTTTTAATTGCATTCAGTTTCTAGGCCTGTATGGTGAATGTGTATGTGGGATTTTACAAGCATGATTTTTTGGAAGCATCTTCTTTTAGCATTTCTGTATCAATTTCACAAGGAAAATAGGTCTTATGCAATGTTGCAGTTTCTTTACTTCAGGTGTAATATTTTTGCGAACAACTGAAGATGTATACTGATATTATAGCTGTGGTTTTTAAACAGGCCAGTCTTGCTGATTCTTTCTTGGCGGACCTTGAAGATTTATCGGACAATGAAGCCCATCTTGTGAGTTTATATATTAACTTTATACTTGATTACAATTTTAGGCTGATAGATAATATTTAGATGTTTGCAATTTTATGTATCAACCTCATCTTCTACCTGTTTCTTTTGTTTCGGTGTTGTATATTTCTGCATCATGGTTACTTGCTCCTATCTCACATGGAACTTGTCTATTAGGACGATGAGGAAGCTGATGTAGCAGACATGGAGGAGGATGCTGATGGTGATATAGCTGATATTGAAGCACTAAACTATGATGATCTTGATAGTGTTTCAAAGCTGCAGAGGACGCAACGCTATAATGATATTATGCAGGTGATGCTCAAAACTCTTTATACATTTGGTTGTCATGTTTTCTTATTAAGGTAAACCTCACAACTGTAGCATGTGCTTTTGTGGTTATGTCTTGTTACATATTCATGGTTATTGGGCTATGGTTGCCTCAGCTTTTATTCATTTGCATTTATAACCTAAATCTAGATAATATTTCATCTGTGTCTATCATTCATGGTTGCCTTTTTTTGACTGATTTGAATTTTTTCTCTGTTTCATGCTTAACTATTTATTTCCCTTTCCTTTAAAATTAGTGAAAGTGTATTAGGATAAACTTGAAAATTTTCTCTGTTGGCAATATTTCCTTTTGAACTCCAAAAGTTTTTAGAATGTATTTATGCCATTTTTTAGTTATTCTTGTTGTCATGATGATTTTGTTGGTTTATTTATTTTATTCTCTTTTGTTCCGACTCATTTAGATATATTGCATAATAATGAAATGCATCATGCAAAACTTAGGAAGATATTTCAGTTTGTGACATATGATAATCACTCTTCATTTCTTGTGAATCGCAGAAAGTTGAAGATGCACTCCAGAGAGGATCCGATATATCTGGTCATGGAACAGTCTTGGAGGATGATCCTGAGTATCAACTTATTGTTGATTGCAATTCTTTATCTGTCGACATTGAAAATGAAATCATCATAATTCACAATTTTATACGTGATAAGTACCGCTTGAAGTTTCCTGAACTTGAATCTCTTGTTCACCACCCAATTGATTATGCTCGGGTTGTGAAGAAGATTGGAAATGAGATGGACTTGACCCTTGTTGACTTGGAGGGGCTTCTACCTTCAGCAATTATTATGGTCATTTCTGTTACAGCATCAACTACAAGTGGCAAGCCTCTGTCAGAAGAGAACCTAAAAAAAACAATTGATGCATGTGACCGAGCACTTGATCTTGACATTGCAAAGAAGAAAGTTCTTGATTTTGTAGAGAGCAGGATGGGGTATATCGCACCAAATCTTTCTGCTATTGTTGGAAGTGCAGTTGCAGCTAAACTTATGGGAACAGCTGGTGGCTTGTCTTCATTGGCAAAAATGCCAGCTTGCAACGTTCAGCTTCTTGGGGCAAAGAAGAAAACCCTTGCTGGATTTTCTACTGCAGCCTCTCAGTTTCGTGTAGGTTATCTTGAACAAGCTGAGATTTTTCAGAGCACCCCTCCTTCTTTGAGGACCCGTGCTTGTAGACTGTTGGCTTCAAAATCAACGCTAGCAGCAAGAGTAGACTCAACAAGAGGAGATCCAACGGGGAAGACTGGAAGGAACTTGAGAGAGGAAATCCGTAAGAAGATTGAGAAGTGGCAAGAGCCACCCCCTGCAAAGCAACCAAAACCCCTTCCAGTTCCAGATTCAGAGCCCAAAAAGAAGAGAGGTGGTCGTCGACTGCGGAAAATGAAAGAGAGGTAGCAATTTCTTATGACAGTGCTCTGCAACAAAAATTATCATATTAGCAAGATCGTTTTATTCCATAACTTGATTTTTGTGTGTTTGAAAATTTGGCATTTGACAGATATGCAATCACTGATATGAGGAAGCTGGCTAACAGAATGCAATTTGGAGTGCCAGAAGAAAGTTCCCTTGGTGAGCATACACTCATGCATGACTTGTTCATATTTTTATCCCTCATTTCTCCAGTCTTCACATTTTTATTTTCCCACTTTCAAGTGACTTTTGATTGTTCTCAAAGATATGATCAAAAGATGATTCATTAAGTTTGCTTTAATAGATGGGGCTTGCTAGTCTTGATGTTCTCTGAATTTTCGAAAATCACTCTGGGTAAGTTTAGTTTTTTTGTTGATTGCCACTGAGATGCGTAGAAATGGAACTCTTTTACTGTATGAATTTTGGGGCAAAATTCATAATAGTAAGATGCTGAGATGTTTACATACATTTGAAATCGCAGCAGCACTTTAATAAGTAGATAATGACTATATCAGTATTTAAAGGTATAATTGGTCCATATTTAATTTCAAATCTTGCTGATTTTCTGATTTCACATTTCTGTGCAAAAAGTTATTTTCAAAGCATTTATTTTACTGTTACACTAAAAAAGTATTGATACTTTGAGCTTGACAGTTACGAATGGTTTTGCGAGATTTGTTTTTGGCACCCACTTGTTTTCAAATCTCAAAACATTCTTAAAAAAGTATAAATACAAAATAATTTATTAGCTTCATGAAAATACTCTATTTGCTTTTGGAAGTTCTCATAACGTTGACAGTGAAGGCTGTTCCTTTTTAGTTTCTCATGATTACATGCTTTCTGGAAACCACCATGCTTAGAACTTATTGACTTGTTGTAGCCGACATAATTGTTTGATGCTTCTTCAGATGTTCTTAACTTTTATCTCTCCATTATCAGGTGATGGCTTGGGTGAAGGTTATGGCATGCTTGGTCAGGCAGGAAGTGGGAAGTTGCGTGTGTCAATTGGTCAAAGCAAACTTGCGGCCAAAGCTGCTAAAAAGTAGGCAGTTAGATCCTTTTGGATGCTTCATCTTTTAGGATTCTATTTCCATCCTCTAGATTATCGAATATGAGATATTCTATTGGCTTTTTCCTTTATTGCCTCAAAATCCAAATTAGAGTCTCTATCAGTTTTTCCATATTTCTATGAACTGCCCACTGTTTATTGTGTACACCAGGTTTAAGGAGAAGAACTATGGAAGCAGTGGTGCAACCTCAGGACTGACATCTAGTCTTGCATTCACCCCTGTACAGGTCTGTATATATTTCCAAGCTGCATATAATCATTCCAGTTCTTGATTTAATTCTGTCAAACTCAAAGTCAAAATTCAGTAACTTTAAGATGGAACCATGTGTAAAATTTTCATATTTTACAGTAACATAAACCGATAAAGATGCTAGTAGAATGCATGTATAGATACAAATGAAGTCAATCCATAGGTACAGACATCTATAGTGAAAGGAACGTTGTATAGCTGCAAAGATTTACTCGAGTTCCTTAGCTCTTTATAAGTATTTAAGATCTATTCATTGTATAGCCGATGTGGGACTAAACATACGCTCGTATGGGTCCATAATAATCTCAGGATGCCTATTGAGGCATCATGCACCTCATAGCATGATCCAAGGGCCCCTTGCTGCATTGAACCATGAAATCATTTGATCATTGTTGGGCACAATTCTTTTCCCAAAATAAAAGCTTATGGTGGTCATCTTCTCTACCAGATGCAATGAAATTACCAAGTCTACGGCTCAAATATCTAGATTTTGACATATCCTTGGGGCGTTGGGGGTTCATCTGCCATTACACTAGTTTATGAGTGCAAACAAGCTTTTCCAGTATCCAGCATCCAGCATCCGTTTTGGATAAAATATTGACATTGCTTAAGAAGTGATGAGTGTAGGTGACAAATTTCGTGCACAAATTGATGAATCATGTTATAGCAAATCGGGATCAGGATAAACATTTTTTGACTGCCGATGTAAGGATTTAGGATTTTCTCATTCATGAATTAAATCTGTGGTGGCATTCTGTTTTTCAGGGAATAGAGCTCACGAATCCACAGTCTCATGGAAATCTGCTCGGCAGTGGAATCCAAAGCACTTACTTCTCAGAGATGGGGACATTCTCAAAGATCAAGAGACCTTAATTTAGATATTTCAATTGTCTCTCTGTTGTAAATTTAAAATTCTAAGTGGTCTTTTTCATCTCCCAAGACCAATACAATATAGAAGAATGTTGCCAAGAAACTAGTGGAGTCCCTTTCCAGTGCTCGATGTGTGTGCTTCTTATTGTTTTCCTGGATGATAGCCATTGTAAATTAACTACCGGTCTGCAATAAGCTCCATTCCATGTCATTTCTCTCATCAAATAAGTAGGTGTACATATTTCATTTGAGATGTCGATGCTTTGCCTGTCGAGAAAGACAAACTTGGCACTCAACCATGGGATCAGCAATGCTGCCTTTCTTGTCACATTGACACCAAAAGGAGAAGCTAATAATTGGAGTCACCTTGCCCAGTCCCATCTTTTTTTTTTATTATTTTTATTTTATTTTATTTTAAGCAGTACATAAGTACCAATACATTCAATAAAATCAGAAAACAAAATGAGCTCTAGTCTGCTCTTCCTTCTGTATTCATAGAGTACTGTTTGAGTGACTAGCTATCTAATTGGCGAACCTTCTGAATCTTCTCTATAATGGTGGCTGAGTCTTCTTCCTCCATGATAGCCTATGTTTTTATGTGTTCCTTCAACATCAGATAGCCCTTTTAAACAGATATGCATAGACATTAAACTATCACATATGCTAACTTTTACCTTTTCTTATTTCATTAATTCACAAGGTACTGATCATTACCAGATGCAAACACTAATTTGTATAAATTATAAGAACGTTTGATTAAAAAGAAAAATGATAGACTAACCATTGCTTCAATTTTCAGATACAGCGATAAACTTCGAAACAAAAACACAGCAAAATCTGCTTAAATATCTGGAAACACAAATTCGTAAGCAAGAGCAAGAAATTGGGTAGAATTAAAAACCCAGACAAAGTAAATATGGTTGCAGACATAAGATAAAAAGAAATAGGAATATTTCACTTCCCTTAACAATGGTAAAACAAAGAGCACGGCCACACACTTGTATGGCAGGGGAAAGTACATCTGTCAACATTCATCTTTAGGTATCCTCAGCCTGAGGAAGAGAAATATTTAGGGTTGTTGGACAATAAGTTCATGGTAACACTATGGGCTCGTTTGGTTCGTAGGAAGCATTTTCCCTCCTACAAATATGATTCCTAAGAAACAAATTCATAGGAAGAGGATGCCTAGGAAAGTATTTTTGGCATGTTTGGTTGACCATGAAAAAGTGACAAATTTTAAAAGTACTTATGTTTGGTTGGCCATTCACTTTCCTAGGAAAGTTATGTATAATTCCTATTATGCCCTTAATAAAAATTAAGTTCTTAATGCCTCTTTAATGCTTCTTTAATGCTGAAGAGACTTTTTGGGAAAAAGTAAAAATGAAGTGATTCCCGCCTTATGGGAAAGACTTTTCCATGAAATGTGGGAATCATATTCCCATGGGAATACAACTTTCCCTTCTCTCTCATTTGAAAACTACAACCAAATAAGAGCCATCTCATCACCTTCTCGTTGACCACACTTTCCCCCCTTTTTTCCCGCAAACCAAACGAGCTCTATAGAACACTCTTTTGATGGAAAAGTGTCACTAGGAGGCTAGCATGCACGCCGGAAACGAGATGCAGGTTTACGAGAACAACACCACCCATCACAGGACCAATGCTACTTTACCAGAGATGTAACAAAAATCCAAAAAGATCCTTGAAATTTTTCATATTCTGAAGTTTTATGGTAGAGGGAAAAAATCAAAAAACAAAAAGAATCATTGAAATATCGTACATATCTCAAATCTTAGCAGTATGTGCTTCTAATTTACACGAGAATAGAATCTCAATATATATTCAACTAAAGCAGCCCATTCTTTCTAGAATGTCTTCTTTAGATTTCTGTAAAAATTGAGATAAAAAAAAACCGACAAAAAAGAGAGAGGGCAAGGGAATGAACACCTGGCTTCAAAATCCGGAGTCGCTTCATGAGAAGGGCTAAAAATGGCATGGATATGGATTGGGTATCAATAACCATATTTGTATCCATATTTTTTAATGGACATGGATACGGATATTAAATAAATATTAAATATCCAAATTTGTTCTAAATGGATACAAATATAAATCAAATATTAAGCATATCCATATTTGTTCTAAATGACACAGATGTGAATTGGATATTAAGTATATCTATATTTATTCTCAACAGATACAGATACAGATTGAATATTAAGTATATCCATAATTTCTATCCGACTATGAATATCAATTGCATTCTATTTCAAATATTAATCGGACAAAATCATCACAAAGTGAATCCATTGAAATGTTAGAGACTAAAGCCATGCCTTCTGACCAGCTCTAACCATTGCACACTAGAAGATGGTTCAGGATGATAATTATAAAGAAATAAACTGCCATTTAGAAAAACGAGAAATTTCTAAAGAAGCCAAACAAACATGCCCAATAGTAGAAGAAGCCATCCAATTGTTGTTTTGTCCCATTTGTGCTAGCAATGGGAGGGGGGCAAGAGCCTTGAATAAGATTTTTAAACAATCAAAGTACAGAAGCATGAAGAATTTGAGGACTTGAGACCACCCATTGTCTTATAGTGTCCCCAACTTCCCACTAAACAAGATTAAAACTTAAGAGTAGTGCCCATTGTGGCTCTAAGCACTTGAAATAATGAGGGGTTTTTGAGCTTTGGATGGTGACAAGAGCTTCGGATGGTCTTGAACCTTCACTAGTTCCAAATATTATACTCAAAACTGAGAAGAGTATGCCTATTGGGCTCTGAATACTTGAAATAATGAGAGGGACGTGTGAGCTCTAGGTGGTGACAGAAAATTGGACTAAGCAGTGAGCTTCCAACATAAGTTTAGAAAATTTTCCTCTAAGAAAAACGGTAGCTCAAAAAAAAAATCCCCGAGGGTAATCTCAAAGCTACAAATTTGAGTTATCTCTATAATAAGAAAAACGTATTTCCCTCAGAACCAAAAGCAATAGCAGAAGAAGATGGAGATCAAGCAGGTTTGTCCCTCTCTAAATTAATAAAGAAAAAGGATGAAGAACTAGTCTTCAAAGGGCATAAGCTTCCTACAGTTGACAATGGTGTTCTATGATCCACAATGGCATGTCCTTGAAATCATTGTGCCATTCTTGCAAGTCACTGGGTCTCCACCTTTCTTTTTAAACTGTTTGACTAGCAGTAAGACACTTCCATCTCACTCTTAGTTTAATCCTTGGCACTTTTATGCAATCTCCCATATCCTATGCATGCGTCCGTGTCATTCCCAATATTTCTTGCTTAATGTGTCTGTCTAGATGAAGTCTTCTAAGCTGCGAAGAAGGCCATCCAGTCAGTAATACTATTCACCTTTCTGTAGACATATGTGATCTGATAGAGATCACACTCATCTAAGAGCCAGCGCCGCATCTTCGACCTTTGATTCACTCGATCACCGTGGCCGAGTTTCTTTCGAGGAGGATGTGGTCCACGCCCAAAACATTTCTCGCATAGGTGATGCGGCTCTAGCCACTACTCTTCTAAATTATTTTGTGCTCTTGTAAACTAACTTAGATGTAGACCGGAATATTCAACCTTCTAGTTGGAATAATTCTTCGATGGAGCGAGTGCTCGTTCGTTTACTCAGCCTTTCGTTTGGAAACCTCATTTAATGTGGATGGTTGAGAGGGAGAAACTAAAGGGACGACAACCCATCCCGTTAATTCATGTCTTTGGTCCCCGCCTTTTTTGCTGCCCAAAACTGAGGTGGCCTGTCGGACCGCGCTCGGCACAGATCTCAAGGTACAGATTTCGACATTCCGAATCAACCGTTAAGCGATCCAGCGGTGGAACGTGAATCCTTTTTTGCGCGCCAATTCAACCCTGAACAAAAACACTCTCACTTCAAAAAAAAGAAAAGAAAAAAAAGTGAAGTCCGTTCTCCACCGGGTCTGTCCATGCTCAAAGCAGTGGTGATTCTTGGTACTCCCCTGCAATCCAACGGTGGTGGATGCGTGCGAAAAAAAGAAAAGGTGCATCATTTTTCGCACGAAAGGCGCAGCTCCTGTCCCTAAGACCTTCCCTATTCCACAAAAAAAAAAAGAAGAAAAGGTAGCATCATCATTCTTTCGCATCAAGTTGCTTTTTTTTTTTTTTTTTTTTGAAAACGACGGTTCACACACACGATGGATAAAAGCGCAGTCAACATAATCCAAAAGAAAAGGGGAAAAAAACAAATCTTTTTAAAGCAAAAGTAGTCATCCACGCCGCATTCTTTCAGTCAGCTCTGCCGGAAATGTCCGCCGGCTGCCGAAATCAACAAATGGGGCGTCAATATCACGTGATTACTAAAATGCTTCTCATCTCTTATGAGCCCGTTTCCCGTTGTCAGTGGGCGGGGAAACGCGTTCTCGTTGGACTGGAGTTATGGTCGGTGCATGAGAAGGGCTTAGCGGGGATAGGAGAAAGAAGGCGAGTACATGGGAAACGCCATTCGTTTCCCCTTGTTAGCGGAGACAGGAAACGCGTTCTCGTTGGACTGGAGTTATGGACAGTAGACTCAGACACTCAGTACATAAGAAGGGACTTGGTGGGGACTCGCGGAGTCGAACTGGGAGATCGATCCGGAGTACGACCCAGCTCAGGCAACACGAACGTTCCTCCAATAAGTAGTTGCCACGTTCCCGTTTGGGCATATCCACTCTCCGTAGTCTCATCTAAAAGCTTCCATTTTTCCTTTCCGGTTCCTACCCATCACGGTGCCGTCGGCGAGGCAAAAGCGAAGGTTGGGGCGACGACGACGGAGACCGCCGAAATCTGCGCCGGCGAGGAGATCTCTACTTGCCGGAGCACCGCGTGGCCGGGAGCTCGCGCGGCGGCGGAGATCGCGAGAGTCTGGTCGGCCTCTCTATCTGTTGGATCTAGCAAGGGAGTGGAGGCTGGAGGCCGTGGTGGCGAGGAATTTGAACCCATGGAAGACGGTGCTTAGCCACCATCTTTGCTTCCCGGTCGTGATTGGAGGATCTAGTTCTTCGTGTGTGTGAGGGAAGTAGGTTTGGGCGGCGGCGAAGAGGGGGAATGTACGTGGCCCCGCCTCCTCGGGGATCGACTCCCGCCGCTATGGCGACGGAGGCGGACGTGGAGATGCCAAGGGTTTACGAGGTCTGGAAAGGCAGCAACGTAAGTGGTGTTCATTCCCTCCGTGACTTCTTTCTGAGGATCTACTGTTTGCTATATTCGGAAATCAGGATTTGGGGATTTAGGATGTGATAAGATATATCCAAATTTGATTGTTTTTTTTTACTTTGCACTTCCTTGTTTCTAATGCTAACTCTTGGAAGAACTGGCCAACTAAAGGAATCTACTTATGTAGTTTGATTCAATGGAAAAAAATGGTTTTTTTTTCTAATTTTATTTTTGTGTCTTTTGTTTTATGGACTATGATGCGTCAATCTGATGCCTGTTCTGTTTGTTTCTTCATTTAGTTCCGTGCATTGATTGAGACATTCTTATTAAATGAAAGAGACTGGGAAAAGGAGGTATAGCTACAAGAAGGATAAAGCTAGTCCCTTGTCAAAGTGGCAGGACAAAAAAGTAAAGAAATAATTAGATACAAATAGGAAAAATAGAAAAGGCAGCAACTATTAACATCAATGAACAAGGTGGTAGAAATGAATGATAATATTAGAGGGATTTTGTGGTATTTAATCTCAAAAATACATAAATCGCTAAATGAAGAAGAGGATTTAAAGAATAAATTCAACAAATTTATAACTACATAAAAGGTAAATACAAGAACGATGAGATGGTTTAGAGAGAGCCTGGGTAATGAGGGCACATTTGTGATGCTGCCCTTCAAATAGTTCAGGCCCCTTCTAGTGCAATAATCAATCATCAGCTGTCAAATCCTGTCCTGTGTGCATAAGAAGAGACTGATGACACTTCATACCAATAGCATTTAGTCAATCGAAAAATTCTTCTCTGAAATAGGAATAGACATAGAGAAATGTCTCTGTTCTTGGGTTTGTCTCATGCAATGATGTAAGGGAATAATAGAGAGGGCTAAAGGGAGAGATAGATGGGATTGCATGCTATTGAGTGTTAGTTTCGCAGTATGTGGAAATCATATGACATGTGGTTGGATTACAAAAACCTTCCAATCAAAACATCTTTTCTCAATTTGTCAGTTCATTATAATCCTATTGCGGCTTCTACATATAGAATAGGGGTGTTTCTGTGCACGAGGCTCTCACCGTTGCCGGATCTGAGGAGGGTCAAATATATGCAGCCTTGCCGCCATGTTCGGAAAGGTTGTTTCCATGCTTCTGCAGGCAAAATGGTATTTCTAATTCTAGAAAGTTGTGATTGAAAGTTCAAAACTAATTTGCATGACATTATGGGAAAACTCCATCATTCACAAGTTTAAAATGATTGAAACAAATTCAATGTTCGCATGGTTGCTGAAAGGTTTTTGAATTTTAATATTGAGAAAAGTTAAAGTTCTGACGATGTTTGCTATGAAATAGGTGAAGGTTTCTTCCAATGTGGAACTTCACTTAAGGCATGTTTGGTTTGGTGGTAGGCGGCCAAACGAAATAAAAAATGCCTTAAGTGAAGTTCCAGCATGGAAGCAACCAACTTATAGCATTCTCCAAATGTTTATCTTTTGATCTTTAGTATATTGGACCAACTTTTCTTGTGGTAGTAGGTCTGCACTAAGGTCGGAGGAACTGATACCGGTTCTTCGGCGGCACGACTCGATACGGGCCATGCCGGGCCTGTACGGAGAGAGGGACGGTACCATGAGAGAGAAAAAGAGAGAGAGAAGGGGGGAGTGGGAGGCCAGAGGAGAGTGGTGGACGCCGGCAAAGGCTGCGGGAAGCGAGGTCGTGGCCACTTCTCCTGTTTCGTTTGAAACAGAGGAAGCAGCTGCGACTTTAAAAAATTTGGGATTTTTAAGTGAAGTCGGCAAATAGCTTGCCGACTTCACTTAAAAATTGCGAAATTTTTTAAAGCCGCAGCCGGACCTTTATTTCGTTGGAAATAGAAAAAACGGCCGCGGCCTCCGCCGGCGTTCCTACCTCTCCTTCTCCCTCCCTCCCCTACTCGCTCTCTCTTTCCTTCTCCTTCTCCAGCTTCGATAATAAGTCTCGTTTCTGTTGCCGGAACCATATCGGTCAGCCACTAGTACGGCTCGGATCGGCTGGAACCGCTCGGTTCTGGACAGTTCCACCGTCCTTGGTCTGCACCATTGTGAAACAGTAAATTTTGTACATATGATGTTCATGAAACAACTTTTGTCCTCTACCATGCACCAAGCTGATATGCTAGGCTGAAATAGTTATTAAGGAATTTTAACATATACCTTATGCCTCATTAAAAAAAGTGGTGGTCAGTGGGTTGTATGAACTGGTGCATGCCCATTATATCTTGGTAGCTTAATTAAGCGGTCATGCAAAAATGTGCAGCAAGTGAAATCTTCTTGATGTTTCAACCATCACTTAAGTTTTTCAAACCAATTAGAAGATGAAAAATGGTAATACAATTGTGTAGTAAGTGCGATGATCAGGTCAAGCCATGCCATAACCATGAAGCCTTAGGCAAGAAGCCTGTTTTTTGGGGTTTATTTTATGAGCCTTTTTTGTTACTTGTTCCTACCAAGGCTACAATATTCTCAGTTCTAGAATTTCCAAACCGTTCCATGCAACTTAAAGTCCAGATTTTCTAGGTGGATTTCCCCCACAGACCTTTATGTATTGTTTAGATGCCTTTCCTTATAAGGGCCTCCATTTCTCTTAATTGTCCATTTCCATGCCATCTGAACCATTCTTCACCACTTTCCCGTAAGTGGTGGATCTCCAATACCTTCCCTGATATTAATTTTTCTTTTACTCTAGCTTCAATGTTAAATATGTATTTCCTTCTTTAATACCAATGCATATTAATTCATTCATTATCGAATTTGTTTGTTCACAGCAATAATGATTCATTTTGTCCTCCTTGTTTGGAGGATTATATTATCTGTTGTTGTGATGGACTCGATATGTTTATATCATTGTTGTTCTGACAAAATCTTGAATAAACAAAAAGAAAAAGGATAATACTTGGGTCTCTTTTTAATATCTCTAGTTACTACATAGACATTACTAGATCTCTGCAGTAATGCATTATTAGAACATTTTGCTAATCTCTATTAAGAGCCTGCAATGCCTTTTGTACTTATTCAAGTTTATTTTTAATCTTGTTGATCACATGCTGTGCAGATATTTTTTCTTCAAGGGAGGTTTATATTTGGACCTGATGTGAGATCACTGTTTCTGACCATAATCCTCATTGTCGCTCCTGTCTCAGTATTTTGCATATTTGTTGCCAGAAAACTGATGAATGATTTTTCCTATAATCTTGGGATATCAGTAATGGTGATTGCTGTTGCATTCACACTATATGTAAGTGCTGTTTGTCTTCTCTCTTTCTCTCTGTCATTCTTCCTCCTCCTCCTTGCCCGTTTTTTCAATGGGTTACTATTTTTCTGTCTTGTTAGGTTCAGTTTATTATAAATGCTCATTAGTAGGAAGCATGCATTTTATGTCCATGTGATTAATTCGCAAAGTGTAGTCTGTAGGCTGATGTATGAAGGCTTATAATTGTTTTTACTTGTGAGGGAAATCTTATATCATGTTTGTGTACATTATGTGAGCTGGATATTTCTATTTTTCTCAAAGGTTATGCTTGTCATTAGATGGTTCAAATATGTAGTGGATTTTGCTTTCTGTTAAAAGAAGCTAATTGCATTGGCTGCTTGGTCATTCCCTTTGAGCAATCTTTAGTTTTGCTGGAGAACTGAGTATAAAGTGAATATAATTTAACTACAAGCAGAAGTATTAATGCATGGCAAAAAGCACTTGGTTAACCAAAGTCAATTCATACTGACTTTTGAGGTTCTTATGACTCGTCATGTGTGGATTAACATTTATTAATAGTATTGATTTTGACATTAGTATATGCATAAAAACTTTTAGTGGTACTATTACACAAGTAGGCCCCTATTCGAGGGCCTTTGGCAACATGTATCAGTAAATACAGGCAAACCCATATTAGAGGGGTCAGTTTCTACTTGATAGAAATGCTCTAAACAGTGACCAGCAGAAACCAATACCAACCATGTTGAGCAGCACAGAGTCACAAACCAAAATGAACCCTCCACCACCACCCACGCCCCCTCTCACTCTCCCCCACCCACACACACATGCACACCCATGTGGCATTGAAGGAATTAAAATTTTTCAAACCAGGCCATGGGGTGACTGTTTCAAACCATGCCGGCCCACTGTTCTTTACCGTAGGTGGCACACGTAAGGGGCTATGACATATATATTTCTTTAACAGCTTCCTAAAGGAAAAAATGAGCTCTTTGCTTCTTGCAGGCACAAAATCATAAATGAAAGTCAGGTATCACTTAAGCATGCAATCGGCTATAAGGCTAGTGGATATGGGAAAAAAAAATTTTCTTATGATTTTCATTAATTTGTGCATACTTTTATTTCTGTTTTAGGTTTATGAATTGGTTGATCTTGATGTTGTCTTCAATAATTCATTTCATTATATAGGCTTCTTGAAGTAAGAATCCTATTTGTTCTTAGAATACTTGAAACTAATAAGCATGAATTTCACAAATACATTAAAAAAGTAGCATCTCATTGTCATTAGTATTTGTTTCTATGATGGTGATTTTTGTTCTAGTTTTCATGATGAATCCTATTATTGTGTAAGTCCATCAATTTTTTAAATTCATGTTTTCAACTTTGTGACTTCTTTATTTATTTATTTATTTATTTGGGTGGGGCGGGGGATCAAATAAATTTGAGCATATTATGATTCTCAGAAAGATGTATGAATTCACCTGCGAAAATTCAAATAACTCGAGGCGCCTCTGCAATATATGAAAGAACAGGTTAGTGTGGATATATAGGAGTGAGCATATAGCTTTGCAAAATTTTCAAGATATTATAAATTTCATACTTAATAATTGTTTACCATGCAGTTTGCATGACTTTCCAAAAGGTTAAGACATTGTAGTTTCGTATTATTGTGGTTCTTATGAAGGTTAACACAAACTCTGCATATTTAAACAACAATAAACTCACGCTATACAAGTCTACTTGGTTGAAACTTTGAAGTTTTTCCAAAAAAGGTCTTTGTCGGACTACAAGAGGTCTATCCGGTCTCTCTTTGAATGCTGGAGGATCAAGGAAAGGAAAAAAAATGCTAAAATGAGGAATTAGGGTTCATTATGGCTTAATATTTTTCCTATTCCATTTTCCTTTCTATCTGCTTGCTCTCAAATTATTTAAATGCATTCTCTTCACATGCTGGACAAGCCCGTACCATTCTTATAAGCTTCTTGCATCGAGATGATCCTTCTATTCCCAGAAGATGCACTAGCATTCCTGTGACAATTTGTAAAGTTTAATCTATATGCATTTCCTCTTATCATTGAATGATCTGATTGCAGTAAATGCCTAAGACACTTGTTCAGTAAAAACAGGTTTGCATAGTTCAAGCTTCCTTGTTGATGCTTTGCCATGTACTCAAGTTCATGCACACATGGGCATGCAAGGATGGAGGGAAGTTTTGGGTTTGTTTAAAAAAAAAGTCATTCCATCGCAAAATGGACCTTATCCTTGTCTTTTTCAGTATGACATAAATTATTTCACGAATTTAGTTGTGCCTATAGTCATTTTCTGTAAAACTCAATGCCTGTGCGCTAAAAACAAATTGTGTACCAGAAAAGTGTAAGGACACATAAGAAAACTTAGAAGTTGTCATATTATACAAACCATTTTAGATCATGGAGCTGTTTATATTGGTTATAATTACCTGATAGACTTCTATATCCTTTGACATACTGAAATGTTTGTAGCAGTTGGAATATGCCTCTTGCGTCTTTATATATTTGTTCCCTTTTATTAGCTTTCATTCAACAAATTTTGACTTTTAACTGTTTAGGGCCCCTAGAGCATCTTTTGCTGGAGAGCTTGTTATACTAGGCTTTGCAAGATCACAATCTGCCACTGTATGATATCTAATCTCCATCTGGTGTAAACATGGACCCAAGAAAAAAAAAATCTTATGAATATGGTTTGCAAAAAAAATGAATCTTTCATCTAAGATTGTGATTTCTAGTACTTTATGAACACAGAGATCATAGTTTATGCTTTTTTCCCCTGCTTGTTCCAAGAAATAAGTATAGCAACAAGTTTTGAATATCAAAATAGTACCGTTCATCTGGTGTCATTCATGTTGATATATCACAACATTCCATATACTTAGATTAGGGCCTTCATGTCTTTTTCATCCTTTGTGCTGATTATTCTGCAATCTATAGGTTGGTTTGTGTCAAGGTTTGCCGTATTGATTGGCACCGTACTGTAGCAGATATACTATACCATACAAGGTGTATCATATTGTACCGATACCTAACCAGTACGTAGTCTCGTACCATATTGACACTCGGTACGCCTTGCCATCTTGTACCATACCACGTATCGACACTGTAATAGAATGGTACTGGTACAGAGTTCAGTACCGAGACTGCAAATCTTGGTCCATGTTCTACAGATATGGAGAACAATCCAGAACTTGGTTAATTAAATTTGTGGCTTGTGTCCTCCATTATGTGCTAATGAACTATTTAATTCTATCATGTTTCTTAACAGTTGCATTAGTATTATAGCATTCCTTAAAGAATTCCTGTGCGATGCAAATGTGGAATTGATATGGACTTCCTCATGAACCCAGTCATGATTAAATCTTTAAAAGCATTTTATTGGCTATATCTGTCAAAGAACCTCATGTCTTCCCCAGGATCTCGATATTGTTTGTATATGGGATTTGAAAAATATAAAATACTGATCTTTTCCCCAAAAAAAAATCCATCATGTCAATGATCTTGCTCTTTCTCTTTTTATGATGTAAAAACTGAAAACTAAGCTTTATTTGTTTCAGGATTTAGTTCTTCTTCTTCTCACCTCTGGAAGAGATCCAGGTATATTACCTCGTAATGTGCATCCTCCAGAACCAGAAGTCTATAATGAGAACACTGAAGTTGGGGGCAGCCAAACTCCACAGTTGCGTTTGCCTCGAACAAGGGATGTAATCATCAATGGGATCACAGTAAAGATTAAATATTGTGATACCTGCATGCTGTATCGGCCTCCTCGCTGTTCACACTGCTCAATCTGCAATAATTGCGTTGAACGGTTTGACCACCATTGCCCATGGGTTGGGCAATGCATTGGACTTGTAAGGCATATTAATGTTTAAGACAATCTTCATCTAAAGCATGACTTGCTGCTCTTATGCACATGATAAATATATCAGAGTAGGACAAAGAGTTGGAATACATACAAAATGGAAATTTTTGGAGGAACCTACTAAAAACCATTATATAATATAACAAACATCAGTTCAAATCATTTGAACTGTTATTTATTGCAGATTGAATTCTTTCAAAGGCGATGCTTTATGACACATTACAGAAATTAGCACTTCTATTGCCATGATTCCTGCAAGAAAAGTTGAAAGTCCTGTTCAATTGCTAGTCTTGTGTTTGTGATATACACTCTTGCTAATTACTTGTTTTCTTTGGTGCAGCGCAATTACAGATTCTTTTTTATGTTTGTCTTCTCGACTACTCTGCTCTGCATCTATGTTTTCGGGTTCTGCTCGGTGTATATCAAAAAAATTATGGATGATCAACAAACCAATGTATGGAGGGCAATGACCAAGACACCAGCTTCCATTGTTCTTCTAATCTACACCTTCATCTCAGTGTGGTTTGTTGGCGGCCTTTCTGCCTTCCATTTATATCTAATCAGCACCAACCAGGTAATTGGTTTACTTTTGTACAATACGCCTAAAGTCAATGGTGCCAACCAGTGAATATGTTATAATAGTTCTATTCAATCTTTCTTGCTGCTCTGGCAGACAACCTATGAGAATTTCAGATACCGTTATGATCGGCGAGCTAACCCATATAACCAAGGAGTTGTGGAGAACTTTAAAGAGATCTTCTTCTCAAGCATCCCTCCCTCCAAGAACAAATTTCGAGCGAGGGTACCACGAGAGCAGGCTTCTCAGGCAAGGTCAGTGGGTGGAGGATTTGTTAGTCCAAACATGGGCAAAGGGGATCTTGACGTGGGTAGGAAGGCTATGGCTTGGAACGAAGCAGGGTTAGGTGTCGGTGACCTGGAAGCAGGGCTGGACAATGATGTGTCTGAGGATAAGGATGGTGGGATTGCTGATGCACCCCCTGGTATACATAAGGATCTTCCATCAGAGGGCTTGGAAGCAGGGCGTTCTGCTGTGCACTCAAGGCGGTCCAGTTGGGGGAGGAGCGGGAACTGGGAACTATCGCCCGATATCCTGGCTCTGGCAGCAGGCGTCGGGGAATCAAATAGAGCAAGTGCTGGTGGTCGCAGTGGCAGCACGAACACTGGAAGCCTGTAAGTTTTTGAGAAGTTAACACGAGATGAAGAGATCGAAATTTGAAGGATTCAAGTCATGCACTTAGTTGACGCAATTTTCTTTCTTTTTTCCCTGTTGCAATGGAGTAGTGGAGCCACTATATTATTCAATGCTGTGGACATTGTGTTCCTGAAAATCTTGTTTGGTTCCCTTATTTCTTCCAGTTCGTTCTCTAGTTGTCGTTCTGGTTCTAGATGGTCTTAAATGTCATGATTTTAAGGCGCAAAATTATTAAAACAGGGCTCTTGTTTGATTGGGTGGTCGATGTATGGTGTACTAATTTCAACTAATTGGTCTTCTGAATGAGGCAAGCTTATCAATAGCTATGGTAATTGCAATTGGACCGTGCTTTTGGTGAAAGCTGGCAGAATGCAGTAGAAACGATTCTTGAAAAGAAGATGAGCTCTGTTGCTTGCTGCATGAAAGAGAGAATTCTAACCATTGCACTACATGTATTTTAAGTTCATGAAGCCATTATGACTGATCATTTGAAAAAGTAGATCCCAGTTAACTAGAATTCGCTGCCTGTGATTTGGCACTACAAGCCAGTTAACCTTTCACCAGTCAGTTGGGTTTTGGCTGCAGGTAATTTAGAGCTCTCTCTGTTAAGCATGAACAGTTGGTTTGAAGTAGTTAAATAGGAAAAAGTGACTGAACCCTAACTGCCTATGAGTTCTTCTGTTGAGCAGAACTCAGAATGGTGGATGATATAGTAAAAGTTAAAATGATGATAATAAATACTATTCGATGAGAAAACTAATTGATTCCAAAGTCAACAAATAAAATTTTTTGAACTAATAATCTTTAAAACTGGTAAGTGACATATACTTTTGGTGAATGAAGCAAAGGTATTTCTTAAAAAAAAAAGAGATTATTTTTCACCTTCAATTGTAATATTACATTATCTAAATGATATTAATGGTGGACTATTAATTTCTGTACAGAATATAGCTGTCACCGTATACACATACATTTAAATTTTTGTATATTGTGCATATAATATTTCCAACTTCCAATATTTCTTTTTTGATACAAAAATAAGAGTAATACTATGGGTCTCCTCATACGCCCTCCCCCTAAAATTTTTTTGCACTAATTTCTACAAGACACTGATCCCCCTTGCCACAGGATACGATGAATTTTTGATATACATAAACCGAGGCTATAAACAGTAATTAGTAGTCACTTTAGGGTTATCCCTCCAATTACATGTGAATTATTGAAGCAACTTTTGTATCTCATGCTCATGATCAAAGAGATGGATAAGAGGATTTCTTATATGTTGTTTATTTATAATCGAAGAAAAGAAGTCTTAAAGCTAACTTAGAGTAGTTTGATTTCAGCATGACCTCAGTTATTAAGTGGAAACTTTTATCATATATGTTGGTTCAAATGTGAGCTGGGCAGGGCTTGGGCCCAATATCTAGTAATATGGGCTCAGTCCAACATTTCCTTAGGTCTACACTAACCTACCCTATTTGCATCTTTCATCTCTCTCTCTCTCTCTCTCTCTCTCTCTCTCTCTCTCTCTCTCTCTCTCTCTCTCTTTGTGTGTGTGTGTCTTGGTGGGGGTTGGGGGAGAGAGAAGACCCAACCAGGATAAATTTTCCAAGCAGTTGGGGATGCAAAACTTCTAAAGGAGGGGTGCCACTTTAGGGTATTGCTTACTTCACTTGGTCTCTTTTATCAAAAGTTATTGAGGTGGTAAATCAAAGTTAGAAAACAAAAAACTATGAGCTCTTAATTTCTCTGTCTCTACTCTTGATTTTTCCTAAAAGATAGTGCTAATAGATTGTTGACTAGGTGACTTCTCTCAGAAAAACAAGGTAAGTAGGTGACCTTGGTTTATCAAAAAAAAAAGGAAAAAACCTTTGAAGTAAAGCTTTATCTGGCAAGTGCAAGTGCGATCCAAATATAAATTTATGGCTAAGGCTCATCCAAGTAGGGTCAATAACCTGCCAAGAAGCAGCTATTGGACATATGATTTGAGTCCTGATTCAATAAGGAAGCAAGTTGTACTGTTTAGCATTATTATTTTTTTTGGATTGAAGTACAGGTTAGCTCTTGCACATCCGGCCATTCCAACACCTCATATCTTGAAGTATCTCTTCAATAGCTGGTCTTCTAATCCTTCTTAGAAGTTTAACTGGCTAGGGTTCCGAAGCTGCCTAGTTTGAGCAAGCGATGCGTGCTGCATGGCAGGAAAGTAGATTGTACTGATACTTAGACCTCATCTCTCTTTTCTTTTTCTAAATTCATTTTATATTTAAAAATAACTATTTCATACTTAAAAGAAAAAAAAATACATGCTGTCATGCAGCCATCCGCTTGTCTTCTTCCATACATGAGATCTTCCTCCTCCTTGAGTTCCCTTCTCCTCCTCTCTTTACTAGTACATGGTCTGTGGTCACGTAATACACAATTGAGAAATAGGACATTTGGTAACTCAATACATACCTCCAAGCAAATTAAGACATAGTTTCTAAAACATAGTATTCACCGGTACGTAATATATTGTCAAGTAATATACATTTAACAAATTAATTAGTTTTTCAACGATCCAATACCTACCTCCAAATAAATCGATATACAATTTTTAGAATATAATATTTATAGTGCACAATCCATGCTACATAATATGTACTTGACAAATAAGTCATCTAAAAGGGATGAGGGGTAAAAGACTAGAGAGCAGGAGAAAAATTTCACGGACGGATGGAGGGGGTGGATAGCATGAAGATGTTTCACGTATTTTTCCTTATTTTTTTTTTGGAGGGAGAGAGTGATAGATGGACTTTGTTAGTAGAAGGAGTCTCGTTCCGCTTTGACTCTTCGATTTTCACTTTAAAATTAGTGCTATGAGGTACGATGCAAAAAAAACAAAGTAGTCCCAAGTGATCTCCTATGGTGTGCATACTGGGAAATATTTGTTTCATTATAATCACAATCATTATTATTTGGAGAGAGACGTCCCAACTTTGCAGCTTTATTGACCATAATCAATGGAGCTGATGACCCTCTACCAATCCATAATCAATAGCTTCTGTACATATGGGCATGACTTTCATGATACAAAAGCAGCCAAAAACAAGTTTTGAAAACATCTTTTTGGCTTAATGGATGATGTATAACCTTGCCATAGTTGGAAGTTGAATGGTTGCTCTAGCCCATGGAAAAGTGACCATCTATTGAATACCATGCAAAATTGATTTCAAATTGAGAACATGGTATTTAGGAGAAAGTATATATTGAAGCACATTGAAATCAACCTCACCTAATACCAGGTAGAGTTGATCATAAGCCAGACTTTAGCAAAAAAAAAAAAAAAAATCAAATTTTAAATAGGCCTGGTCTAATGCCCGACTAAAAAGAAATAGAGTTTAGGCTCGAGATCCGACCCATGATCAACTCTAATGCCAGGTAACTCCCTATGGTCCAACTATTATTATCACGCCCCCGCCTCTGCGAGGCACGTGAGGCACCTAGTGCCCACGTGGGGGCCACATGATGGGGGAAGACGGGGCTCCCCTGCCAGATATTGTCCGGTTCTGGGGCTTTACGCAAGCGTCCTTCACCCCTCCCCGGTTTTGTTTTCCACCCAAAATGCGTCTGCAGGATTAGGAGACATCCGCCTCATATGCCCAGGCTCTGGAACGAGTCTTTCCGATATGGGACTATTGGGCCTCACACCCTTCCCACCATTGGACAAGAGCCGTCCTCGGCTCTGATACCAAATGTCACGCCCCCGCCTCTGCGAGGCACGTGAGGCACCCAGTGCCCACGTGGGGGCCACATGAGGGGGGAACACGGGGCTCCCCTGCCAGATATTGTCCGGTTCTGGGGCTTCACGCAAGCGTCCTTCACCCCTCCTCGGTTTTGTTTTCCACCCAAAACGCGTCTGCAGGATTAAGAGACACCCACCTCATATGCCCAGGCTCTAGAACGAGTCTTTCCGATGTGGGACTATTGGGCCTCATACCAAATGTCACGCCCCCGCCTCTGCGAGGCACGTGAGGCACCCAGTGCCCACGTGGGGGCCACATGAGGGGGGAACACGGGGCTCCCCTGCCAGATATTATCCGGTTCTGGGGCTTCACGCAAGCGTCCTTCACTCCTCCCCGGTTTTGTTTTCCATCCAAAACGCGTCTGCAGGATTAGGAGACACCCACCTCATATGCCCAGGCTCTAGAACGAGTCTTTCCGATGTGGGACTATTGGGCCTCATACCCTTCCCACCATCAGACAAGAGCCGTCCTCGGCTCTGATACCAAATGTCACGCCCCCGCCTCTGCGAGGCACGTGAAGTACCTAGTGCCCACATGGGGGCCACATGAGGGGGGAACACGGGGCTCAATGTCACGCCCCCGCCTCTGCGAGACACGTGAGGCACCTAGTGCCCACGTGGGGGCCACATGATGAGGGACCGCGGAGCTCCCCTGCCAGATATTGTCCGGTTTCGGGGCTTCACGCAAGCGTCCTTCACCCCTCTCCAGTTTTATTTTCCACCCAAAACGCGTCTGCAGGATTTGGAGACACCCGCCTCATATGCCCAGGCTCTGGAACGAGTCTTTCCGATGTGGGACTATTGGGCCTCACACCCTTCCCACCATCGGACAAGAGCCGTCCTCGGCTCTGAAACCAAATGTCACGCCCCCGCCTCTATTGGGGTGTGAGGCCCAATAGTCCCACATCGGAAAGACTCGTTCTAGAGCCTGGGCATATGAGGCGGATGTCTCCTAATCCTGCAGACGCGTTTTGGGTGGAAAACAAAACCGGGGAGGGGTGAAGGACGCTTGCGTGAAGCCCCAGAACCGGACAATATCTGGCAGGGGAGCCCCGTCTTCCCCCCTCATGTGGCCCCCACGTGGGCACTAGGTGCCTCACGTGCCTCGCAGAGGCGGGGGCGTGACATTTGGTATCGGAGCCGAGGACGGCTCTTGTCTGATGGTGGGAAGGGTATGAGGCCCAATAGTCCCACATCGGAAAGACTCGTTCTAGAGCCTGGGCATATGAGGTGGGTGTCTCCTAATCCTGCAGACGCGTTTTGGGTGGAAAACAAAACCGGGGAGGGGTGAAGGACGCTTGCGTGAAGCTCCAGAACCAGACAATATCTGGCAGGGGAGCTCCGTGTTCCCACCTCATGTGGCCCCCACGTGGGGACTAGGTGCCTCACGTGCCTCGCAGAGGCGGGGGCGTGACAATTATCATTTTAGAGGGCAATCCAATCTTTATAACTTTATTTGCCCTACCTAGTCCATCAATGCATGATTCTCTACCACTCCACTACTATTAGCTTCTTTGCATATAATTGGCACGGCTTTTATAATATAGACGTAGCAAAAAGGAAGTTACATAAACACCCTCTAGGCTTAGTGCATGATGTACATTGTGCAATAGTTGGAGGCCTTATAGTTGCTCCTATGCCTTGCAAAAATGACCATCTATTGAGTACTGGTGTAAAAGTTTGACAGACTTTGCATCCAACCCCGGCAGAAGAAAAAAGAAAAAATCGATTATCAGATACTAGATCTAAGCATCATCTATCCCATAGTTGAATTTGCAAAACATATTCACTTTGCGATGACATAGTAGCTGAACTTGCAATCTCATTGAGCATGTGATTCTTCTTGTCATACAGTAGAAGAGGACTCCCAATGTATGAAGCCAGCTATTTTGAGCAAGGGAGATATATAGATTAGATATGACCTAAAATGTGACAACATATGGACCTAAAATGTATGTATCTTACTATCTCGATGATAACATTTAATTCCCCCATGTCAATTGGTTGCTCCTAACTCTTTAAAATGTGCAAGACCAAAATCTGATAATAAGCACAGTGCAACTAGGGCTATGGTCGATCAAATTTGTATTGGTAGAAATACCTCGAGTATTTAACAAGGATAATTCTTATCATTTCTATAAAATAGTTGGTAATATTTTAATAATTATTTTATCGAAAAGAAGAAATTTCTTTTTTTTCAATCATCAAACCATTTAGTAGCTGAGATCATAAGGTCAGTCATCAATAGGGTGATTGTATTGGCAAGAAGACAAACTTTCATGGAGCTAACTATTTCTAATAAGGCAGCAGGCAACGAAGTGTGAGTCCATGTCAATCTAACAATTTTTGCAGGTCCGACCATCCCAATGCATGATATTGACTCCAATGCTAACCATAGAGGTAGTCTCATTGGTTGCTCTTTAACCTTTTTTTTTAATATCAAAAAGTATAGAGACCACGAATGGTAGTTTGTGCCTCTAGTGGTTGAGGTCATGTAGTCATTGAATATTGGGCGGCTCTTTGGAACAAGAGGACAAGCTTCCATGAAGATAGCTAATTTGAGCAAGAACTGCAGGTTGGGTCTGACTCGCAATCTAACAGGAGGGAAATAAACAAATGTAGATACACAACAAGGTCCACCATTCAAGCAAAAGGGAGATATGGCATAAGGTGGCACAGGTTCGGGGTAGCAACTAGCTAGGATCCTCTGCGGAGCAGCCCATGCACTGCAGAGTGTTGTGCATCCCTAGATGGCTACCATCAGAAGATAGATGGCTATCAAACTATATGCGCCGTGTATTGGCTAGAGCGCCTCGAATGGGTCTAGCATGCTAGGGTCAAGAGTGCAACCCGGGTTGGGGTCCTTCCGAACAAGACCAATTTACTCGATGGGTTTGTTCTTTTTTTTTTAAAAAAAAAAGAAAGAAAGAAAGATAGAAAACTGCTTGATGGGGTGTGGTAGGTTGAGGTTTCATTTTGGGTAGATTCAAAAATTCTAACATGACTTGGTAGGTTGAGGTTGTTCTTAGCTCGGGGAGAAAGAGAAGACATGGTCACCCCAAGGCAATGCCCATTTTCTTTTTAGATTTCTATAATTAAAATTTTAAACAATGAGATGTGATTTACATAGTCTAAAATACTTGTAAAGAAGAAATTGTATATTTCAAAGATCTTTTTGCCTATGAACCAAACTGTCTCAAATTAATAGTTCTAGTGACACAATACAGTGTGCTGAATTTTATGCAAATTGATATATAGGTAAGAAATCTCAAAACTATAGGATTTTCTTTTTTTGTTTATTAAACATTTTAAATCTTGTATCTAATGGTTTAAATTTTAATATTTACATCTCCAGTAATTAAATTTGACAATAGATATACAATCCTCTTTTTACAATTTGTATGTATTGTAACTACATCAAAATATCAATTATTATGGTTTCAATTTTTCGTATCCATGGAAACAAAAATATATTTGACAATAGTAACTAATGCATGCATTAAAATTGTGCAGATTTGCTGCTGAAAAGAAAAGGCTGTGTAGATTTCGAGATGCTTTGTGTAGATCAGCTGTATTTTAGATCACTAGTCCATCACCAAGGGGTAGAGGAATAATCTGCCACTACAACTACTTTCACCCTTTCCCCTGCTATTAGAAAATACTAAAAGACATGGCTTGAGTCAGCTATGGAATTCAACTTTTTTTCTTATTTTAATTAAATATGCCTTATTATTGGATGAAAGCATCCAAATCGATAGTATCGTCGTTCAGACATTTTGCCAACTCTATCATTGGCACCTCCTTTGGAGTAAATATGTAGTTATGATATTCATATAGTCTATAAAAGCTTCAATATTTTTTGATCAACTACATTCATATGAAATAATGAAATAAATTGTTCACCTGTTTGAGAGAGAGAGAGAGAGAGAGAGAGAGAGACTGTTAAATAAGTCAAATTTTATCCAAATCCTTATGTAGTCCAAATGCAGAGCCATTCAAAGACCATTTCCTCATAAATCATACCTAATATGCTACTCAAATAGCAATCAGGTTCAAGTTTGGTTCAAATCTTTGATATCAGGGAAACTAGTCCATCTCAAAGGTAAACTAATGCCAGAAAGTATCAAGTATGAAAGGTTACAAGCAACAGATGCAATATCATGTGCTGCATTCAACAAATTTATGTACATATCTATACATGAAATACAATAAATACCACATTAAATTATTATGCTCAAAAATAGATGCCTTATTTTTTTTCCCTTTGATAAGTGCCATTCTGACTGTTCTGTATATATTACTCGGTGCTACTGTATACAAATCTAGGTCTCTAACCAATATAATAAGAATTACAGTTGAACAGAAACACTTTTTTTTGTCGTCAGAGAGAGAAACTCCAAATTCAGCACTGATCAAAGGAATTTAGGCTTAATAGGGCATGTTATTAGACCTTGATACATTCAAGGATAATCCAAATTCCACATATACACAATCTTGCATTAGATTCAAAAGCTTAATCCATCACTCAAATTCAGATGTTCAATGTTGTTTTACCCACTCAAGTGTCATATACTATATGATCTAATCGATCATATACATAATTCCTTGCAACCGTAATGAGGAAGAGCAATTTGGCGGAGTTTTTGATGATGCATATGATTATAATTTACACTAACAGCAGAGGCTTCATATTATCCACTATTAGTAGCCATTAACTATGGTGGTTAAGCTGTGTGCCACTTCTCATCTCCTTCAATCTCCTGCCATTAACTGTATTTTATTCAATACTAATATTTGACAAAATAAATATAAAAAATCCAAACATATAAATAATATGTTAATTTAACAATAAAAATTAAAACATATGACGGGAGTTGGACACCATGGTGTTGTTGGGTGAGTGAGGAATAGAAGTCCCAATCTTTTATAGTCCACACTATACTTACTAAAGGGCACCTCGCCTGGCTCGCCACAAGCTTCGGATAGGTGGTAGAAACCCACCAATGTGGCCCAAAGGAGATCACCAGAGAAGGGAGTTCTGGACGGCAACACAGGGCATTCCACTAATGGGGTGAGTCAACTCAGTTTGGGACCTGAGTCAAGTTCTGATCCGAGTTGCAATGCGGGCCAAGCCCAAGAAGAGGGCTTGCCAAGTCGAGCCGCTGGGATGCAGGCCGATACTGTATTGTTGAAGGGTAGATCCGGCTTAGGTCCACTAAAGCGGGCTACGAGGCCACCCAAGGATCGTGGGGGCATTGGGTTGGTGGAGTCTGGACTTGCCCAATCTCGGCCCAGATCTCCTCCCTCAAGTGCGATTCTCTCCCCAGGCAAGGAGAATCACGATCCCCAGCGACGCGAGTCCACTTCCCCTTCTTCTCGAGCGGTCGGCATCCGAGACACTAGGGTCGTGGGAGAGGGTGGTGAGTCGGACCAGCAGGTCAAGTTCGGCATTCCCCCTTCGTGGTGGCCGACTTCTCCATCTTTATCGGTTGAGCCACGAATTTCGAGTTCACCCGAAGGCGCTCCAACCGCTAGCATGGAGGCTCCGATGGGGGTTGCAAGCAAACGGGCTGAGGAGGCGAGTAGCCACCCTACCCCAAGGATCGCGAGCTTGAGTAGTTTAAAGGCATGTGATCCGAAAAGAAAGGGCAAGGACCCTATAATCAGTGGGGATGGTTTATGTCCAAATCAGGTCGACCACGGATCGACGATCTGTCAATTGAAGTAGGCAGTTTCAATTTGGAGCAAGCGGGAGGGCAGAAGCAGAATTCACCTGATGGCCTGGGAGGTGGTTTGTTAGCCTCTTAGCAGTGGAGGGCTAGGTGTTCACTTAACGCTTGCAAGGCGAGAGCTTCTTGCTGCTAGACACGTAGCCAGGTACCTTCTTGAGCTTGAGAGTCTTTGAAGTGCCTTGTTAAGGGCCAAATACGGTGCACGATCCTCGGCGCTAGACTTCCAAACTGGGTGACACAATTCTTTCATCTAGAGGAAGATATGTGCCAAAACCCCGATGGTGCTCCCCTCGATCAGATAGGCTATTGGTGATGGTCAGTCTCGATGTTATGGATGACAGATGGCTGACAAAGAAGCCGCTTGGGTTGTGACCTATCATAATCAATCTGGAGAGCTTGGTCGGTCGCAGAGTTTGTGACCACATCATCCTAGAGGATGAGAAGATGGAACGTGGACACCATTCGGCGTGCCTTTTGGGGTGCAGCTGGCTGAGAGAGTCCTGGCTCTACCAATTTTCACTGGGGAGGTCACGGACAGGATGGTCTGAAGAGCGACTAGCATGTCGAAGTTAGCGCTCGAGACCTTCATGAATTGGTTAGCATGGAGGCAACTCAATGGATTGATGGTGGCTGGATTCAGAGGTTGTGCATCCACTCTCATGTTGCCTTATTTATCTAAAAGGTAGTATGGGGTTGCTTACCGACCAGAAGAGTGCTAACTAGAAGGGGATTGAGGATTAGTCCTGCATGTGAGGGATGCCCAGAGATGGAGGAGTCCATCACCTATGTTCTATTTGCATGCTCGTGGGCAATTCAAATTTGGAGGAGGGCCCTCACTTCTTCGAGCTTGTTGCGGTTCATGTCCTTAGTTGAGGACTTCCTCAGCAACCTAAAGGATTCCTTGCGGAGACCTATTACTGCAGATTAGGGCATTACATGTGCTTATGTGGCCTAACATATTTGGCTTCACAAAAATACCTGGCATCTTCAAAAATAGAAGAATGTATCCAAGTATCGTAGTGGATAGAGCACTTCTACATGCTTTTGAAATAACTTAGTTTACTACTTTGGTTTCATCTGGGCGGCGAGGGACATCTGAGACTGCCACTTTACTTTTATAGTGACCCAGGTGATTTTCATCTTCTGGGATCCTCCACCCCCAAGTTTTCTTAAGGTGAAGACGACAGTATAACCAATGGTAGCGGCAGTGGAAGTGTAAGTTTTGTGATTAAAGGTCACGACTCTAGACTAGTTATAGCCGAGGATCGAACATCTTTGTCGTGACTATCTTTAGAGCAGATCTGAGAGCTGCCTGAAGAGGCCTCACTTATGCAAGGCTCGTCCTGGGTGTAGACAGCATCCACCTTGAAGGAGATTCTGCAGCGGTGATCGAGTGGATCCGGGGTCTACACAGGACTAACGATGGATAACTGCTGCTACAGAATATCCACAGGCTAGCAAGAGGTTGTGGCACTTTCAGAGCCACTCACGTCTGCCAAGAGGCGAACAAGATTGCTGATAGGGTCGCCTTCTTTGTTGTCTAGCATTCGGATGGGGTTCTGGGAGAACCACAAGGTTGTTCCTCCTCCTCTTCGTCAAATTCTTTTTTCTGACCTTCTTGGTTGTACTCATGCAACATCAGTGTGAGTCATCGTTGTATCAAAAAAAAAGGAACCTAAATGACTTGCTTTAGATGAAACTTTTAAACAAAATATGGTTATTGAAATGGACAATAAAATGTTTAAGACTCGATTGAGTTAAATGACTTGGACCGGGTTTTGAGTAACTTGATGAAAAGTCATCTGGATTAAGACCAATACACATCTGAGTTTTACATGAAACAAATCCTATCGAGTTGGCTTGAAAATTGCTGAGTCGGGTTGACACGGCCAAGTCTCGAGTCGACTCAAACAAATTTTTTAACCATGCTTCCACCACAATTACATTCTAAAACCACTACTGAAAGCATTCAGATCCCCCCTGATGGCAGGTTCCTTGCCTCCATGTAATTGAGATATTGGACCAAGATAACCTTCTGAGTTGTGTCTGGCTTCAAAAACTACGGCAAGAATATGGAGACATCTTTCCAATAAAAAAATCTTCATCTTGTCCTAAATGTCCTCTTTCAGTTTAGGGACCCCAACCCAAAAGCATAGCCGGATAGCAATTGCCCATTGACAGTGCCCTTTACCCATACCTTGAGGAAAATAGTATATATAGCTTTCTAGGAATGGGTTCATATATGACTTTCTCTAATCTATGGAATGTTGGGCTCTTAATATCAAAGGGTATGAAGTTACCATTTCAAAGGGAGCAAGACTTTCAACTCAAATCACAATTTGGAATCAAGTGTTTATATAGATTGAGCAGTAGCATCTCTATGTGAAAAAGAACAAAACCATGAACAGAATGGGGAAGATCTAAATTGATGACTGCATGCAATAGTAGCAATACCTTTCTCGGGCTAGTCGCTGCATCTTTAGACGGTTATGAAGCGATGAATGATGGAGAGAGAAAAATGAGATGAAATTGTGAGAAGATGCCTATCGAATTTTCCCCCGAAATAATAAGGAAAAGACTCGAATTTTGGAATCATATAGAGGCTAACGGTCACATGTGCTCGAGCAACATTTAGTTCGACCACCACGGATAGCTCCGCCCGCACTTTGATTGCACCATTAACTAAAGATTGGTTCTATGTGCAACAAACTTCGCTAACGACATGGACCATGTTTTTTCTCTCATTTCGATCTTTTCTCTTTTCTAATTATGAGATACACCAAGTCCATGCATGCATGTGATTTGATGAAACAACTACATATCAAAGCATTTGAGTATGTATTGATGAAGCTCAAAAGATATGTTTTTTTTCTTTATATTTTTCTCTTTTTTTTGTATTTTTTGTCTCTTCTTTATTGTTCTACATATTGGGATATTCAAGAAAAACAAAAATTTTGAGCAACAATGGAGTTATTTAAGAGGTTGATTAAAAAATTTGAGAACTCTATACCTTCTCATTGCAAAAGATACAACTAAGAATAGAGTGGACAAATCTTCATCTTAGCTCATTCTATTTGGTCTTTCTGGACCCCCATATCCAGCTAGCTTTCAGATTCAACAACCCAAAGACCCCGTAAGAAATGAGGTGAGAGAGAACAAAGGAGAAGAACAGAACAAAAGACAACAAGCTATTACTTTTCCCTCACACCTGCCTTTATAACGGATATAGAAAGCTTTAGAAACAAGAAAGCCATCCATGTATGCTAATGGGATAAGAGAAGCAATTACCATGTAAAACCTGCATCCAATAATAAACAAATCATAAAAAATCCTTCCTCCCTCCAATAGTAACAATAGGCTAGATGTACACTATCCTAATGATACCTAACTAGGTGATGCTAATTAGTTCATACCATGGGAAAAATTGGTGAGAACTACCTCATGCATGACAACAAGAAGGATTGCATAAAGTATTTTCATGTATATGACTCACACCTTTATTTCTAAATATCTTTGCATCATTGCATGTAACCTTTATGAATAACACCTCCTCAAAATTCAATTTTTTTTTCACATGCATTGTGTATGAATGAAGTTCGGACAAAGGGAACACTATGCCAACAAATGTGTAGACAAATAAAAATCACTTCTTCTGATGTGGGGCGGCAAACTAAGTGATAAAATCTTTTCCAAGTTAACCAGGAAGCAGCGAGGGTTATATATGGATATTAGCTCTAATAACATTATTATTATTAGAAATAATGTTTTTTTTTTTTTTTGGTAAAACGATAGGAGGGGAGGGACCGGCCCATTCGCGTAGCAGCTCCACTGGGCCTCCTTCCACCAAGGAATGTTCGATACAAGTCGCAGGTTTTCACGTGCTGCCCGCGTGTTTCGAACCCGGGCAACTCGAGTGGAATTATCGCCCCCTTACCACCATACTACCACCTTGGTGGCAAATAATGTTTTGTTTAGGGGCTCGTTTGGTTCGCGGGAAGTATTTTCCTTCCTAGGAATATGATTTCTGGGAAACAAATTCCTAGGAAGAGGATGCCTAGGAAAGTATTTTTGGTATGTTTGGTTGACCATGGGAAAGTGACAAATTTCCAAGGTGCTTATGTTTGGTTGGCCATCCACTTTCCTAAGAAAGTTATATATAATTCCTATTATGCCCTTAATAAAGATTAGATTTTTAATGCCTCTTTAATGCTTCTTTAATGCTGAAGGGACTTTTTGGGAAAAAGTAAAAATGGAGTGATTCCCGCCTCATGGGAAAGTAACTTTTCCATGTTTCTCATGGGAAAGACTTTCCCATGAAATGTGGGAATCACATTCCCATGGGAATATAACTTTCCCTTCTCTCTCCTTTGAAAACTCCAACCAAACAAGAGGCATCTCATTACTTTCCCGTTGACCACACTTTCCCCCCTTCTTTTTCCGCGAACCAAACGAGCCCTAGATATGATTGTGAGAAAGTCTAGGCTACCCTTTTTTCGAGCTTTTCTTTTCCCTCATCATGTCACTTTATAGGGGTATTTGTATCATTTTCTATAGTATAAATTACATATTAGCGAATTAATAGAAAATCAACTCAATTAGTAAGGTAATAGCAAAAGCAAACAATTTGAAAGTCATATATAACAATACATGGGGGTTGCATTTGAAAAAGCCTTTTTCTTTCTTAGTTCTTAAAATGAGAGGAAAATTGGGAGAAGCAAAGGGAGAGGTGTTGGCGTCGAGCAGAAACGGTTAAATGGCATATGTGAGAGAGCGGGGCTTATTTAAGAGAGGTCACGTGAAAGGAGCCCCCTTTTTTTTTTTTCGCTTAAGAAGGAGCCCCTTATCATAGCCATCTTTCCCCCAGTAGGTGTAACGTAAATATAAGACCCACAGCAACATGAAACCACCTGAATAATTATATATATATATATATATATATATATATATATATATATATATATATGTTGATAGCTTGTGAAAGAATTAGAGTATTCTTACAAATTATTTTTGTAACATTTATTTGATAAAGTAATTGTTATGTTTAGTTAAGTCGTGAGAAGCTCTCCAAATGCCACATCAGTCATGGAAACCATATGAGGAATGGCCAACCCCTCTTCTCCTATAAAAGGGGCCTTCTACACCCTCTCAAGCCTCAAGGATCCAAACGCCCCTCCATCCACCACCACTGCGTGCTCTTGGGCAGGAGGTGATATTTTTTTTCCTTCTTCTCAAAAAGGAGGAGAAAGAGTACTCTTGCTTGCTGTTTTTGAGTTCTTGTTTCCTTCTACCACAGGTAAACTTATTCTTAAAAGAGAAGCAATGGCTGGGTTATCATTGGACCACCCTTGGGCCTTCACCTTTGGAATCCTAGGTATATACATATATATCAAGCATGCATGGAAAGTTGTTTTTTCCTCTCTTTTTTTCTTTCAAGTTTATGATCTTGAGTCTTCTCTCACGAATCTTTTATTAAGTAGATATTTTATACATTCAAAATACAAAATGTTTTTTCTTCTTTTAAGAATAGTGATTTGAGTATTACCTACAAAAGCTGCCATAGAAACACTGAGGTTGCTAACCTTTGAGAAAAGCTGAGGTAGCTAAGCTTTAGAATTCTAGGATGGTGCACCATTCTTAAAGTAGACTATGCTTAAGTAAGAACCTGATCATAAGTTCATCATGTTTGGATGTATGTATGGTTTTCATGGATTAGTTGTGAGTGCGAGTTGATAAAGGTCTCCCTTCCTTTAATTCCCTTCCAAAAACTCTTTTACTTTTCTATTGTTGGAATGATCGATGCAACAACTATATTTTCCTCACAATATATAGTAGAACAGTCGTGCAATAGCTTCCATCTTTATTATTCCTCAGTTCGGTAGTCGATCGTGAGCTGAGAAACGAACAGCTAGAAGTACAAATTAAAGGCTTCATCGTGCTGCGAGAGAAGAATCGACAGCTTAATAGATGATATATGTGATTATTACCCAAAAACTCATATATGTATATATTGTCGCATTTGATGCCCGCTGGCCCTCAACCTCCCTATATATGGATTCTGCTGATCAATCTTTTACTTTCTACTGAGGTTGCAATAAGCTATATAAGTCAGTATCTTCATCAATTCTTGATTTATTTTTTTATTTATTAGATGTGCATGTTCTCTTCATTGCCTTTAATTAATATTTCGAATCTTACTAATACCATCCAATTTACTGGTGATTGACAGGTAACATCATCTCATTCATGGTGTATGTAGCCCCACTGTAAGTATCATTCCTAATCTTGCACTTCATCTTTTCAATTTCCTTCTTTCAGTTTTTGCCAATGGGACAAGCCATGAGTTACCATGCCATTCCATACTTCTAATTACAGGCCAACGTTTTATAGAGTTTACATAAAGAAATCGACTGAAGGGTTTCAGTCCGTGCCGTATGTGGTTGCACTATTCAGTGCCATGCTATGGATATACTATGCACTCATCAAGACTGATTCTTACCTTCTAGTTACAATTAACTCGATCGGATGCATCATCGAGACCATGTACATCATCATGTATCTCAGTTATGCCCCGAAGAAAGCTAGGGTATACAGCTGTGGCTCTTGTTAGAGTTCATTTTAGCTGATGGTTGTAGCACACTGATGATGACTGCATGATACTATGATCTTTGGAGTTGCAGATTTTTACTGCCCAAATTCTTCTACTTTTGAACGTGGGGCTATTCGGATTGATAGTTCTTCTCACTCTCCTACTAGCGAAGGGTCCCCGCGAACAAGTTCGTGTTCTTGGATGGGTCTGTGTGAGTTTCTCTATCAGCGTCTTCGTAGCTCCTTTAAGCATCATTGTGAGTATCCAATACACATGATCTATGTATAGTTTCTAACATTTTTTTTTTTTAATGAGCAAAGGTTACTATCTTGCTTAATTGAGCAATCCATCTTAACTAAATATTTGTGCATCATTATTTATGATTGCATCAAATGAACATAATCCGGTTGCGCAGAGGCTAGTTATACGAACGAAGAGTGTGGAATTCATGCCCTTCTGGCTATCGTTCTTCCTCACACTGAGTGCCATCGCTTGGTTTTCATATGGCCTGCTCACAAAGGACATATATGTGGCGGTAATTGCCTGATTGTTTACCAAGTTTCCTATCACTTTGCACCAATCTTTGTTTTAGTTATTGATTGCTTCTGCCATGTCTTGCTCTAATAGCTACCAAACATATTGGGTTTTATCTTTGGAGTCGTCCAAATGGGAATCTACATAGCCTACAAGGGTGCTAAGAAGGCTGCATATGATCAGAATAAGGTGGCTGAACACATCATAACAATGGCAAAGCTAGGCACGGGCGAGAGGAGCTCAGAGGTCCATCCCATCGATGTGATCAGCTCACCAGGTGTCCATGGTGAAGAGGATGCGGACAGGGAGGACCAAGAGCGGCATGAACCAACCCACGACGGTGACATGGAAGGCATGGAAGCTCAAAAGGAGATTGAGACGAACCAGCTTGAGGTTTGATAGCCAACCCTCATGGGACAGAACACTTGGGTGCACACGCTTCCCCTTTGAAGTTCTATTCAGCCCATTTCTTAGCTTATGACATCCTTCCCAACGCTACATGAATGTTATACAGAGAGCGAGCGAGCGAGCGAGAGAGAGAGAGAGAGAGAGAGAGAGAGAGAGAGAGAGAGAGAGAGAGTTATAATCTTTTATATTAGTTGTCTACGTTGATTGTAATGTGGTTTTCTTTGTTAACAAAGCTTATGTAAGGGAGGATGGAAGGCTTTATCCAGAAGTTGATGCGTTTGGTGCATATCTTGTGGCATAAACAAGGCTTGCGTGCATGCTGTAAAAAACCTTGCTTCTCTCGTTAGCCTGGCAGTAAGAGCGTGTGATGTCCCCAAAAACCTGCGAGGAGAGAGAGAGAGAGAGAGAGAGTCCCTCTAGTGGATGGTTGCGCACGTGTCAGGTGGTTTAGGGTCGGTGCCAAGTGTTTTTTTTTTTTTTAGTACAACGGCTACTTGTCCTACTCTAGTGTAGGAGCAGCCAACAGAATCAAGGCCTACAATCTGGCTCAGGGGCGAGGGGGGCCCTGGTGTGGCCATAAGACCCCTCCAGAGTGCTGCGCCGTGTAGGAGGCAACCCAGTCTGCAGCCCTATTCGCCTTCTGATACACGTGCATAGCCTGAAACGTGCTGCAGTCTCTTAGCATCAATCGAATGTCAGAAAGCAGAGGACTCCCATCCCCCCTCCATCCTCCTCCCGTATCCAATCAATCACTGTGACTGAATCTCCCTCTAGGATGATGCGCTCAGCCCCCAGCCTCTGTCTCACATAGGAGATATCCTTCTAAGCTGCTCTAAGCTCTGCCCCTGTAGCTGAAAGCCCATCGATCCGCCTCCCGCCCGCAATAATCAGCTGTGACTTATGACTTTTGATCATAAAGCCCACCCCGCCTCTGCCGCCATCTCCCAAGTGGTTTTTTTAGTACACACACACAGAGAGAGAGAGAGAGAGAGAGAGAGAGAGAGAGAGAGAGAGAGAGAGAGAGAGAGAGAGAGAGAGAGAGAGAGAGAGAGAGGACAATGATGAGTGGGGCCCACCTAAAAGAGGGGTGGAATTCTAACGGTCAAGTTTTGGAGTTTTTTTCATGCGGAAGATGGGTTTCTTTTGGACGAGTCCCGGGTCCTATCTCTTGACAAAAAGGTTAGAGCTTTTGGAACAACGTGATCACGTTCCACGATTTAAGGGTCTATGTCACCCCTAAATTTTAAGGGACTATGAATTCACCGACTAAGGAGGTGATCCATGTTATCCCTAAAATTTTATTTTTATTTTATTTTATTTTTTTGTCTCAAATCTTTCTGTCAAATGGCTTTATGAACCTAGGAAAATTAAAGAGGCCAAACCAAATCAACTCACATGAAAACTCAAGTAGGACAACATCAACTTTGTTATAGCTTTGCTAGAAAGCTCACTAGGCCAACTCATGTATTTGGACAACATGAACCTTGGACATTTCCAAAAACCGACCTCAATGCTCCAACTAAGAAACAACCTCCACCGCATTTATGTGCCGTAAACAATAGTCTTATGTCCATCTCTTAAGCAATTTGCACCGCATGTACTCTTGTGCCATTCAATTGCGACCATGCAATGGACTTAATTTACGACGAGCCTAAATTATATTCGCACACTCACACACCCACAATAAACGTCCCAATGGATGGCAGTAATCAAATTCTCCTAAAAAATCTAATTTGCAATAAAGAGTCTTGCGCTTGATTAGCCAAATTTTGCTGGACTTGGAAATCGGTTAGGAGAATCTAGCCAGTGATTTGCAGTTTCAAATGAAGGATAGCCACTGCTCATTAGGCAATGCCACCATAAATCACACTGAACAAAATTTATTAATAAATCTAACCATAAGTACAATTAGCAACTAAAAATGAACTTGTATGAAGACCTCAATATGATGATCTTTAAATTCTATATTAGGTTCTAAATAGACTTGCTATGCTTATTCTCTCTCTTTTTATATATACATATCGAGAGAGAGTGTGCTAGATTTGGCTACACTCGAGTGGATCTCCACTCAGATACAGTCAGATCTACGTTAAATAATATGAATGATCTATACCGTTGAATGTGATTTACTACTCTAAACTGCTTATACACCAAAATTCATACAATTTAAAGATCCTCTGGTCTATGTGTCAAGAAATCAAAAAATATATACTATTTTATATTATTTAGACTGTCCAATATTTTGAGAACATGATGTGTAGTTTAAATAAAATGAAGGACCACTACGGGTGACCAGGTGATGCAACCGTACATTGAACAAAATTTACAAAAAGATCTAACCATAAGCACAATTAGCAAATAAAAATGATTTTGTATGGAGATCTCAACATGATCTTTACATTCTATTGTAGGTTTTGTATAGAGCTACTATCCATATTCTCTAATTTGGATAAGATTACTAGAAATGATTCCAGAATTATTTTCATCTTTATATTTTTTAAGAATATTTTTCTATGAAAGTTGCTAAATACACTCTCATTTAGTTGCAAAAAAAATAGAATTTTTCTTGTACATAGTAATTTGTGTTGTGCAAAGTGACTAGATTTAGAGATAGCAAAGCAAACAAAGAGAGAAAAAACATAAAAAATTATATGGTTTGGCACATCTAGGGGTAGAGACAATCGTAAACTAATGGCGAAGAGAGTATACAAAGGGAGGAGAATGCCCTAATATTAAAGCTCTAATATCTCACAAGAAATCGAAAACCTCAAAATATAAAAGGCATGATTCCAAAAGTTCTAGGATAGGCAAAGCTATAACAAAGATGATGTTGTCCTACATGAATTTTCATGTGAGTTGATTTGGTTTGGCCTCTTTAATTTTCCTAAGTTCATAAAGCCATTTGACAGAAAGATTTGAGACAAAAATAAAATAAAATAAAAATAAAATTTTAGGGATGACATGGATCACCTCCTTAGTCGGCGAATTCATAGTCCCTTAAAATTTAGGGGTGACATAGACCCTTAAATCGTGGAACGTGATCACATTGTTCCAAAAGCTCTAACCTTTTCGTCAAGAGATCGGACCCGGGACTCGTCCAAAAGAAGCCCATCTTCCGCATGAAAAAAACTCCAAAACTGGACCGTTAGAATTCCACCCCTCTTTTAGGTGGGCCCTACTCATCATTCTCGTTTCTCTCTCTCTCTCTCTCTCTCTCTCTCTCTCTCTCTCTCTCTCTCTCTCTCTCTCTGTACTAAAAACGGGGCTGGATCTGATTTGCCCCCAAGAAGCCACTTGGCACCGACCCTAAACCCTCTCTCTCTGTACTAAAAACGGGGCTGGATCTGATTTGCCCCCAAGAAGCCACTTGGCACCGACCCTAAACCCTCTCACACGTGTGCAACCATCAACCATCCTCCCAGTGCCGGCTCGAGCCTTAGGCGACCGAGGCGGTCGCCTAAGGCCCCTGGCTCATGGAAGGCCCCCCGCCCCGCCCCGCTCTGCCTGTGGACTCGTGAAGAGTCTTTTTTTTTTTTTTTTTTTTTGAGCTTTCACATCCGAAAGCTGGCAGTAGCAGGGTGACGGGCGACGGCGGCCTGCTACAGTGCATCCGCAATCCCCATCTTCCCGACGAGGCGACGACTACGCTGCTGCCTGCTGAGACAGGCTACGGCTGGACGGGCATGGCTACGAGCCTATGACAGCTGAGACAGGCAACGGTCCTCCCCCTTCTCTCCGACTCCCCCCTTTCTTGGGAAAGAATAACAGCCAAAATAAAGATCAAAAGGAGTGTTTTTTTTTTGCTAAACGGCAGTCGGCAGAACCCTTCAAAGCAAAAAAAAAAAAAAAAACAGAGCGTACCTTCGGTTCTCCGGCTCTCCCGATCTCCCCTCAGTGCTTCTTCACTTCCGTTCTTCGGCCCTTTCCTAGTTCCCTTCTCTGCCGGCAGCCGGGAGGCTCGACCGTTGACGGCTTGAGGCTCGACCGCCCCTGCTTCGGACTCCGGAGTCCGGATCTCCTCTCCAGCTCTACTCGCCGTCCTCGGCTCCTCCGGGCTCCGGGCTCCGGCCTCCGGCTCCTCGGCTCCGTCCTCGGCTCCGGGCTCCGGCTCCTCAGGCTCCTCCGGGCTCCGACCTCCGGCCCCCGGCTCCTCTAAACTCGTCTCTAGGCTCTAGCTCCGAGCCTCCGACCTCCGAGCTCCGCCGCTCCGCGGCTCCGGCCTCGTCGCCTCGTCGGCTCCTCTCGTCCTCCGTTGGCATCCCTATTCCCAAATCCCAAATCCCAAAGGGCAAAGGCCAAAATCAAATCCCAGGCCGCAGACCGCAGTGGTGAGTTTTAAATTTTTAATGTTGTATATTGACTAATCACTATTCACTAATTATTTCACATGGAAGTATTTGTTGATTGTTGTTTTATTATCTAATAGTTCTGTGAATCTGTGATCACCGAACAATTATATATAAATAGGGTTTCTTTCATATGCCATATTGTTGTTATTGGCTTATTGCATTTAATGTTATACAATAATGAAAAAAGTCAAGAGAATATATGGCTAACTGATTAATTTTTGGATCCAATTAATTTTGATTTATTCAAGTTAGAGACACTACAATTATTTTTTTTGTCTAATTGTAGGTTGGTTGTGATTTCGACGGTTCGGCCTCTTCTCAGTTCTCTTCGTCAAGTTCGGCACTATTCGGCCTCTTCTCCCCGTCAAGTTCGGCACTACTTGTCGGGATCTGAGTTTGTTTTTTTGACACAATCAAATTTTATCATTTTCAACTTTTTTATATCTTAATTTGTTTGTGGTATTTTTTTAATTGTTTTATTTGATAATATTATTTTTAGATTAAAATGTCTAATAGAAAATATGAATGTGGGTATGAAAAACTCAAAAAGAAAAGAAAAATTGATAAACTCATTCAATCTCAAAAAGAAGCTCTAGATAGATTTGTTGTCACAAACAAAGAAAAAACCACATCAAATTCAACTCAGAAATTAACAACAGAGCATGCACCCAAAATAGAATTAGAAAATGACATAAAAAGAACGAAACAAAATGAAATTGACAACCAAATTCATAGTAGTATTCAAACATCTACTGAAACAATATCTAGTGAAGAGCACAATGAAGAATCGGATGGAGATAGGATAAACAAGGAAAAATATTATGAAACTAGTTCTATTCTTACAAATTTATATGATCCTGCTCAATGGAAAAATATTGATACAAAATTGAGAGACTTAATAGTGGAAAAAGGTCCAATTAGAGATTATGATATTCATTTTCCTAAAGATGAAAACAATAGACACTTCTCTATAATACATTACATTCGTAAGTTATCAAATGGTGAAAAATATGATAGAAGGTGGTTAGTGTATTCGAAGAATTTGGATAGAGTATATTGTTTTTGTTGTAAATTATTTTATTCAAAGCCTAGCACAAGTCAATTAGTCAATGAAGGAACTAAAGATTGGAAAAATTTAGGTATCAAGCTCAAAAGTCATGAAATAGCTAATGAACATATCACTAGCATGAATAGGTGGATTGATTTAGAAGGGAGATTGCTAAAAAATAAGACAACTGATAAAAGTCTCCAAGAACAAATAAACCAAGAGAAAGATCATTGGAAAAAAGTTCTATTGAGAATTATTGCTGTCGTGAAAAATCTTTCAAAAAATAATTTAGCATTTCGAGGAAAGAACGAAAAGATCTATCAAAATAATAATGGAAATTTTTTAAGTCTTATTGAAATGATTGCAGAATTTGATCCAATAATGCAAGAACATGTTCGACGCATTCAACATGGTGAAATTCACAATCATTATTTAGGTCATAATATTCAAAATGAATTGATTCAAATATTAGCATCTGAAATTAGCATCTGAAATTAAAGAAACAAAATACTTTTCTGTAATACTTGATTGCACTCCTGATGCAAGCCATCAGGAACAAATGACCTTAATTTTAAGATATGTAGATACTTCAACAAGTCCAGTAAAAGTACAAGAATATTTTTTAGAATTTTTAGAAGTAGATGATACCTCTGGAAAAGGTCTTTTTAATGAACTTATAAATATAATAGAAAAACATAAACTTGAAATTAATGATATAAGAGGACAAGGGTATGACAATGGGTCTAATATGAAAAAAAAACATCAAGGTGTACAAAAAAAATTATTAAATATAAATCTTAGAGCGTTTTACACACCATGTGGATGTCATAACTTGAATTTAGTATTATGTGATACTGCTAACTCATGTTCTAAAGCTATATCTTTTTTTGGAGTGATACAACGGATTTATACCTTATTTTCTTCTTCTACAAAACGATGGAAAATTTTACAAAATAATATATCCACATTGACTCTTAAACCCTTGCCACAGACACGTTGGGAAAGTCGTATTGAAAGTGTCAAAGCAATTAAAAACCAAGCTCCTAAAATAAGAGATGCTTTAATTCAATTAGCAGAAACTAGTGAAGATCCTAAAATAAAGAGCGAAGCCACATGCTTAGCTGCATATGAGATTGGAAATTTTGAATTCTTATTAGGCATGAATATTTGGTATGATATATTGTTTGCTGTTAACTCAGTTAGTAAGACTTTACAATCTGAAGGCATGCATATTGATGTTGCTATAGATCAATTAAAAGTCTTCTTTCTTATTTGAAAAGTTATAGGAAAAATGGATTCATGAATGCTTTGAATTCATCTAAAGAAATTGCAAATGAAATGAAAATAGAACCTACATTTCGTAAAAAACGTATGATCCGTAGAAAAAAACATTTTGATGAAAATAGTGTTGATGAGACAGCAAGATCAGTTGAAGAATCTTTTAGAATTGATTACTTTTTATATATAGTAGATCAAGCTATTTCTTCAATTCAAAATAGGTTTGAACAATTTACCATATATGAAAATATTTTTGGTTTTTTGTTTAATTTTAGAAAGTTAAAATCTTTGAATGAAGATGATTTGAAAAAGTGTTGTCTTAATCTTGAAAACTTTTTAAAGCATGGTGAATATTCTGATATTGATGGTCTTGATTTGTTTTCAGAGTTAAAAGTTTTAAAAGAAGTTTTACAAATAGAAACTAGTACCCCTATTGATACTTTAAGTTTTATAAAAAAAATAGATTCTTTTCCAAATGCATGCATTGCTTACAGAATATTGTTAACAATACCTGTAACAGTTGCTTCTGCTGAAAGAAGTTTTTCAAAATTAAAGTTGATAAAATCTTATTTGCGGTCAAGTATGTCACAAGAAAGATTAAATGGATTAGCTATATTATCGATTGAAAATAGTATTTTAATGGATCTTGAGTATAAAAATTTGATTAGTAATTTTGCATCTCAAAAAGCTAGACGAGTTATTTTTTAAAAAAATTTTAAAGTATTTTATACTTATTAAAAAAATTTCATCATTAAAAAAAAAGGCCTTTTTTTGTGAGTTCGCCTTAGGCCCCCAAATGTTTTGGGCCGCCCCTGCATCCTCCCTAGGGGCGTTTGGTAACCCCAACAGGATCACCACGATGATCTAAGATCTCCGTGATCCGAATGCTGAGGTGATTTGACCCCCGGTGATCTAAGATCAATGTATTTAGTAGGCCATGGTCCAGTGATTAAAAATTTTCGGATATCCATGAGTAACTTGTTTGGTATGGTACGGAGATCCAAAATCACTGGCTACATAATACCATAAATACCTTTGATATATCTTAGATGGATTTTTTATGTATTTTTAATTCTCATGAATTAAAAATGTAAGTCAATATACTAATTCCTATAATAGCTCCATAATTTTGTCACATATTCTACTTTTAGTAGCTCTTATCATATATTTATTAATCATATAGAATATATTATAATAAAATATTAATATATTTATCAATATATTAATTATTAATATATTCTATAAAAATATATTTATTACTCCTACAAATTATTAATCTTATAAAAATATGTTATTTTCATTATACAATTAATATTTTTATTTATACTTATAATATTTTTTTAATACTAATAATTATTTTGATTAGAAAAATAAGGTAAATAGGAGTAATATAGTAATATATTAAATATTTTCATTATATAAATATAAAATATAATAATATATTTCTACTAGAATTTAAAATTATCCTCCAATAATAGGATAGTAATATATTATAATATTATATATCATTAATATAATATATAATATCAATATTTTATATATATATAACATTGACATAATATATTGATGGTATAGTAATATATCAATTTTTCTGCTAACTTGAGGAGTATTTTTGTCTTTAACTTTCAACCCAGGATCACTAGCCTGGGGTGATTTTGGATTTCCAACCTCAAGGACGGGTATTCCATCACCAAGTTGGGAGGTGATTTGAGGAGTGGAGATAATTTAAGATCACCGCCACATAGGATCATCGTAGTGCAACCAAACGCGGTGATCTCATCACCTCCACCGACATCACCCTTGATCCTAGGACGATCACCCTATATCAAACGCCCCCTAGAAGGACTCTCTCTCTCTTATAACACAAAGTGACTAGATTTAGAGATAGCAAAGCAAACAAAGAGAGAAAACACAAAAATTTATATGGTTTGGGACATCTAGGGGTAGAGACAATCGTGAACTAATGGCGAAGAGAGTATACAAAGGAAGGAGAATGCCCTAATATTAAAGCTCTTATATCTCACAAGAAATCGAAAACCTCAAAATATAAAAAGGATGATTCCAAAAGTTCTAGGATAGGCAAATCTTATACATGCATTGCAATTTCAATATTTCAGCCCATGCTATAAGTCGAAGACCCATGGACCGAGGAAAGAGGTCTTTTTAGTAGGCTACCCTCTAAATACAAGACATTATAACTATTTAGTTGAAGATATCATCTTGTCCATATTTTCGATAAATTTTAGAGGTCCTCCTAAACTTTTACAAAAGCATGCATGTCCATTTCTTAGACCTAGACAATTTCTTCCTCGATGTAGCACTAGGGTCTTGATTAGGTAGGCCTAGTTTGAATTCTATATACATACAACTAATTTGACCAATCAGATTGAGTGAACATTAGTCTATGTGGATGAATAGTCAAATTTGTTCAACTTAATGCACCTGTGTGTTGACAATTCACAGAACTCGGTCTAATTCAGAACCCCACCTAATTAAACAATCTTTCTAAATCCATTAAATAAAAGGAAGACCCACAAACAATCTTGGCTTATTGGCTATAATTTTGGCTAATACATCAATATCCTACCTTAGAAATAAAAAACAATTGATGGTTGAGAAATAACTTTAGGCATTTTAGCTAGTTTCAAATCAAAGATCAAGATAGTCTCCCTCAACAAATGACTGATGAGTATGACCTATATATAGTTGTCAAAGGAAATTTTTTGAATGAGACCAATGTTCCAATAGGAAGTGAGTTAGGTAGAAAGATGAATGGTAAATGTTATAGAAAAAAAATGTTATTCCGTCACTTGACACTTCAAGATTACTCGATCGACTCTCAGAAGTAGTTAACACCAATTTGAGTAAATTTTTGAGGAATAAAGGAGACACATACAAATTGGACTACAATCAATGGATGAAATGAAAAGAAATTCTTATAATACTTTGAGTGTGATCCACATAAATATTTCAACTTTTTTGGTTCACAAAATATCTGAATTGATGAAATTTATAAGTAGCATAATTTGAAAACTCCAAAAACTCAAAGCAACTAACTTTATATATATATACATAGAGAGATAGATAGATAGATATACATACACAGAAATACTAACATTTGAGAATTTGAACAGAGACATTTATATATACACATATAGAACCCTAAATCTATAATTTATAGTTAGCATACAAACAATATATTATTTCAATTAAAAAAAGACGATGATTGTTTGAAATATTTTCAACTACCATTATATGTTGACATGAAGGACTAGGAGGAAGCGACCAACAAAATCCCCTTAACATATGATGGGACTTGGGTGTGCAGTGGATGAGGAATTGTTCTAACAATTCATATTTCATTTACATTGTTATATTTTCACATTAAATATACTAAAAGACAGTTTCAAATAACTTGTTTTGGATGAAAATCTGAAAAATAATATATAGATATAAATATATATATATATATATATATATATATATATATATATATATATATATATATATATATATACATATACATATATATATATATACATATATATATATATATATATATAAATAGAGAGAGAGATAAATATATAGATATAGATATAGATGTATGTATGTATATATAAAACATGCGAGCTCCAGTCAGCCTACCAAATATCAAGGAGTATAACAATCTGAAGAGAACAAAATTATGGGTTCTATTCAAATTTCGCTAGTGACGTGTGATCCCAAACAGTTGGAAACAGAAGCATATTCCAGCTTTGCACCTTCGTTCAGCATCAGAAGCTTTGATATTAAGCAACAGTTCCCTTTGCCACAGAAGTGGAATGCAAAAGGTACCTTCTGATGGTTAGAACAGAGGAAGAAGCAAAACAATATAAACAATATACGTCATACAGATCTCTTCCATCTCTCAAAATTTTCTAAAAACTTCATAAGCAAAACAACATGTCTGGTCACCAACCATAACCAGTAGAAAACCTCCCTGCCTATAGAAAATATACACTCTTAAATCTTCCACCTCTTCCCCTCCATGTTACAGGAAAAATAAATAAGAAGGAAAAAGGAAATGAAAAGGTAGCATGGAACAAGCTCCTTACTCTATGGTTTCAACTCTCTTATACAGAAAAAAAAATGGAAGGAGAAGTGGTCCATTATGTGCCTACCCATTTCCACTCGCAGCATCGACGCTGCCCTGTGCATTAGCATTAGCCCGTCTCTTCTCCCGCCAATTCTCTCCCCACATCTTGGCCTCCGCCACAGCTCGCTCCCGATCGAAGTCCCTGTTCAAGATCCCGACCGTCTCCCTTGGAGAATCTTCTTTCTCCACATCTAATTCCCACTTACAGCCGGACCCTCCATCATTATTCTTCGCTTGCATCCTTCCACCTTTCTCATCGCTGGTCCTGCTCCTCCTTTCCCCACCAGACCTGTTGTTAGAATTAGGTACTGCATTGGGATCATAAGCTTGGGATGCCAAGTAGGCCAGAGCAGTCACAACATCAGCTATAAGAGGGCGCGAGGCAGCTTCCTCTTGGATGCACATGGAAGCCACCGCAAGAGCCTGATAGAGCCCACGCATGGGGTACCGCCCTTGCAGCTTCGAATCAGCTAGCTTTGGGAGTTTCCTTCGGTCGTTGAACATGGGCCGAGCCTGCAAAGATATACATATAGGCATGATCTTTATAAGTAGGAAAAGCATAAGTTTTCATGCAATGCTTGAGTATCTCAAGTCTAAATCCGTGTAATAAATGAAAAAAGGAATATAAATTCAAGAATATTTTGGTTACAACACAAGCAAAGCATCGTAATGGATAAATTTTTCACCGCCATTTATCTTCATGGTCGTGTCCACCCACGATTGCTGACTCCCTTTGTTACTGCTCAGAACTTCCAATAGAAACTAAACCCATAGAAACATATTCAAGCACCTCGCCATGTCAAGGCTATTTGAGCTCTTCCTTAACATACATTGGTTGCTTAATCTGGTGCTAGTCCATTTACATCTTTATAAAGCATTTAATTGAGCATCTTAATGAACCAGTCATGGATGCTGGTCTTTCTTTATTATGGGTTTGCCTTGGTTTTGTTGAAATGATGATCTTAAGGGTCTCTTCTGGTATACTGCAAAAATTATAATATGTTCTGCACATCTATGAGGTTTACAAAAATGAATTCTAATTTAAAAAACGAGATAATAAATCTTGTTTTGAAAATTTTGAAAATTATTAGAAAAAAGCACTGTTGAACTACCTCTCGGTAGAATTTCAAATTCATGATTCCCCTGCATCTTTCCTCTTCTATTTCCACTTCATGGAATAAGATGAGTGACTATTTTGTTTGATGCAATTTGGTAATTTCAGTATATTAATTTGAATGATATACTCAGCCCAAATAGGCTGAAACAATCAGCTTGCCAGTTGTTGCCTGATAAATTGCCTTATCAGACAACAGAAAGCAATAGATACATAATAAAAATGAAGAGTACAGACAATGGGTTTTTCAGAGTACAAGCTCTTAACTGCATTGCTTTTAAATTGAAAATTGGCAAGAGCTCAAAATCCACTTGGGATACAAGTGACTTGGTAAACACCACTACAAGAAAACAAAGAAAGCTTACCCATGAAACAAGATTTTGTTCCCCATGCGCTCTGGTGCTGTCGATGGCCTTCCTTCCAGTAATCAACTCCAGGAGTACGACACCAAAACTATACACATCAGACTTGACTGTTAATTGTCCAGTCATAGCATACTCTGGAGCACAGTATCCATAGGTTCCCATCACCCTTGTTGAGACATGCGATTTATCACCAACAGGACCGAGTTTGGCAAGCCCAAAATCAGAGAGCTTTGGGTGAAACCCCTCATCCAATAATATGTTGGATGATTTGAAGTCCCTATATATAACTGGAGGGTTTGCTTTATCATGAAGGTACTCCAACCCTTTGGCTGCACCTGCAGCAATCTTCATCCTTCTATTCCAATCCAGTGGTTCTTTTTCAGGTGGGAGGTCTGCAAGAATCATTAAAATATTCGATCACAAGCTCCCAACAGTGCTAGCAAAAGCACTAGCTTCTTATATCTTTCAATAATGAAAGACCATCCAAAGTTGCTATTTTTATTGTGAAAGGAATATTTTAGATCAACTGGCATACACCAAGATCGGTTAGTGCAACAATTACGATATGTGAACTGAGTCATATAGCAGGCAACTGACGATTGTTTAAGCATGACTTTAAGCACAACCATGAGACTGACTGCACAAAGTAGGAACTTATGAAACCATAGATACAAAACAAAATCTCCAACAGGACACCCTATCTATTTGAAGTTGGCATTGTGGATCAAGCTATAGTCCATAAAAGCTTGGTTCAGCATTTTCTGGCTGGCTCTCAGTCTTTTCATCAATCTAAGAAATAGCAGAGATATCTGACCAAGATAGTTTCAGACAGAAGAGGGACCAAGTATAAGACCTATAATGCCAATGGATGGGAAAGTAGACCTAGCATGTTGTTAAAGCAAATTAAGTTCATGCAACCAAGGAGCAACTCTCCCAAAGGGCCCCTAGACATAGGAAGGAGACTAAATGAAGAGGTGAAATGGCAAGGTCTAAGGAACCCTGTTCCTTTGGTGCTTACGACCGAAACCCTAAAACCTAGCATAATTATTAATATGATCATAGATCAGATTTTGGATGAAAGGAATCAGATAAGACAATTGAGTCCTGACCACCAGGTTATCCAGTTCCTTAACTAAAGTATGCCGTCCTTACCTTACAATAAACCAGAAAAGTTTCTACTAGGAGTGATATGATGCCAACTCTACTAAAGGAACCAGATTGTTAGGCAATCAAATGGCTGCAAAAATAAGATTAGATAACAATGATAAGGATGCTAGGAATTTTGTATGGTAGATTTGATGATTAGGGTGGCAATCGCAAATATCAGAGGAGCTAGATTCTATTTCAAATAGAGTACAAAGAAAAGCTATAAAACTTGTTCTTGATAGTGCAAGAGATGGATTACAGATAACATAATGAGGAGGTGTGTCCAATTTAGGTTCAAGGATCAAAAGAAGAGGAAATGTCATAGAAAGAGACTTTAAGCTGGTGAAATTCAAATGATTTCGCATTCAAAGTTGACAAGGGCAGAGCTAGGGCTAACTAAAAAATAGATCGATTTAACATGTTTATGCTCAACTACATCTTAATAGACAGCATATAAAGAAACAGGAAGATCCATTGACTAGTTAATAGTTAATTAAATAAAAAGTTTCATTGATCACTTAGTGATGCCTATCTCATACATATGCCATAGTCAATCATCAATATCATTCAATAAAAACTCATTACAGCTTATAACCAGAATTACTATATCAGAAACTGCCCATACTTGGTTAAACTTGCTTATTTTAGTAAGCAGTGCAAGCAAATGATCACTAATATATACAAAATAGATCGGGCATATGCATTCTCATGCATAAGTCAACAGGCACATGCATCACATAGATGGAACCATAATTGGGGAGTGACAGTTGGATGTGAGTCATTTAAGACTTCACGATGAATGAAGAAGTTGGACATATTATTATCTTAGTTTGCCATCTTTGTCATACTTAACCCCAAAGAAAATCAATAATCTAAGAATATCTGAGATTCTTTTCACATGGAATTACTTGGCACAACAAAAATTGCTAGATTGATCCTAGGGTTTCTATTATTTACCTATTTCCTCCATTTTTGAGTAAGCCCTTTAAGTTCTATCCAATGAATATAGAGAACATTAAGTCATCATCATCATAAGTTTCTATTGATTATTTTGGAAGAATCTAATGCTTTGGATGCAGAAAAATGAACAAGGGAAATCATGCAGAAGATTCAAAATGGATAGTGATTGTAAAGATAAGAAATAGTGGCGAAGCATTGTTTTGTTTCTCATCTTAGCAAGTATAAATGGAAATAGAGATGATATGCCTTGACCTGGAAAATAGAATAACTTAAATCAAGTTGAGCTACCAAGCTACAGCTACAGCCATCTGCTGTTTTTTTACTTTATGCCCTTACGCCTCTTATATAGGGAAACATGTCGATGTGAGAGTGAAAATAAAGTTTTAAATTAAAAGACCACAAAGAATTGGTTAAGCAAAGCAAGAAGCACATTGAGATGCTTGGAATAAGAAGAATTAATCCAATTTAAGAAGATGAAGATTGATTTGGTTCATCCTTGTTCCTATGGTTATAATCTGAGCATTTATAGAAGGCTGACCTTTCTAGTAATTATACTAGTTGGATCTGTATGAAGTAAACTAAATAAAATGTCTAAAAAAAGAACATCAGCATAATTTAAATGAAGAGAAAAGTAGGCATTACAATAACTGCTGATTTGTGCCAATAAGAAGAAAAAATTTCATCTGCCTTGTCTGGTGATAGAAACTGGATAAACATTCACCATCTTATAATCTTTCTACATTTGCTTTATCTATCGCAATTATAGTTTCAACTAATGTACAAACCCAAATGTTTGTATAAGGCAGGAATTCTTCGTATAGGGTTAAGGGCATATTCATTCAAATAATGACTTGCATCGGAAAAAAATGTTCCAAAAATGAAAAGCTAAGAGCTTGCTAGAGTAAGAATGCAAAGGCTCAATATTTGCAACTGAGATCATTCTGGTGTATTAGTGTTTGTGTCATGCCTTTTCAGTTTCCTGATACTTGCAAGAAGTCTATTATAGAGGAGGAAAAAGGATTCAAGCACAAGTCAACAATATCATTTGAGAGCGTTTGTTCATTGGTTTATCCTTTTCTCAATCAAAGAGAACTCTGAGTTTGACATAAGAAAGCAAAAGGAAAAGAAAGAAAGAAATGGAGCACAAAAAAATTGCCTGAGAATATTATTTTCACTTGAGCTTACAACCAATAGAGATCGGGCTTTTAAAAGACCAACCAAAGGAAGAGTACTATCATCTGTTATAGTTTAAAAAAACTACCAAATCGAAGCACAGAAATCATACCATGCAAATGATCTTCCAACGATCCCAAGGGCATATACTCATACACAAGAAGGCGTTGATCTCCGTCAGCACAATAGCCAATAAGATTAACTAGATTGGGGTGATGCAACAGGCTTAGCATGAGGACCTCCACCAGAAACTCTCTGTTTCCTTGAAGCCCATTCCGATCGAGCTGTTTTACAGCTACAACCTATGAAATGCATAGACAAATCAATCAACCAACAGCCTTTTTTGTTTCTTATCATTTTTACATTTGCTAATGGATTCAAGTATTGTCTGAACAAGGTGACACTTAGTTCACAAAACTTTATCTTCTGCCTCAAGCATATAGGAAGAGATCGGGTTATAAACACAATTCTCATGCAATTTGACCAAATTACCTGACCCGTGCTTTCGAGATGCCCTTTATAGACCCGCCCGAACCCTCCTTCCCCTAAAAAACATTCTGGTCTAAAATTCTTTGTTGCCACTGCAAGCTCCCGAAAGGTAAATGTCTGTGCTGAAATATTAAAACCAGACCCCTCGTTTGGTCTTAATGACTCTCTTTTCAAATCCAAATTGCTTCTAGTCTTCGACCTATCAGCACCTGCAAATCAAGAAAAAAATACAGATAAATATCTCTAACCTGGGAGAAAACTGGGCGATCATTGAACAGAATCCATGATCTATAATTAAAGTTCTGAACTTTATAAATGGATCAACAAAAATGAATTCAACTGAGCTCATACTTGGTAAATCTTAAAGCGCATTGAAATGTTTGAAGTTCAAATTGACCAATTGCACTCTATCATCAGAAAATCAACAAAGCAAAACTCAAAATCCATACTACCAATTGGAAAGACATACTAAGATTACTCATTTGTAATCAGATCATATATCGGTAAGATCTAATCAAAGACATGGTAAGCTTCTTTTTTCTAGATAACTGGGATCGAGCAAACTAAGACTGAGCTTCCATTCTCAGCATCCAGAGTTCCAAGACCCTGGATCAGATCTATTCACTGAATAATTTCAGTAGGAACGCAAAGGAATCCAACTCACCAGAAGATAATTTCTCCACACGAGGGGGGACCATAGGCAGCTCCTCCCTCCTGTCATCTCTCCCCTCTCCTGGATTCAGCTGCGCTGCCTCCTTTGAATCGAAGCACGGGAAGCAACCCATTTCGCAGAAAGATCACAACTTGGGGAAGAAAAACCCTCCAAGATCGGATTTTTCATCCAAATCTCTCCTCCACCGATCGCATTGAGTCGGTTCCGGGGTTCCCGGGATCGAATTCTATCAACTCTTTTCGCGCTTTCGGATCCGATTGGCGTGATTTGAAGAGAAGGGGAGGGAAAAAATCGGATTTTTATAAAGGGGAGGGAGAGAGAGAGGGAGGGGGTGGCGTGGGGTGTAAATGAGCAGTGGGGGAAGACTGACCTTGGAGAGGTGAGCCATCCAATGCGTTGGTTTCATACACATCTACCAGTATTTATACATAGAATTAGTTTAATGTCATCTTACCATAAAACAAAAGATTAGTTTAATGTTAAACTATGATAATTGTGGAATTCTCTAGTAAGTAGTAAGCATGTAGGCTGCTCTGCAAGAATAAAGTTTAATCATAGCATTGGGGAGGTGAAATGAATAGAAATTATGAGCGTATGAGGTTTTTTTTTTTTTTTTTTTGGCTCTTTGGGAAGGAAAAAGACTCCAAGGAGAATGATTCTTACTATAAAAATGTACATATTCCTTATAAAAAAAAAAGAGGGAAGAATATCCTTAAATGGCTTCAGACTGCAAATAAGAAAGATCAAATTGTAATAATAAAGATAACTTTGGATGTACAGCATCACAAGAGGAAAAGTCACAATTGAAATCTCTAGCCAATCCATAGAAAAATTAGATTTTTTAAATATATAATTAGCAGTGAAGAAATCAAAAAATGTAGAGAGATGGAGAACTTAATGGTGTAGAACTGTAGAAGAGGTCTTCCAATTAATGATAGTACTAGAATTACCTTCAAGCAAAAAACTTTGACATTGTAGAGTGAAAATTGCAACCATAAGTTCCTCCCATACTGCTTTTAGCTCAATTATAGGGATAGATGTAGCTAAAATTGGCATAGTAGATGGTTGACTTGCTGACTTAGTATTTAGCCTCTTGTCCTATATTGAACTAATTTCTGGCACCATATAAGAGAAACATTTCATGTGCATCAAATTGGTACATTGTAGCTACCCATGCTCTAGTTTTACTCAACAAGCTTCATATTTGTCACGGTTAACGTAGTGAATATAAATTTCTTGAGTAATTTCTCAAAATAGAGTTGATTTAAATATACTTCGTCCATGAAAATTCTATATACGGAGTGATTCTTGTCTGCCGGTATCAATTAGCCTATGAAATGCAAATGAGTTGACTCCATGAATATTAATTTCTTGAGTTACTTCTCAAAACAAAGTTGGTTTAGATATGCTTCATGCAGGGAAATCTGCTGCTTTTTTATTCAATATTGCATAGAGATACTTGTCTGCAAGTAAGTATTGATTTACCTATGAATTGCAAGTGAGCAGGGTGTGCAATCGAGACTTGGCTTGTTGGGCTGCTCATGAAGTCGGTAAGAGTTTTATCTCCAAGTGTCTGGATAACACTATTTTTAATTTTCATTAATTTTAGTGACCTTTATTTAAGAGATACTTAACTTTCTAATCAGAATTTGTTAAAAATGTGAAATCTAGCTCAGAATCCAACTACAATCAAATTGATTTGAATGTTGTTTTGACTTGAATAAATGAAAGTATTTGTTCTAAATGTAATCTAAGTTTCGAAAGAAAATTTCCTTACAAGTTCTAGATTACGGTATGTGTTAAGAGAGTTTGAGTTACAGACGTCTAGTTTCCTCTTGGAAGTATGCAGCTTTTTCTTAATAGAAAATTGAACAAGAATGCAAGTTGGGTCAAGGCATCTCCCAACTCGAGGTGGACCAACTTTGGTGGGAATTTGTCATCTACCAGTTGGTTGGGAGCATTGAATTATTGTAGGTAGTCCAAAACATCAAACCAAGCAACTAAACCATGTCAAAAACCTACAGACAGAATAAAAGTTGGATGATTGCCCTCGACCTATAAATGATGGTTAGGTATAAAATTTCAAAGAGATTGAAGTATTTTTTTCATCCTACTATATATCATATTACATGCACGCATTCGTTCACACACACATGCATGCATGTATATATACATGCATGCATATGCATGTACGTACGTATGTATATAAAAGAGAGTTGGAATGGGTTTTAGTACTGTTTCTATTCAAGTCATTTAGAATAGATACAGCTTGAGTCTTGTCATGGTGAGTTGTCCTCTATGATGGTGCAAGATTTGTAAGGACTTGAACGTTGGGAGCTCTTTTCCTTGTCAGGACTTGTTAAAGCTAGTTAGTATGAGAACTCATGGATGTCTCGTTTGGCTGGTGACACCTGAGAACCCTGGATGACGCACGCCCATGGTTTGAACACATGTCCTCGACACGGAAACAGCTAATGAATACGCGTACAGTTTTGAATGGCTCTTGGATTCTCACGTTCGAGGAACCTTTCTGATGAAATTTGCCCTCATAAACCTTTGTTTAGTGCGTGACTTGACCGATAAAATGATGTGCAGTTTTTCTTGGCAAGGATTGACATCTTAGAGAAAGATAAATTATCTATACGATTCTATGACTGTAATTTTCCTACGTTAATTAGCTTGCAACTCCGCTTCCAAAACATATTTTCTCGAGACATTATTGTTTGAAATTGTCGCTGGCTACATGCATCACCTTGTCAACTTTTACTTTTTATCTTTTATCTTTACAATGACGTAAGAGGTCCATTCAATTGCTCTTCAAGTCAAACCATCATTTGCACTTCTAAGTACTGGCCATATTGATCAATAATACTTATTGGCTTGCCTACTTTTGATAACATTTAACCTCATACCAACATCTAGGGCCTTCATGGTACAACTTGAGAAGTGAGGCATCATATATTTTTTTATCGGAAAAGGTGCATATATATACATACGTACATATTTATATGTGTGTGTATTAAAGAGGCATCATGGTATGGCTTGTTTTTTGAGCATTAGGTATAGATAGAGGCTTTTTAAATCAGTTTTATATTTATTTAGGAAAGAAAATAAGATCTAGACTTTGTTTTTATTATTTTTATTATTTTTGTATATTTTAAAAAAATCGAGTGGAGCATGTTGAAAGAATTACTTTCTTGTCTACGGTTGAATCATAATTTGAATTCTTCTCCACATTCAATAAACGCTGAGTAACTTTTGTCATTCACGACCCTAAATGCATACCCTTAACTATAAGAGATCGGATTAGGGTTTTAAACAAACAATGTTATGATAGCCTTGGAGGCCATCCTTTATGTTGTACAAATGTATAACATAGTTTTGTTAAAATACAATTTTCATTTGATAAAATAGTGAACACATCAAACAATATCATTGTGTTTTCATTATTGTACACTATTTACCATAAAACTAATGAAAATCATTGTGACATCCCTTGTAGCATTGTCAGATAAAAGAATGAATGCAATGGTGGCCAAGTAACAGTTATTATCATCCAAATAAAAGAATAAATGGTTTTCCAACAGCAAAAGCTGTCATTAAGGGTATTGGGTTCATCATTATGCTCTAGATGCAGCATGGCGCCTGTATCTCTATCTCACTTTTTCTTCCATTGCACTAAAGCGGTGCCTTCCCCAATTTATAATTGTTTGTTGGGGCTCAACACCTCTCTTGTGACCCAAATAATAATTATAATTATAATAATAACAACAACAATAACAATAATAATAGTAACAACAATAATAATAATAGTAATAGTAGTAATCATAATAATAATAATAATAGTATTAGTAATAATAATAATATAGTACAAAAATAAATTATGTAATCTAAAATCTAACTTAATTTAATTAGCCTAAAATTAGATTTGACAGGCTGCATAAATCATATCACAAAGTTGGTCTAAAGATGAAGCAAGAGAATGGATGTTAAAAACTAAACCTAGCCCATCCCTACATTACTCTTGTCTAACTCACCTAAAATGAAGAATTGAACAAGTTTTAGGCACATCAACTATGTTTTGCTAAATGAGTGCAGAATTCACAAACTATTTTTTCCTTAACACTATGATTGTGTATGCTTTTCAAGCAATTGAATAAAATAAAAATTGCCTGGTTATTTATCCACATAAGATTTATCCCTAATTTATTCAATAAATGCTCATGGTTTGCATGTTAATGACGCTATAGTACTTTTACTTTCTATCTTTTATCTTTACAATGATGTAAGAGGTCCATTCAATTGCTCTTCAAGTCGAACCACCATTTGCATCTCTAAGTACTGGCCATATTGATCAATAATACTTATTAGCTTGCCTACTTTTGATAACATTTAACCCCATACCAACATCTAGGGCCTTCATGGGACGACATGTGAAGTGAGGCATCAAATATTTTTCTATTGGAAAAGATGCATATATATACATACGTACATATTTATATGTGTGTGTATTAAAGAGGCATCATGGTATAACTTGTTTTTTGGGCATTAGGTATAAATAGAGGCTTTTTAAATCAGTTTTATATTTATTTATGAAAAAAATAAGATCTAGACTTTGTTTTTATTATTGTTATTATTTTTTATATTTTTAAAAAAAATTGAGTTGAGCATGTTGAAAGAATTACTTTCTTGTCTATGGTTGAATCACAATTTGAATTCTTCTCCAAATTCAATGAATACCGAGTAACTTTTGTCACTCATGACCCTAAATGCATACCCTTAACTGAAAGAGTTCGGATTAGGATTTTAAACAAACAATATTATGATAGCCTTGGAGGCCATCCTTTATGTTGTACATATGTATAACATAGTTTTGTTAAAATACAAATTCCATTTGATAAAATAGTAAACACATCAAACAATATCATTGTATTTTCATTATTATATGCTATTTACCATAAAACTAATGAAAAACATTGTGACATCCCTTGTAGCATTGTTAGATAAAAGAATGAATGCAATGGTGGCCAAGTAACAATTATTATCATCCAAATAAAAGAATAAATGATTTTCCAACGGCGGAAGCTATCATTGAGAGTATTGGGTTCATCATGATGCTCTAGATGCAGCATGGCGCCCGCATCTCTATCTCACTTTTTCTTCCGTTGCACTAAAGCGGTGCCTTTCCCAATTTGTAATTGTTTGCTGGGGCTCAACACCTCTCTTGTAACCCAAATAATAATAATAATAATAATAATAATAATAATAATAGCAATAATAATAATAGTAATAGTAATAGTAATAGTAATAATATAGTACAAAAATAAATTATGTAATCTAAAATCTAACTTAATTTAATTAGCCCAAAATTGGATTTGACAGGCTGCATAAATCATATCACAAAGCTGGTCTAAAATTGAAGCAAGAGAATGGATGTTGAAAACTAAACCTAGCCCATCCCTACGTTACTCTTGTCCAACTCACCTAAAATGAAGGATTGAACAAGTTATAGGCACATCAACTATGTTTTGCTAAATGAGTGCAAAATTCACAAACTATTTTTTCCTTAACACTATGGTTGTGTATGCTTTTCAAGCAATTGAATAAAATAAAAATTGTCTGGTTATTTATCCACATAAGATTTATCCCTAATTTATTCAATAAATGCTCATGGTTTGCATGTTAATGACGCTATAGTGATTGTAATTCCTCACATTTAGATAGTTTCCACTATTATTTGTTGTCCTTACCTCCTTTTTGCTTGTCTTCACATGAATAAATAATTTAATACATACATAGATATATCAATTTCTTTTCTAAATTAGATTTGATATAGGAGGATCATTAAACTTGATGTAGACCATTCTGATGACTATAAAAAAGACTAAACAAGGTATAGAAGTGAGATCAACCTTATTGAAAAACCGCATCAAATGCTAAACTTCCGAAAGTTCTAAATTGCTCATACGACGTTGGATTGTGATGCTCCCTTTTTAAAATTGGATAACTTTTTGATCTTTATGACATACAACCGTGCCTTAAAGTTGAGCACATCGAGTGATCAAGGCTAAGTTCAACTTTTTGGATCTTGAAATATGTTGGTTAATATATATAATTTTTTTTTTGAGAACAGACTTTGAACGAACATATCTTCCAATTCATGAAGAATTAAGTGAAGCGGCTAAATATAGAGTCGATGTCGAAGTCGAGGCATATTTTTTGTAGAATTTTAGTTTTTTTATTATTATTTACACCAGTCATATCTATTTCAAGAAAGCTGTATTCTTTTTAACTAGAAGAGAAATTCGACTCGAATTATATAAAGTCAAATATTACTAAAATAAATATAAACTTTGTAACTCATTTTATATTCATTAATGAAAGAAAAAAGAACTTAGATTCTATTTTTACTATTTTTTATTTTTTTAATTTTTTAAGAGATTTGAGCTTAGCGTGTTGAAGGAATTACTTTTTTTCTTTATCATTGGATCAGAATTTAATTTCATCCACAATTTTAATGAACAGATCGGTAACTTTTGTGGCTCATGACACCAAATTCACACTCTTAACTATAAGAGACCATATTAGGGTTTTAAATAAACAATGTTATGATAGTCTTGGGCATCCATTATATTGTTTTGTTTTCTTGTCATAATAATGTTTTGTAACAATAATATCCATTGCAATTTATCATTTATATAAATTAGATTCGCCATGTTAATTAATAAATAAAAATTTTTATTTGATAAACTACTAAAAATAATCATGGTAACATGCACTGATAAAAGTATAAATGCAATTAAGGCTAAGTAGCATTCATTCTTATTCTTATCTTTTCAACTGTCATTGCTTTGCCAACTTGGTGCGACAAGTATGCATCTTTTTTACTCATGCATGACCCCACGCGAGGCCTTTCCGGTTCAAACACGCCTTTTAAACGCGCCCAACGGACACGTCGGTCTCTTCCGTTGAGACCACGTCAAGGGCTCGCGGTAGGCGACGTGGAGATTTGGAAAACTTTTTCATCTTCCACTTGTGCCACATGGTAGCCACTAAAACCCGGTGATGTGGTACAGGCTAGGCTCCACTGAGGTTCGTTTGGTTCACGAAGAGAGAAGAGAAGAGAAGAGAAGAAAAGAGAGAGAGCTGGCATATTTTTAGATAAATATTTATTTGATAAATATAAATATCATCTTTTGTTGCGCGATATCTGGAATATGGCCGAGTGCGTACAATTTCAGGCCAGGCATGTCTTTAGAGAGGCGAATGGAACCGCGGACTGGGTAGCCTCGTATGTAGCTGATCCCTCTAGAAGTATCCTATGGAGTGGGAAGAGGGAGTTGCTTATGGCACTTCATGATTTACTGTTTTCTGAATTTTGTTGGATGCATTCGTACTAGGTTTGTATGAATCATCCGGTTAACCAAAAAAAAACAGAGAGAGGGAAAAAAAAGGCCCATAGAAAAAATAATATGAAGATATATTTTATATTTTGTTGAACATTTTAAATAATAAAAGATGAAAAATATTTTTTATAAAAATAAAACTTTTTATTTTATATAAAAAAGCTCATATAAGATATGGAAAAATGTATTTTTTATCAGTTGGAAATTAGTTTTTTTTCGTCTAAAGTGTTCTTAAGCTTTTAGATATGAGGAACATTATAATATTTTATCCAGCTTTTCCAAGAAAATAGATATTCAACCAAATATACGTTTTTTTAGAATGTGCTACTTTTCTATAGTTTTTTCCCAATATTGTATCTCCAGATATAAGCATTACAAAAAAAAAATACTTCAGTAAGAAAAAAAAAATTACGAACCGAATGCGCCCTTAAATTTTCCGGTTTCCTAATGTTTTTTCGCCCCCACTACTTTCCCTTATAATTTTTGGTTTCCTAAAGTTGGTGGTAGACTTGGACTATCCTTAATGGCCATTTGGTCTTAGACTAAAATATATATTAAGACAGTGACCTAGTGGAAATATGGAAAAGGTCTTTTAAAATCCTTCACTACATGTAGTCCTTTTCATGGCGCAATTAATCATATAAGTTGTAGCAAGGATGTAAAGATAGGTCCATAGAGTTCCACCTTAAGTCTTGCAGGGGTGACGGCTATGACTTGGGTTCAGCTTGAATTGGGTTGGCTTGAAGATTTCAATACCCATGACCAATTCACTGAACGCGCTTGAATTGGTCTGCAATTTTATGAGTTATTTTGTATTGGATTTTCAACGTTCGCCAGGGTTGGTCGTATCGGGACCAATATGATCATAGACCAATTCGAAAGTAAGGTCTAGATTAGCGCTGGTTCCTTTTGAGTCTTTTGGCCAAAAAAAGAAAAGAAAAAACTTAGTTTAGTGCCACATATCATATCTCATTTACTTATGTATAAATTAGCACTTCGATCAATTATGTTTAGTTTATTGAGGATATGGAGCCGGAGTGGTGACAAATACAATGACGTTGATGGTGCTAGTTGCGCCCTGCCTAAGTTTAGCCCGGACGATCCTGAGGTCAGCTGGAGAAGAGCTGAGCAAACTGGCCGAGATGCATAAGGGTGGATCTCCTTCGAATGTCGTCTGCAAAAATTTGCTTGTCGGAGAATTTTCAGCGAGGGACCCTCCGATGTCTAAGTCAGAATAGAGAGGCAATAGTGTGAAAAAAAGAGAATTTCAGCAGAGTATCATCGCTATGAGTGATGTTGCATGCGTACCTGAGGTCTCCAAGGCTATCCCTTTATATAGAAGAGCCCATTTTGTCCTTACTTGGCCTGACATTGCGTGCAATGATAGCCAGATAACGACCAGTAATACGGTCGAGGCGTGGGTGCCAGTCTGCATGGGCGGCGGGCAGCACTGGTGGAGCACAGGTCATGGCACTGCCAAAACTGTTTGTTGTTGGGATTGTTAGTTATTATCGACATATACTGATTTTCTCTTCGACTGTTGGCTCCTTGGCTGATCGGCTCTTCGGCCAGGGCTGAGATATCTCACTTCACTTGGTCGGCTGTTCGGCTGAGGCCGAGGTTGTTATCCTCGGCTTATGTCCGAAGTAAAAGGGGTGGGCCTAACCCAAGGTCAAGATGTCCAATATTTCTCCTAATAAAAACATATTTGGTCGATAGCCGGGTTACGTGCATGGGCATATCACAACCTTATCCCCATGCGCGTCCCAAGATCCAGAAACTTCATAAAAAGAAAAAAAATAAAAAGCAAGAAAGGATATAGATAGGTATAATTAAAAGAGGCATTGCAAAATGTCCATATGGCTGGATGGGATTCTGCTCTTGGGATTTTAGCAACATGATGGAACTATGGTTGTTGTTGATATTATCATCCTAGAGGGGTCCAAGCGGACGTGATCTCGCAGTCACGACTCTTCAAGAAATTCTCAGCACATATCCCAATATAGATTTTATAAAATTCCATGACAAAAGTAACTCATACTTTTATGTATGTATGTATTTGGGCCGAATACCTCTTTTAACTAGAATACAGTTGTCCCAAAATGAATATGACTAATAAGAATAATTATAAAAAAGCTAAAATCTTATAGTAGGTAGATCTCAACTTTTATATCAACTAGCTACTTTGCCTAGTTCTTCCTAGATTAGAAAATATGCGTGGTCAAAGACAGTTTAGCATATGATTCAACTTTGTGGTATGGCAGATTTTACTTCTAGTTTCTATACAGACCTCTTTATAGTGGCCAGAGTAGCACATATCGAATTTGGTAATCCCCTGAATAAATCTAATCTAGGGGAAAAAATTATTGATGTATCAATGTATGAATTAAATTATTTATTCATGTGAAAATAAGTTAAAAAAAAAAAAGAAGTTAAGGACAACAAATAATAGTGAAACCACCTAGCCATGAGGAATAAAAAGGACTATAGCATCATCAACATGCAAACCATGAGTATTAATTAAATAAATTATGGATAAATGTTATGTAAATAAATGATTGTGTAATTTTTAGTTTATTCAATTGCTTGAAAAGTATAGATGATCATACTCTTAAGGAAAAAATAGTCTGAGAATTCTACACTCATTAGCAAAATATAGTTGATATTCCCTAAACTTGTTCAGCCTTTCATTTTAGGTGAGTTGGACAAGAATAACATACAGATGGCCTATCCTTTCTCTTGCTTCAATTTTAGAGCAACTTTGTGGCAAGATTCATGTGACCTATCAAATCCAATCTTGGGCTAATTAAATTAAGTTAGACTCTAGATTGTGTAATTTGTTTTTGTATTATTATTATTATTATTATTATTTAATGATGAACCCATTTCTCTGGATGATAGCAGCTCTACCATTGGAAGACCTCCAAATCCATTTCAGATAAATGTTGTCAGATACTTGAGACGCCAAATGATAAACCTCCTTTACCAGACCCATTTTATGATTACTATACCCAACACTTCAGGTCATCATTTGAGCTTTTAGAGATGGGTATCTTGAGAATTTTAGTAGATAACTCAGGCTGTTGCACTCTATTGATCAAATAAATGTTCCATTCCTTTAGATGCATTGCCCCATGAAAAGATAGGGCGATAGAGGACAACCTTGCCAAAGTATGATGATAGAGGTAAAAGATTGTGCTGGAGAACTATTGACAAACAGTCAAAAAGATGGGTTTCTAACACATCCATTTGATCCACTATGGTTTACCCTGTTCTAGGTCCTTTCCATGTCCAGCTTAATTGCCATCATCGCCGCCATCCCTCGAGCATGATGAAGGGAAGGAATGAGATTGTTTGAGATGCTTCCCTCTGCCAAGAAAGCAGCTTGCTCCTCTGAAACTGGAGTTCCAATGACCTTGCACATTTGCCTGACAATTAAGGATCTTAATTAGCCATTAGTTTATGTAAGGTAGAACATAAATTGATTGGTCTATAATGAGATGGCTTCTTGGATGATCAATCTCAGGAATGAGAACAATAAACGTTGATTTCCATGGGTATGACATGAAACAATTTTTGAAAGAAGTAATTAAGAAACTTTAAGGAATAGCAGGGAGAAGCCATCGGTCCTGGCGCATGATCAAAGGCCATAAAACGCAATGCATGGCTACTTGGCAGTCTACCTGTCACTAAAAAACTTCTGCAAAGCTTCAGAGATTGTTGGCTCATCCTCAACCAGTTCTCCATTCCACAATATTAGCCGCATAATTTTATTTCTTCACCTTCTAATAATTGTGGAGGTATAAGAAAACTTTGTGTTCCGATCGCCCCCACGTAGCCAGCCAGCATGCGAACTAAGTTTGAACTCAACAAGGATAGTTCAATATTTGAAGAAAGACCACCCTGGTTGGCTTCTTTAAGCTGTAACCTAATAATAATCTCCTCAACCTCAGAGAGACTCTGGAAAATATTAAGCACAGCTTCTTTGCTCTACTTCTTCAGTCATTCTAGTAGCCCTTAATTTCTGCATGACCTTGAACATATATAGAAGGTATGGACTTTTTCTTTCCCAGGTAAAACGTAAATGGTAATGAAGTTGATCAATTGAAGCACCCAGTTTCAACAAAATCACAAATATCAGGCTGGTAAACAGTAAACAAACACCTGCAGGTTTGTAGTAAAGGCTGGCTTATCAGCTTCCCTACAGTTCCAAACAAGAATGCTCATGGGAGGAAAGGATTGGTGGCCTTCACCTCCTGATCAGTAGCTTGGGCCAGAGTTTTAAAAACAGCAGCTTGCATGAGATGGAGAATTTAGAGCAGGAGCATTAGCTGCTGCATTGGAGACCAGGTTGACCATTTCGGAGTGGGGCGTGGAAGACGATATGATACTTCCAGTGGTACAACCCCCAAAGGGCAATAACTAGAAGATAAAGGAAACACAAAGGACCATGCAAGTTTCCAGTGGCACGAGCAAGACCGAGTCATGCTAAGCTTAGCCCAAGCTATTAGGAGTATGACCTAACTTGAAGAAACCTCTAGCTCAACTTGCGTTTCCAATATGCACCATTATCTACAGAAGATTTCATCTTTCAATTCTCAAACACAAGCCATTGATGCAAGCTACAAGGAAAAGGCTAATTGTTGATTTAGCTAAATAACACTAATTCGTGTATAAATAAAATGTACCGAGATCTTCATGAATAATGTTCCCACCCAAAATTCGAGCTGAGAAGACCAGATGAGCCGGCAAACAAGGAGTGGTCGAACCGTGCTCGAATTGTTGTGCTCGAACGAAAAGTAAAGCTGATTATGGGCCGAGTTTGGGCATAGAAAAGCCTCGGTTTGACATTGGCTCGACCCGAAGCCCGATTAAAAATGAATAGAGTTTAAACTTGAGGCCCGACCCATAATTAGCTCTAACGAAGAGGTCTATTCAAAGTTGAGTCTAATCTCAAAATAGAAAAAAAAAATTGAAAGTTGCCGGACTTTGTCAAATGGAAGATCCTCCGATGCTTAAGTCAGACAAAAATTTTAAAGAAAGTGAGGCTTGAAAGAAACAAAGAGTCAGCATAGGAATACAAATGTATGTAGCTGGAGATTCCCCGAGTGTTGTTTATATCGCATAAGAGTTGATGGTGTCCATTATCAAGAAAGCGAGCATGCCCTTAATTGCTTGGTAACCGCCTGCATGTTACACACATCACTAGGCTTAATTGTATAAAAAATGCATTCGTGGACCGAGCTATAATACATTTTGGGACCCTATGTGGCGCAAGATCTTTATACATATAAATATACTTTGCGATAAAAAAATTATACTCATAAACCTTTAACCAATTATCTTTTATCTTAATTTGGCATACAAAATTCATAGATCTTGATTTGATTGATGTCTAAAAAACCAAATCATGAAGCCAGGAATGCTCTCCCCTACATCTTGTATGCTTGGCTCAACTTTAGGGCAATGCACCTAAAATATGGTTTATTACTTTCCGTGACTTGGTAGAAATTCGTCTTTCTTTAATTTCATATACAAACTACAATATTTAGATTTGTCAAATGGAACTTATGAAATAAAAATTAACAATAGGTCTATCACTATTGTTGTTATGACTTAATATGTGCTCTAGAAAAATTTTATCCCAATATAAAAGGTCAAGCAATTTGATCTTGTTATACTTAAAAATAATGCATTGATGGTAAAAGAAACAAGGCCAATCATTGATTTTCATCAAAAAAAATTGTTGATCTAGATACAAATAAAACGCACCCAGAAACTTTGTGAATTGTTCATGCATAGCCTAGTCGATGAAAATCTTTATGAGAAGCGAAATCTATCTATGAACAAATAAAATATATACTCACGAAATTTTATTTGATTAACATATTATTTATGTCGATAGAAAACAAAATTGAATTTCTATTTTTCAATGTCTAAAAACCATGATGGGCATTTGACATGCTGAAAACTAGTTGAAAATCATATTAATGAAGCCTCTTTGAAGATGGTGGATCTAAAAATGACTTATGGGATGCATCTAAATTTATAAAAAAAATTACATCTCTACTTTTTGTCCCAGGATGGCAGACAATGAGCAGTACCTGAATGGAACATGCAGAATAATAAATGGATGTTAAATATCTAATTAGGTTCTCACTCCACTTAAGAGAGGTTAAAAATTGAATGCTGACGGTGGTTTCCTAATTCCTATATGGCAATTAGTGTTAACTACTGAAAAAATATAGCAATTGTTATCGTTTAATACTCTAGGGACTTAGCAATAGTTTTACCAAGGCATTTCCGTTAAAAACTTGCAAATTTATAATTTCGTTAGGGGTTTTAAATAAATTTGCAAATCATCCTCATGAACACTGCCGATAGGTTGCAGCCTTGCAGGCTTTTGATGGAATACCAATGAAATGAAAAATTAACAAGCAGTCCCTAGTTTGGAAGCAGAGTATTTTAACGATCCCCGGATCTGTTTTTGGTAAACTTTGATAAACCCCATAAAAGCCCTGGATTCGATCTCGTCTGCGAGATCTAAGGGGAGATGAGGCTTCTCGGGTCGCCGCCGCCGTCTCGGAGGAGGCATCACCGCCTTCGCCTCGCTCGATTCCTCCTCCTCCTCGGCGCCGCCTTCACCGCCCTTCTCCTCCTCTGGATCTCCACCCAATCCGTCCACCCGTCCGACGACCTCCGCCGCGTCCCCTTCGACGCCGCCGGCGACGACCCCGATGACCTTCTCGTCCAGCCTTCCCTCCTCGGAGCCCAGGACGATGGGCCTGGGTATCGGGAGGAGGAGGAGGATAAGGCGGAGGTAGAGGAGGAGGAGGAGGCCGTGGTGGAGGAGAAGGTGGAGAGCGGGGATCGGAGGCCCTCGTGCGCCTCCGTGGAGAAGATGGGGGAGGTCTTCGCGGGGGGATCCGAGAGGGAGAGCTTGAGGGTCCGAGAGATCATCAAACGCCACTTCGATCTACATGGTACGCTCTAAATCTATCAGCTTTTTGTAGTTCTTATGCTGTCTCCGACAAGAATTCATCTTATGAAAACCAACTTCAGCTTTTTTTTACTAATTTCACTATGGTTCCATTAAGTACAAACTGGATTCAGGTCATAATTGGTGAAGGAGAACTGTAGGAGTGGGAGTGATGGATCTCATAGAGTTAGCCGGATAGAGTGGATGGTGTTGCTAATGTTTTAAGATGGGAGATGGTATACCTTCTACCTTAAATTTTGCTTGTTGAGAAGCGTCAAAATGAAAAAAAAATGGATATATATTTCTGAGAAAACAGTGATTGAAACAAGCGTTGGTGGGAGGACCCAAAGAGGCAAGCAAGTTTCCTTTTTGTAATGTTAAGGTGGAAATCTGATTTCAAAGGTGGGCATTAAGGGTAAGTTTCAACAACAGTAACTATGGAACCTATTATTAAATAATTAACTGTCTAATGACTTACTATAGTGTGATATAACAGTGGAATATTGGTCTTATGAAAGATATTCTTCGAAAGTTTTGACCTAAGTAGTAACTAAAGAGGATCATAAAGTTTTCACCAAAAAAAAAAAGAGGATCTTGAAGTAACAATAATGTCTACAAAATCTGTTTTAAATGTTTGTAGCACCACTATAATGCTCATATTGAATATATATATATTGTATGACAGCATCTATCCTTATAGGATAAGAGAGGTAGGTCGAACCCATTAAAATCTTCTTGATGACATCAATTAGAACCACAAGCTTGTTGATGATATACTGCAGTAGCCTTGACTTGACACGTATATCCTAGTCTGACATTCAAGAGTTTGGTCTTATATCAATCTTTAGTATATCAATATGAATATTTATCAAAACCTTGAAGTGCTAAAATTTCTAGTAAACCAGTTATGATTGTTAGCAACATCTTAGTGCATTTATAGCAGTTGACACACACGCACACAAACATATATTTGTAACATCATCAATGTTAGTAATATAACGGGGGTAGGTTGAAACCATTATAACCTTTTTGATGTTATTTACCAGAACCATACATTTGCCATGTATATTGGCTCAATGCCTGAGCTGTTAATCAAGCTTGTTAGTAGTTTACCACAGTAATATGGATTTGACAGATATCAGTAATATGCATTTGACAGATGTCAGTAATATGGATTAGACAGATGTTTGGTAGCCTCTTGTTCAAGATTTTGGTATTTGCTAGCTGCATTATTTGGATTTACTGTTCATCTGACTTGAAAAAATGGATAATATATGCTTATGTCTTTATTGCTTTTACAAGCCTCTTGTTGCATTTGTGCAATGCTTTCTTCTACATGCTGAATTTCTGTACAATTTCTGCAAAATTTAAGATTTATTATATTGTCAGTTTCATTTTTACACCTATAGAAACTATAGTTTAATCTTTAATTTTTTGTCACAATTTCCTTGCTTGGTCTTGCTTCAGTTATTTGATATTTTCCAATTTGTAAAGGAAATGAGTGTTCAGTTCTAGCGGCCAGACTCAATGATTTGTGGGGACTTGATCTGTACATTTTTTTCAGAAATACCACTTTTGATGTATATGGACATGGAACATGCAATTCAAAGAAAAAAATTGAGTTTGGGCCTATAGCATGGCTGGTTAATGATATAATCTGCAACTGATTTTATGGAATGAAACTCATCTAAACCATCCTAAAATACAGTGAAATGAACTTTGGAAATTTAGAAACCAGAACCCAAGTGCAGTGTATTCAAGTTATGTGACTGCTGCTCTAGTGTTGAGTAGGCACAACATGATTTCTCAAACAGGTGTCGGTGTTCAATGTTCATTCATTTAATTAACTTGTCAGGAGCTGCTAGAGTCCGAGAGCTACCTCCACATCAGTTTTGCAGACAAGGTTTTGTGATAGGGAAAGCATCAGAAGCTGGGTTTGGAAATGAAATGTACAAGATTTTAACTGCAGCAGCATTAAGTGTCATGTTAAATCGTTCCTTGATCATCGGGCAAACCAGGCACATGGTTTCTCTCTCAAGCTCTTTTTTCTTTAATGACTTTGAGCAGTATTTAGTAAGCAGGAGCATTTTGTTCTTTGGCTAAATCACCTTATTCTTTTTTTTTTCTGGGTCTAATTAAGCCTTTCAATGTTTAGGCTTGGTCCCACCTTTTAGCATATTCAGGTCCCTGTTTATTGTTATTTAGTATATTTCTCAATTACTGGATTTCTTCCACTGTCTTGTTGCAGAGAACATAAGCTGTCAATATCTTAGCTGATGCTAGCAATAAGTGAAAGATGCAATAAACGAGCTCTGATGATGAGAAAGTATGTCCTTAGCAGAGATTTTTTTTTCTCTTCTTTGACAGGGGATTATATCCTTTTGGAGATTACGTTTCTTATACCAACCTTTCATTTACTCTGAAAGAAGTCAAGCATTTATGGAGGAAGAATGATTGTGCTAGAAAATATGGAAGAGATCTAATAATGAGAGTGGATAATTTCGAACATCCAACGGAAACAAATGTTCTTTGTAGTAATTGGAGGGCTTGGAAGCACCCTATTATCTGGTAAGTCTTATTTCAAGATGTGACATTTTCTAGTATAGTGAATTGCAACCGTAGTTGTATTCAAGGTCTACCGTACCAACTTGTACACCGTATCATAAGGTTCGGCTCAATATATGAGTCAAACTAGTCCATATCAGTCCGAACAAAGCAAAACCCCCTATACAATCCAGTATCACCTGAAATAGGGAAGTGTATCATATTATACCGACCTGTACCTCTTAGTTTCGGGTTGTATCATGATAAAAAGTGAGAAAAGGGGTTAGGAGCTGTCTCGGTATGGGGCACATACAATATCATACCAACCGTATCATAGTGAACCAGTAACTTGTTGTATGTTACCTAGTGCCGAGATTTCGGATCTTGGTTGCATCTGTGCATGTGATGAATAATGCATCTGTCTGATACTGCCTTTAGGAGCTTTTGTCAAGCATTTCATTCGTTTGATTTCAGGCACGGTAGAGGCTTGCCTGTTATAAAACAGCAACAATAGAAAAATATTTACCACAAAGGTGGAAAACACATAATCCATTTTCCACCTCCCATATTCAGGGTCTTTCTTTATCACATACATATAATTAAATATGGTCTTCTCTTTTTTTGAACTATTTAATTTCCTTCTCCATGACTCATATTGCTAAAAATCAAAAACTTATTTTCTTTTTCTTTTTCGTGTAGAAGTAGAAGAATCAAACACATAGATACCTATAATTTTCACTCTTTCTCTGTTTTTGTAGTTTTTTTTAACCTTTGCTTTTTCTTTTGCTTTCATCCATTGCAACCAAACATGTTCCAACTACATAATGACTGGAAAATATGTTACTGGCATTCCCCTATTAGAAGGAACTGTCTTTGAAGAGTCTTAAGAAAGTTTGCTTTGCCTTTTGTCATCTGTCTTTACACACACACACACATATACACATATAAATATACATATACATACATACATATACATACTTATTAATACTACATACATATACATATATACACACAGAAACATGCATATAAATTATCCTCCCTCCCAACCCGGCGGCCCCCTCTCTCGTGTTGGGTCCTCATGTTCAATACGACTGAGAAAATGTGGACTTGACAGTTGGGAAATTGGATTTAGTAGCGTTCCAGACCTGAGTGGTTATGAAGAACTCTGGGCAGAGTCCAATTTTCGTACAACCCTATTCCAGTTATTTCAGAAAATGCATATAACTTTGGACTTGGACCAACTTCATGAAATTTAAATTTCAGAAGTGCCGGTTTGTGTTTGATTCATTTAAGTTCTGGGAGAAAGCAATCCTTTTACTGGCCACCAAAATTCATCATCACAGAATACTTGGTTATGTACTAAGAATAATAGAAATTCTCTTGACAATACATCTCAGAATGACATTTACCTTATTTTGTTTGTTTTAATTTGTTTATTTTTTTTGCATGCTCTCTTACATCCCATGCTTTCTTAGCAATCTTGTGTCTTTCCAACCTCTTTGCTTCCAAATAAACAAATTTGACTATACATTGTGCTAGATAGCACCATTATATCTTGTTTAATTGCTAATGACAGGTTTCAAGGTACGACTGATGCAGTGGCGGTCCAGTTCTTTTTGAAGAATATACATCCCATAATGAAAAATGCTGCTTCAGTTCTCTTTGGACGGCCAGAGTCTCTTCAGTCTAGGCCTAATGTGTTTGGGGAGCTTATGCGTGTCATCATATCTCCTTCACAAGTAGTTAAAGAAGCTGTTAATTGGGTCACAAGGGGAGCAGATCCTGATGTTGCCTTGCACATGCGCATGCTGACTAATAGGTAGGATGTGTTCTTTAGTACATCCTGTTGTATTTTCAAGTTGCTTTACTGTGATGTTCACACTTTAAGCTGCTTTCTTGCATGTTGCAATTCTTCATGTTGCTTGAAAAAACTTTGGATTAGGTTGCTAATGAGTAATTTATTCAATATTTCACTGGCCTTTCATATGAAATCTGGGTAGCTGGGGTCTTCCAGTGACATGCTGCTCTAGTCACAAAGGATCGATTTAGCAATCTTATTCTCTTAGGATTCATGGAACTTAAAGTGCTTCTAGGAATTGAACTTTCATTCTTCTGATGTTCGGGAACAACTTCTGTTTTTAGCATGAACCAAGAGCTCAAACTTGGGTTTTGAGAAAATAAATCAACCTAGTTTAGTTTTAGCTTGACTGGGAGAGGTTTTAAACAATCAATTTGAAGTTGTATAGCTTGTGTTTGGTAACCCTCTTCTCATTCTTGTGAGTGCTTGGTTCTTGCATCTTTGATAAACTGCTTGTTGTCTGTCTGCCATTTTTGGAAATCTGTGATGGTTAATTTTTGGGCCTGGAAGGGGCATACAAACTTACTCAGATTTTTGTTATAACTATATGAAGATTAAAGAATTTTTATTTGCCTCCTTTATGTAACACTTGATCTTTTTTTGAAAATTTAAAATTATGTGTATTAGTTTAAGCTTCTTTTTGCTGTTTCAAAAGGTTCACTGATGATGAGATAATATTTTGTTCGTGCACCATGGAAGCTTTTTGTTTTGTTTTATTTTATCTTTTGAGCACATAGTGATGTTTTAAAATGAGTCCTACAACATGAACCAGATTATGAAATCAAAATACGTAGGAGCTGATGTGGTACAATCTCTTTTGTAATCATTACATCAACAGAAGTCAATAAGAGAATATTGCTTAAAACTCAAGAGGAGGTGGAACATCATTTTGTTACTTGTTGCATGGTTCGGACTAGCAACTGGTTTCACAGGCATTTTTCCTTTAAAATTTCTCTTGTTGTCAATGCCTGTGAAACATTTTCCATATCTGGTGATAACATTAACATCAGTATTGCCATTGGGCACATGTGATACATGTAAGACAATGCATGGATGGATTTGATCTCCATCTGAGATGTAATTGATAAGTACATTGCCACTTTCTGAAACAGAGAGCAAGAACTGAACCAGAGAGGGACATTTTACAAGAGAGTATTTATGGATAAAGGACAGGAGTTGGCATTCCTGGAAAAGGGGGTTTTGTTATAGTTATAGATATGTAGTTAACCTGCACCAACCACCGAATATCAATAACTCAACTAAATGGTCTGTCTCAATGACTGAAAAGACTATTTATTTTTGTTTGAAGGTCTGTACGAGCAACAAAGGCAGCAGTTTGGTGCATTAAGAGAGCGCTGAATAGCTATCAGAACAGATCTGCAAGACCAAGAGTCGTTTTGGTTTCTGACACACCTTCGTTTATTAAGGAAATTACACCAGACCTGACTGAATTTGCAGAGGTAAATGAATATAGCTTATGGGCTCTTTTGGATTATTCTAATCTGCAGTGTGTATTTTTTGAAGCTTTGGTTGATAGTTTAGGACTTTCTTCAGCATCACAATCTTAAGCCTGTCCAGATTTTTCAGTTTTATTACCAAAACAAAATGGTACAACAAAATTTGCTTTAGTCTAAGCAGTTAACCTTTTCTTTTTTTGTGAGAAAAGCAGGTACTTCATTTTAACTACAAGTTGTTTGAGGGGAACATTTCTAGCGGAGGCATGAACAGAAAACACCAGGTCCATGCTTGACTTTGCTGTTTTGTGCTAGAATATAGTGAGACTGTAAATAAACCCAATAACCTCCCTGCTTTAGATGCTTTAATTTGTAGAATTTTAAAGGGTATGATGGGGGAATTTGACAGATTAATTCATTGCTTGGTATGCTGTACATTTGATCTCTTTTTCTTCATTTATGTAAGTTTTGTTTTCTAATGAGCCAATCTATTGATGTAACTGCCGATACTTTGGATACCAAAATCCAGAATCCAATCAAGCAACTAAAGGTTCCTGTGATCATTGCTTCACAATATTGGAAAAAAGATAGAAAAACTCGTATAGAGCCTGACCCCACTTTAATGAATGCATTGTTTTTAGATAGGGGTGTTGATAGGCCTAAATAGACATAATGAAAGAACCATTCTGCCTGGTCTTTATCAGAAAGCAATGTATGGCATCTTAAACTCAATCTGTTAAAAGGATGGGGGCGGTGTTGTATATGCCCATGAAAGAGTGGAGAAGAACCCTCAAACTCATGGACGGATCAATGTCATCTGAAGGATGTGGTGTAATAATGTCAGTGACATGAATCTAAATAACTTAGGTCCCCCTTTCTGGGTCTCTTTTGTAATGTTTATGGCATTAATCTTAGAAGTTCTGCACATTTTATGTCTAGCTTGGTAACTGTTCCATGAATTTTGACTGAATTATCTATTTGAAAAATATGCCTTAAATCTAAAATATTGTTTATACATTTTTAAATTTTCAGTCTCTAGATTTTAGAGTGAGGGACTGGGGACCAGCACCAAGATGGGTGGCCTTTGTTGATTTCTTTCTGGCATCTCGTGCCAGACATGCTGTTGTCTCTGGAGCTCATCGTCGCGTAGGGACAACCTATGCTCAACTCATTGCAGCACTGGCTGCAGCCAACAGATACGGTATGCTCGGAACTTTCTCAGCTTAATTTCTTTATCAGATAACTACCAACAACAACCAACCTTCAACTACTCACAATAACCAACCTTTTGAGCTCCTAGGTGAGAATCTCTCAGGTTCCAGCTTCTCATTCTTCAGCAGCTTCCATAGCAATCTATTAGTAGCTGGTCTCAAGAATCAGATTGGCTGGGGCCACATCTGGAATAGATTTGCTGGTCCGTCTAGCTGCCACCACCAGCCCCACCAGTGCGCATTCACGCCACTGCTCCCACCAGCATGGTGGGATGGCGAATGGCAGAGCCCCATTCCTCGAGACATTCGGCGATTAGAGGCATATGGTGTTAAGCTAACAGATACAGGCAAGGTTGATGAGAGCAGTCTCCAAACCTTTTGTAAATCAAGGAAAGGTCATGTAAAAACTCTCCAAATCTTTGGCCAGTGCAAGAATTCCAAGTGTGCCTGATCAATTCAAACGCTCCTCACGGTAATGCTGTTTCACATGGTGCTGAAAATGGCGGTATATGCATAGAGAACTAGTTGCAGTAATCTGCTCTGGGGGTTTAGTTGAATTTCCATGGACAATCCTATTTTAGGGTTAGCATTTGCTGTATTATAAACAAAAATATACCTAAGGTGGGGAGAAAGAGGGGTTCTTCCCCATTCCCATTTAACTCCATTTCTGCCTTTTCCCTGTTCCATATTGATCATGATAGCCTCATTGCAACTGTTGTAACACTACTACGCAAGTTTAGGATTTGTTTTTTTGTTAGAATATTTTTGTAGTTTCATTATGTATGTTTATATGGTTTTAATGGGTCTCCATCATTTTATTGTCCAAATTTACTAATGATCATCATCATCATCATTTTAACCTTATGTTATTAGTCAGGTGAATCATTTGGGATTTAGTTACTCTAAATCCAGCCGGAGGGTTGATTACCCTAAAACCAATCCACTTTCGGCTTGGACTGTATCATTGTTGGCTTAGCTCTACCATGGCAAATGTCTCCATCCAAATATCCAATGCATTTAACACTTGCAATCCTCATGGTTATCCCTCTTTTTAAAGGGGTAATAGAGGCCTGCCCTTTTCATTGGCTGTTAAAATATTTACTTTTTGTTGATTGAAATTTTTATATCCGGTCTTTGGTTTTTGGCAACCATTTTTTTTGCTAAATTCTTGATTGTATATATGTTTTTATGTATGCACCAAACAGAAATAATCATGTACAAAAACAAATATGCTTGAGGGAAACTTAGCTGCGTAGGAGAGGATACCCCCAGGGGGTGATAGATCGATCTGAAATATTTGGCTATAGTTTTCTGAAAAATTGTTTGGCTATAAACCAAGTTTTCAATAATCCTCAAGCCGCAGCTATCAAAATAGCCATTGTTTCCTGTTATAATGATATAGTTAATTCTTTCTTGCAGAGTTTAACACCATATGATTTATTTGAGAATAAATACTAATAGTTGTGACACCAATCACTAATCATTTCAATGGAAAGTAATAGAGAGCAATGCCAAAATAACTCTAGCATTTGCCTAAGTTATTATTCGTCATGTAAATTTGGATATTAAAATTAAAAAAAATAATATCCATGTAAATGAACAATGAAAAAACCAAGCAATAACTGTTACTTCTACTTATAAAAATTTTGAAATTTTTAATTTTAAATTTTTTAAGTGAAGTCGGCAAGTGATTTGCCAACTTTATTTAAAAATTTTGAATTTTTTTTCTGCAGCCGTGTCCTTAGCCTCTGCCGGCTCTTTGCCGCCACTTCTCCCTTCATCCTCCACTCGCTCTTTCTTTCTCCTCCTCCTCTTCTTCGGCTTCGGTAATTCTTTTCTCTCGGTACAGGCATCGCATGGCCTATACCAGCTCATGCTGTCGGATAATTGGTATGGTGCTGGGAATGCGTTACAAATATGTACTAAAATGCGTTACAAATATGTACTAAAGCTTGATTTTTGAGACTGAAGCTTGATTTTTGAGACTGAATCTAGAGTCCTCATATGCAACCCTTCGAAGGCAAAACTCCCAAAAAAAGAAAAGAAAAAGGGAATGCTGCACGGAAAAGAGCAGCGCGGGACAGGAAACATCTGGGGTCCTATTTGTAAAGGGAGGGGCATTATGGGAACCGCGGGGGCCCGTTTCGGGAAACAAGAAAAGAATTCTTCGACGTGCCTTTTTGGCCCACACGACCCCCGCCCCCCACCTCTCTCGCTCTCCTCCAGAACTCCACCCAAATCCAAATCCCACTCCGTCCCCATTTCCCTCCCTTCTTCTGTCCCTGACCGACTCCTTCGTCTCCCATGAGGAGAACTTTTTAATCTAAGGGCACGATCGGAAACAAAACCTGATTCTGGAGTGATTGTTTGACGGAAGCGAGGTGGGAGGGAATGCGTCGATTGGAGGAGAGCTCGTGCTCCTTGATTTCGGATTTTCGCTGCCCTCGGCCATTGCATTTTGGTTAGAAGACCAGATTTTTATTGAGATTTCTATGCTTACGCCCTCCTGGAATCGGTCATTGGCCCTTTTTCTGGACAAAATTGATTTTTTCGCAATTTTTTGGACCATGGAGCTTCGTCGTATTGGGAGTTAGATGTTTTCTTCTTAATTCGAGTTTTTAAGCCTTTCTATGGATTCATATTGCCTGCATTTGTTCTTTTCTCTTCGTTTTTAGTGGAGACTTTCGTTTCTTATCCTTCATTTTGTTTTCAGTATAATTTCTTGATATGGATGGCTCGTTGTTCTTTTTCTTTTGCGTTCATCTGTTTGATATCTTTGCTTTGAATTCTTCTGAGAGGATTTTTTTTTTTTTGGTAGTTGTCTAGCCCTAGTTAGAAGTGATCGGATGACCAAAAGGAAAAAGGATGTCAGAGAGATGTTTTTGTTTGTCTGATGACCAAAAGATGGAATTATGTTTACAAATGGGGGGATTAAATTCACTTTTGATAGCGATGCTTCATGATTTACATTTGATTTTCTGATGATCAACTTGAGAATGGATACAGCTAGTATTTATTGGATCATGTTTTTGCATGCCAAGTTGCGTTTAAGGAGGCAATCATTAAAAGCTTCCATTTTTCTTTCTTCCTGAACTCCCTCCATGTCTTTAGGCTTCTCTTTTCAACCAGCACAGTTCCTGACATCCCATTCAAATTGCCAAGTCATCTTGTGTGAGTTAAAAAAGGAAAGATGTAGAATAAGCTGCAATGCAGCATGTTGTTGGAGTGTTAATTAGTGCTCGATTTCTTTCTGTGAAAACTAGAATTTTTATTATTACAAAATGGCAATCCCTTATGATTCCACTAAAGAAGAATGGCATGAACTTGTTTGTTGACTTTGTTCAAGTCCTGTATCCAACCGTAGTTCCCACCAACAAGCTTTGACCTGGCTACCATTTTAATTGACACGTAACACTTCTAGCTTTTTTGACACATCAGTCTAAAACTCTAAATATATTTGTGCTGGTGGCTGACTAAATTTTTGATATGGTTATGCTGTTCTGCTTTGCCTTGAATCTACCATCAGTCAGATTAGACAGGAATTAGTCAGGCTATGCTGCAAGGATTAGAAAATTTGTACTTTGGGATGACTTTATGGCTTTTACTTCATGTGTGGTTTTTATAGGGCAGGCACAAACTTCAGTTTTCTTGGATGTCTGCAAATCATTTTTTCCAATACTGTCTCAGTTATATTAAGGATGTTAGATACCAGATTTAAAACTTCTGTTATTCTAATATATTGGCTGTTTCTTTTTAAAAATTCAAGCATTTTCTGTCAGCTTCTTGAAATGCCAAAGTAATATTCCTGACACTTATTGTATTTTCTTTGCAGGTTTTCTATCTTGTTGACTTCGTAGATTCCTAAAACAGAAGCAATGAGTGGCACATTTAATGGGCACATTTTAGTTGACAAGCTTGCTAAGCTTAATAATTCACAGCAGAGTATTGAGAGTATCCTTTCAGTAGTGTCAATATAGACTCAATTAGGTGATTAACATGAAATATTTCGTTGATGTCTTGAATGTGGTGTATTTTATGGCTGTTGTGCTTGCAAAATCTTTGCATCCATGTTCATAAACATGAAAATAAAAAGAAAAAAGAAAATTTTGCAAAATGAGTTTGCTAGGAGTCCTAAAACCACGTTTGATTCTGTAGCAATTGATCTAATAATCTGAAACTTAGTACCTCTTTAGCATATATAGTGTCACCACCGTGGATAAATTATAGCCTTGAAATTCTTCTTTTATGGCCATCAAGAATGTTTACATTAAGTATTTCTACATTGTGCATTTAGTGTCAACTGGGTAAAGTGGTCTAGAAGATTTTCTTTCCATGTTTTTGTTTGTTAAAGATTCATCCAGAGAATGTCTGTCATGCTGATAGGTTGAGACTGACTACTCTTTATCTTTTCTCATGGCTAGGGCTGTTGGCGGGTTTTCAGGGAGATGGTTTGGAGTTAATTCTGGTCAAAATTTACTCAGGAGAATGTTGAAATAAAAACTTTGCATGTCTAGCTTGTAGGATAAACTTTTATAATGCTTTCATAATTAGAACACTTAAAAGACCCCTTTATCTTTTACCTCATGGCTAGGGCTGTTAGTGAGCATATAAGAAGATGGTTTGTGTTAATGTTTTGATTTTTTGTCAAAATTTTCATGCGAGTTACAATATAAACTTTTCATCTGTCATTTGCAGAGAATATACTTTTGTAATGCTTTCATAATCCACTCGCTTAATGGACTATAACCTAGGAAATGATTGCTTTTATCATATGACCATATCCAAGGCAGAACTGATCGCTGGAATCATGGTTTAATTATGATTTAAATACTGAGAAGAAAATGCGTGATTTTGTAGTTTGTCTTGGGGAACAAAACTAGGCAGTCTTGCAAGTTTGTGATACCTGACCTCCCATGTGTCAGGGAACTGGGATATCCAACTTCCATTTTGACAATTTTCAACTTCCACAAATATCCTTGAGCTTCTTTTGCACCCAGAGTTTCTCTGCCCACTTGCAACCCCAACCCACCACCCTCTATGCCATGCTTCTCATTTAGAAATTTACTAATTGTTGCATAGTTCTTACTTATTAGAGAAAACTGCTGACTTCATTTACTTTGTCAAGCATCACATAAATATTTATGAGGGCAAGTTTAAAATTGATTCTTTTGGGGGATAGAACTTTCAAGTGATATGCGCAGGAATTGTAACATCTATTATGTTCATTGGATGAAACTCTGCAGGTTTTGGAATGACAGTGGTTTGGGTCAGTACCCATATATACCTCTATTTTGACAAACAATTCCTTACATCTTATGCTTTTTTTTTTCTAGCAAGGTCTTTTGTTGATTGTATGGATGGAGATGCATAGGTCTTGAAGCAGAATATGGAGGTGAAGAAGCTACTAGGCCTTCTGAATTTGAAAGTGAGTGGGAGGACAAGGCGAAAGAAGAATTTTGTTTTCTAGGAATGTAGAAGGGAACGAGAAAGGGAAAAGGTATGGGGTTTAAGGATTGAGGAATCACATGAAGAGAAAAGGTGAAGAGGAGGCATCGGGGCCCAGGTTCAGGGAAATAGTTGAAGAATAAAGGAAGTGGAGGTATGGGGTTCAAGGACTGGGAAACTAGCAAGAGGGCTGATAGTAGCTAAAGCACAAGGGAAGGTTGGAAAAGGGCATGGTTGATTATTTCACTTAGGTAATCATATCAGCCCAATTTGCTCTCATGCTTCCAATTTTATTAGCCCAAATAACTAAGCATGGGGCTTGGAATGGGTTGTAGGAAGGTTATGTTTGCTGCCTAGCTCCTCTTTTGCACGTTTAGCTACGGCTGTGAAATGAATGAGCTCCTCATAAGCAGCTTTGTTCAGCTCAAAGTTTAGCTTGATTTTGGCTCATTCGACTGGTAAATGATCTGAATAGGAGTTTTGATCTCGAAAATAAACAAGCTGAAAATGAACTATAGACAGCTTGTCTATGTTTGGCTCATGGTACACATACTGGTTGGCACTGACATAGGCCGAACATATAGTACCTTACCAATATTGAACCAATATGTGGTACGGAAGGTGCACCGAGTACCAGTATGCCGAACCAACCTCCGTACCCAGCGTACCGGCATTGTACGAAGATGATATTGGTGTGGGGTATGGTGTCGAGACAGCGAACCTTAGTTTGGCTTGATATAGCTCAGAATATAAGTAATTAAATATAAGTAGTTAAATTAATAAATTTTATTATACCAATGTTAATCTCATGCACATATGTGTAAAATTTAGTATGGAGCACTAAGGATAGCTTTGGTCCCTGATATAAGTTTATATTATTTCAAAAATTTGATACTCTAAAAGTTTCTGGTGCATTTGTCTTATTTCTTATCTTTTAGTTTATATTCATTTATTCAAAATGAGAATAGTTATATAATGAAGCACATATATGAGCCAGTAGTCATAATTTGATTGTTCATATCAATTCCTCTCTCTTAAGGCTAGCCTAAGACCTACCTTTCTCTCCCAAGCTGATCAGCTCCACATGTCTTTCTTGGTTTCCTCCTCTTCCAAATAATAAACCTCAAAACTCCAAATACGCAGAGTATTGAGATATGATTCCCACAAATGCTTGGGTTTAGAGCTCCTAATTTCATCTCCTCGCCTTCCCTCTTCTCCTTAGCGTAGTGATTGGTCAAAATTGTTCCCCTTTGGCATGGAGTAAGATCTATGCCAATGACAATAAAGATTAAGATCTGGCTGCCGATCTTACGATTTTTGGTAAGGACCTTGAGTATGACCTGATATAAAATTCCTAGTCCTCACTTTCTCTGATTGCCGATGGACCCTTGCTCAATTACCCAACTTGAGCTGGGCCATTTTAGTTTGTGATGAGCCTAAGCTTGATTCAGCTCACTCATGTTCAGCTCGTTTGATGAGCACTCTATAAGAGCAAGAGATACAAAAGAAATAAAGAATAATATCTAGGGCAACATGTGGATAAGTGGTTGAGTTGAATCACTGAAATAGAGAGCTTTGAAAGTAGCGCAAAATGTTTTCTTAGGATTGAATGAGTTGCCAATATGGACATGGAAAATTATGGGATTTAGATTCTGAGTTTAGTTGCTTAGGTTTTTGAATTATAGGAAAATGCTAAATGGTATGCAGTACAAATTTATCACCAATATATAATAAATTATTATAACGAAACAATGATGGTACCAAACCCAATGCCCTATATGCTAGGAAGTTATTATCGATGGTGACAAAGATAAAAAATAATATCTTGATGACTTAATACATTTCAGTATTTAAATGTTATGAAGTAGTGAGAAGCGGTAACTAGCATAATCAAGTCAATGCATGGGATTGTTTAGACTGGTGCTCATAATTATGAGTAAGGGAATGACTGAAGATGATCCTTCTTGGTATTGTTGGAATTTAATAAGAAAAGAGTACTAGAACTCTTAATATCATAGACACTATGTTGTCGAAACTTGCTTGGTTATTGGTGGGGGTATTAGAGATCAGGCCTGATGGCTGTCTAGATTGCAGTATCTGAGAAGGACCCCAGGATTCAGCATCGTTACTAGACTTTTGGTTGCTTTCTCGTAGCTGTTTGTCTCTTCATTGTGCTTTCTTAATGGGCAACATGGAGTTTCCCATTGAGATTTCTAGTTGTCAGTTGATTGCAGCTTGTCATTCATAATGTACTTAAATTTTCTTTTAGAGAAATCAGGTGACTACACACCTGCCACTCAATGGATTCTGTTAAAGGGGGGAATTATCTCTTAGTGCTGTATTTGTTTCTTAATAGAAATGATGACCTATGTTGCCCTTGTCAATGTAATTAATTTCCAGCATAGATACAAGTTCACATAGGATGTCGTAGGACTGCAGCCAAATTAGACCAAGGACTCGGCATTATAGAGGTGACTTGATGCTATATAATATATGTAACCATTGCTACCTTTTAATATTCATTGTTAAGGCTTCCTATATAGAGAAATGAGCTAATGTATTTTCATGAGGGTCTACAGAAGTGCTGATTTTGTCGAGTGGTAGTCTACTCTCAGGCATTCTTATCTGGTCATGTTGTCAGATAACATATGAACAATTAATATTATGTATTACACTGAATCAGGGGTTGGAGAAGAAACCTGTTAAATTTTCATTAATAGCTGTTTCAAGAAAAACAAGTTCTATCAGCCTGTCTGAGATAATGCATTTCTTTTTTAAGCATGGTAGGGAGGGATATCCCACCCAGGAGATCATGCAGTGTGCCACAAAGGTGGGCTGAAAAATCATAATTTGGTATCCTTCCCCCTCCATTCCTTTTGATACTTTTTTAAAATTTTTTTGAGCAGAACCTTTTGATGTTTTTTTGACCGAGCAGAATCATATTATTGAAGTTTTCAGTATTGCCTATAACAAATTCTTGTAAAAACTATTTATTTGGAACACATGTAAGACTAATCATTATCACAGACTTGCATCACTTTGCAACAATTGCTATCAGATATCATTAAATTAACTGTACCTCCTAGCATGCCAAGCATGTTGCATTTTCTTATCCTTGTGTATTCTCAAAATCAATGTTTGTTACCTTCCTTTAATTTTCATCTCTTGGAGGTGCTTGGAAATGTACATGATCTGACATCCTTAACACAATGAAGCTCTGTCACATTGGTGTATATTTCATAGGAATAAAGCAAGGCAAGTGGTAGAAATATGGAACAAACAATTTCATTGCACGCGATGGGAAAAACAGGTCCCTTTCCTATATCTTGCAAATGATATCTTGCAGAATAGCAGACGAAAGGGTTTGGAATTTGTTACTGAATTTTGGAAGGTTCTCCCGGATGCACTTAACAATGTACTTGAGAATGGAGATGAGTTTGGGAGAAACACTGTACTAAGACTGGTACGTACAATAAAGTTGAACAACTGTTCCTGATTCTCCTTTCTTGATTCATACCTGAGTACTTGAATTTCCTGATGGTATGCATGCTCACACCTGACCCTTCTGTACTCCTATCAAAATATTTGTTACATACTGAAAATATGAGCATAGATGTACATGAATCAGTATTCTTGTTCATAGTCTACTTATGCTTGCTTTCATGGTAATTGCCTACAATGATTGCAAGACAATACTGACAAATTCATAAGCTAACTGGAAGAGTTCTCCATCTTCAAAACTTCTGGGAGAAGGAGCCTAAATTCTCTAGTGGAAAAGCCTCCTTCTCCCCCTCATAAGTCTTCTTTTATGTGAATGAAATAACATGCTCTTACTATGGAATCATTGTTTACATTTCCGACCATTATATTCTAAACCAGTTCCTGGTTTCCAATTCTGGTACATGCTTAAACAGGTTCAGTTATGTCAATGAGTGGCTAACCTGACCCACTCTTACTTTCATGACCCCCTAGAATTCTTATCGATACTGGAACTCATAGGAAAGAAAATGGATTTATGGATGGAACCAAATATGTAGTCAAGGTCTGCTGAACCGACCGGTACCGGTCGGTTCAGCCTGTACCGGACCGGTACCGACAGGCACCAGTCCGGTACCAAAGTGGAAATCGGTTCGAGTGTCGTATCGGTTTGCACCGATACAACCCTATTTATCAAGCGCGTGGCTACAGCCACGCGCTAAGTGCCCGCACTGTTGCACTTTTGAAAGTGCCACAGCGCCAAGAATGGCACTTTCAAAAGTGCCACGCATTGTGTTACTTTTGATAAAGAAGAGTGCCATGCGCTGTGGCACTTTTGATGAAGAAAGAGTGCCACAGCAAAGAGGGCAGGCGGCACTTTCAAAAGTGCCACGTGCTGTGGCACCTTCCAAAGTGCCACAGCGAAGAAGGCAGGCGACACTTTCAAAAGTAACATACGCTGTGGCACTTTCAAAAGTGCCATAGCGCTGGCCGAAAGAAGAGGGCAGACATTGTGGCACATACGGTGGTGCCACAGCGTCTAGCATGGCTGCAACAATGCATGCGTTCGGCTATAAAAGCGGAACGATGTATCAGGCAGAGGCAGAAACAAAGTGAAAGGAAAGGCAGAGATGAAAGAGGAAGAGGAAAAGAAGAGAAAGGCAAAGACAAAGGCGTAAAAAAAATTGAGAAGGGTCAAAAAGCATCGTTTTTCTTCAAGAAAAATCCAGCAAAAGCTAAATAAGGTAAGATTTCTTTCCTTCATATTCGTTTTTAATATTTCTTTTAAATTGCTTTAAAAAATAAATCAAAAATTGCAAAAATATAGGAAATGATGCGTAATATATCCATTTTGTCTTGAATTTTTTATATGTTGTCGATATATGGACGATGTTAATGGTGACATCAACTCTTATTTTTATAGAATTTATATAATTTATAATTTAATAAAAGTTTTAAAATTTAATTTCTAATTAAAAATAATTTAAAATTTTTAAAAAATTAATGTGGTCATAGAAATGGAGCCATCAAGGAGAGAACAACCCCAAGAGTGTAATATTGGCTGGAAGCATGGGAAGATGCTCAATGAACGGCACCAGTTTTAGTGCAATTATTGCCACAAGTGCTTCAAGGGAGGATGGATAATCAGGTTAAAGCAGCATTTAGCCGGTAATTTTTGTGAGATATCTGCATGCCCGGAGTGTCCACCGAAGATCCATCAACTGATGAGAAAAAACCTCGTTGAGATCAAAGCAACCAAGTAGAGGGCCGCTAAGTAGAAAGCGGAGGTGGAACGCCAAGCTGCAGATGACCTCGCATATGGAGTAGAATCTATTGATGTATCAAGTTTCGAGTCTTTCTATTATCCGCGCCTCAGCCAGCCTATGGATATGGTGCATTGGAGTCATCTTCCGGTGGCTACTATCTTGCGCAGCCTGGAGGGTCTTACGAGTCGGATTTTGGTGCCGGCATATTCGGATGGGCCCCTCTATAGCCATATTATCAAGACACCTCTCAGAGCCAGAGCTTTAGCAAGAGATCTGAGAGTTCTTATGACCCGATGCGCATTTCTCAGGGATGGAGCATGTAAGACTACAATGCCGCTTGGTTAGAAGGATGGGTTGATCTGCTTCCTTATTATGCTGATGATCCAGATATCGACGAGAAGCATCGCTACTCGATCCAATTTTAGATATCCGAGAGTGCTTTAAATGTATGTAATTGATGTATTATAATTTGAAGATATTTTATGTTTTTCATCTCATTATTTGAATTATTTAGAAGTAATAAGGTGTATCATCTAGTTTAAACCTTAAACTTTAAAAAAACGACAGGGTCGAAACCGGGCCGGACCCGTACCGATACCGGTGCCCACCAGTATGATCGGTACCGCGTACCTTGTATGCAGTATTTACAGAAAAAAAATTGAGTTATTGGGAAACAATCAATATACTTCTAATGTCGAATCAGGATCAACTAGGACAGAAATAAAGCTGTTGTAATTTCTCTGCATAATTTTGGCTTTTATTAGCTTCTTGTCTTTTATGATTCTTGTACACATGTAAAGAAGTATAGCAGTTCATGGTGGCATACATCTATGCAATGGAAAACAGAGGATTTGTGATAAATGCTGAAATTAGTGCTATGTTTGTGCAGATTCATCTCTTAACATGCAAATATTAGGCAAAAGATTACCCACACACAAGCAAATCAGTAGATTCAAACACGTAGAAACTGAGAAAAAGGTCCTTCAACTGTCTGCATAAAAGCATTAAACAAGTTTCAGCTGCAGTTGCATAAGAATAGTTATGTAATTGATCAAAAAAATAGAAACACCATCAAGGATTTTAGTAAAAGAAGATCTAAATAAGCAGCAGTCATGCGCTCATCAGAGTTCCATATAATTAGCACACCAAGCCCTAGACGAAGATGAGAGAGAAGTAGAAGATCATTTGGCAGTAAGCTGAAGAAGATCCATGGGTAGTAAGGGAGAACAAGATTCTGTTAAAGGGGAGAAAACTGAACGTTGAAGGTCTGACCATGACATGAAGGAGAGAGTGCACCTCTACCAAGCCTCATGTCTGTGCTGGGCAAAGAAAGGAAACAAAGGGAGAGAGGAGATTTGGTCTTGCCGTGGCCACTGGAATGAAATGAAGGGATATAAAGAACAGAAGTGGTGGAATAAGAGGGAAGCTTGGAGGAGTGTGTTGGGTTGTGGAGCCTGATCCATTCCCTTTTCCAAGACCCCTATGTGCACTATGGTGGTGGAGGATCAAGGGAAGACAAGCCAGAAAGAGTTCAAGAAGATTCAGAGTTGAATCAGCAAAGAAAGAAACCCTCAGCAAGGTCCGGAGTCGGCTCCAGCAGACTTGGAGTCGACTCTGGCACGCAGGCAGACTTGGCACAGTCTTGGAGTCGACTCCAGATCCATAGGAGTCGACTCCCCAGTGTTGGAGTCGACTCGAGAACTCCAGGAGTCGACTCCTACAGGCAGACAGAGAGGCATTTTCTGTGGACTGTTTTCGAGTCGACTCGCAGACTTGCGGGAGTCGACTCGAGCACGATATTCACGCGAGGCTGAGTTATGAACCGGGTCCAAGCCAAGGTTTTTTGAGCCCTAATCAAAGTAAGAGATTGGGAGGTATATATAGACTTCTTGTGGGACACGAGAGGTGTGTGGCAACCTTGAGAAACCCTAGAACTCATCAACGAGAAGTTTCCAAAAGGAGATCCTTTGTGTGCATCAGGAAGACGACGCGTTGCTCGTCTTGAGAGAGATTGTTTTGCTGTAAGAAAGAGAGTTTGTTCTCTTCTCTTGAATCTCTGTAACTTTCTTTGATTATATAGTGAAGTATTGATCTGTGCGGCTGTGGACATAGGAGCAAGGGACTCCGAACCACATAAACTTGGGTGTCTTGTGCGTTTTGCTATTATTTTTTGCCGTGTTCTTCTTTCTCCTACTATTTCTTATATTCCGCAATCGTAGGGTTGATCCCTAACAACTGGTATCAGAGCCATCTGGTTCAAAGGAAAAAGTGGGAGCAATGGCGGCTGAAGAAGGTAAGGTCAAGATTGACAGATTTGACGGCAAAGACTTTGGTTTCTGGAAGATGCAGATCGAAGATTATTTATATCAGAAGAAACTTCATCTACCTCTTGAAGGTATGAAACCGATAGATATGTCACAGGCCGACTGGGATTTAATGGATCGTCAGGCTTTGGGAGTTGTTCGCTTGACATTGGCTCGAAACGTTGCGTTCAACGTTTTGGAAGAGAAGACAACAGCAGGTTTGCTGAAAGCACTGTCGAATATGTATGAAAAACCTTCGGCCTCCAACAAGGTGTACCTGATGCGCCGTTTATTCAATCTGAAGATGAGTGAAGGTTCCTCTGTTACTGATCACATCAATGAGTTCAATCTGATTACGAGCCAGTTGAGTTCGGTGGAAATCAGTTTTGAGGATGAAGTTCGTGCCCTAATTCTTCTATCCTCCTTGCCAGAAAGTTGGGGTGCAACGGTGACAGCTGTAAGCAGCTCCTGCGGCTCAAACAAACTGAAGTTTGAGGAGGTCCGAAATCTGATACTCAGTGAAGATATCAGAAGGAGGGAGTCTGGTGTGAAATCTGGTTCGATTCTGAACACATCTGAAGGCAGAGGAAGAACTGTGCAACGCAGTGAAAACCGTGGCAGATCAAAGTCTAAGAGGAGGAGCAAGTCTAGATCGAAAGGTGATGGCTGCTGGCATTGTGGCAAGATAGGCCACACGAGGAAGAATTGTTGGCTCAAAAAGAAGAATCCAAGCAAGGGGCAGAACGAGGTATCCGTGAATGCAACCACAGATGAAGCCAACGATGCTTTGATTCTTAGCGTGGACAGTCCTATGGAATCGTGGATACTAGACTCTGGAGCTTCGTTTCATTCTACCTCACGGAAGGAGTGTATGCTAAATTACACTGCAGGAGACTTCGGAAAGGTTTATCTTGCTGATGATGAGCCTTTAGATATTGTGGGGAAAGGTGAAGTTCATATCAGGATGCCGAATCAGTCAGTATGGAAACTGAAGAATGTGAGGCATGTCCCAGGCTTGAAGAGAAACTTGATTTCTGTTGGGCAGCTTGACAGCGAAGGGTATGTTACTACCTTTGTAGGTGGTTCATGGAAAATTACCAAAGGTGCTATGGTGATAGCACGTGGGAACAAGTTGGGGACTCTCTACATGACCAATGACACCAAGGATACGGTGGCATTAACAGAAACAGGTGCAGATAGTTGTCTTTGGCATCGCAGACTCGGACATATGAGTGAGAAAGGTATGAAGATGATGGTGAAGAAGAACAAGCTAGCAGATCTGAAAACTGTTGATGTAGGTCTCTGTGAAGACTGCATATTTGGGAAGCAGAAAAATGTTAGTTTCTCAAAGGGTGGAAGAACACCGAAGACAGAAAAGCTAGAGCTTGTACACACAGATGTGTGGGGGCCTTCACCGGTTGCATCTCTTGGAGGCTCACACTATTATGTCACGTTCATTGACGACTCTACCAGAAAGATTTGGATTTATTTCATGAAGCACAAATCAGAGGTATTTGTCACCTTTAAGAAGTGGAAAAGTCTGGTGGAGAATGAATCTGGTGCAAAGATAAAACGACTAAGGTCTGATAATGGCGGTGAGTATGACAGCAGTGAGTTCAAGGAATTCTGCGCAGTGAATGGAATCCGAATGGAGAAGACAATACCGAGCACACCGCAGCAAAATGGGGTGGCTGAGCGAATGAACAGAACCCTGAACGAGAGAGCCAATAGTATGAGGATCCATGCTGGTTTGCCCAAGATGTTTTGGGCTGAGGCAGTCAACACCGCAGCGTATCTAATAAACAGAGGCCCGTCGGTTCCCCTAGATTGCAAATTGCCTGAAGAAGAGTGGACAGAAAAAATAGTAAATTTGTCACACTTGAGGGTCTTTGGGTGTGTCTCCTTTGTGCACATCAATGCAGAGAAAAGGGACAAGCTAGATGCAAAGTCCAGAAAATGTTTCTTCATTGGATACGGTACAGATGATTTTGGTTACAAGTTCTGGGATGCGCAGAACCAGAAGGTCATCAGAAGCAAGGATGTGATATTCAATGAGCGAGTTCTCTATAAGGACAAGAATACTTCAGATCTTGAGAATGTAGGGGAGCAAAGCAAGGAAAAACAGCAAGTTGAGTTGCAAGAGATTACAGAAGAAGACGTTGTCAAAAGAGTTCAGAGAAATCATGAAAATTCAGAAACTGTTGCGGCACAACCTCAACCAAGTATACCGCAGCTGAGAAGATCTACAAGAATCTCCAGACAACCGGATAGATATTCATCCTCTTTACATTATCTGCTATTGACGGATGAAGGTGAACTCGAGTGTTATGAAGAAGCCATGGAAAGCAAAGATTCGGTGAAGTGGGAGTTAGCCATGAAGGACGAGATGAAGTCCTTAGATAGAAATCAAACTTGGGAGCTCAGTTCACTACCAGAAGGCAAGAAGGCTTTACAGAACAAGTGGGTCTACAAAGTTAAAGAGGAACATGATGGCAGCAAGAGGTACAAAGCAAGGTTGGTTGTGAAAGGCTTCCAACAGAAGGAAGGTATCGACTACACTGAGATTTTCTCTCCGGTAGTCAAATATTCAACAATCAGAGTGATTCTGAGTATTGTGGCAGCAGAAAATCTGTATTTGGAGCAGTTGGATGTTACAACTGCATTTCTCCATGGAGAGATTGATGAAGACATCTACATGCAGCAACCTATCGGCTTTGCAGTCCCTAGCAAGGAGAACCTTGTATGCAAACTGAAGAGAAGTTTGTATGGTTTGAAACAGGCCCCGAGGTTGTGGTACAAAAAGTTTGATGGATTCATGATCAACAATGGTTTTGTAAGATGTCAAGAAGATCATTGCTGTTATCTTAAGGTACTTGATGGCAGTTTTATCATCTTACTTTTGTATGTTGACGACATGTTGATAGCCGGACCTAACCTACAAGAGATTGAAAGATGGAAGAAAGAGCTATCAAGGAAGTTTGCAATGAAAGACATGGGTGCAGCAAAACAGATGCTTGGGCTGAGGATTGAAAGGGATAAGGTGGCTGGAACACTGAAGCTTTCTCAAGCTAACTACATTGATAAAGTGCTGAATAGATTCAATATGACAGATGCAGATCCTGTGAAGACACCTTTGGCAAGCCACTTCAAACTTTCAAAAGAGCAATCATCCAAGGATGATGAGGAGCTGAAGAAGATGTCAAGAGTACCATATGCTTCAGCTGTAGGCAGCTTGATGTATGCTATGATATGCACGAGACCCGACATTGCACATGCAGTGGGAGCTGTGAGCAGATACATGGCTAATCCGGGTAGACAACATTGGGAGGCTGTCAATGTGGATCCTAAGATATTTGAAAGGCACCAGAAATGTAGGTTTGTGTTATAGAAAAGGCAGTCAAATACTACAAGATTTTGTGGATGCAGACCTGGGAGGTGATACTGACACTAGAAGAAGCACCACAGGGTATGTTTATACCATAGGCGGAACAGCAGTGAGCTGGTTCTCACAGCTGCAAAAGATCGTTGCTCTTTCGACAACAGAGGCAGAATATGTTGCCATTACAGAAGCCAGCAAGGAGATGATTTGGCTGCAGAACCTTCTGAAAGAGCTGGGCAGAGAACAGAACTGTAGTGTACTATTCTGCGACAGTCAGAGTGCTATTCACTTAGCCAAGAACCCAATGTTTCATGCGAGAACGAAGCACATACAACTGAGGTATCACTTCATCAAGAAGTTGCTAGAAGATGGCAGTTTGTTACTTGAGAAGATTCAAGGAGCAAAGAATTCAGCTGATATATTGACTAAGACAGTCACTACAGAGAAATTGAGGCTATGCATGGCCTCAATTGGCCTCCAAAGCTAGTTGAATGGAGGTGCCGCACAGAGAATACAGATCAAGATATGGAAGTTTGTTTATTTTTCAGATAGATGCACGATTGGATGTATCAGTCTCCAAGTGGGAGAGTTGTTAGGTTGTGGAGCCTGATCCATTCTCTTTTCCAAGACCCCTATGTGCACTATGGTGGTGGAGGATCAAGGGAAGACAAGCCAGAAAGAGTTCAAGAAGATTCAGAGTTGAATCAGCAAAGAAAGAAACCCTCAGCAAGGTCCGGAGTCGGCTCCAGCAGACTTGGAGTCGACTATGGCACGCAGGCAGACTTGGCACAGTCTTGGAGTCGACTCCAGATCCATAGGAGTCGACTCTCCAGTGTTGGAGTCGACTCGAGAACTCCAGGAGTCGACTCCCACAGGCAGACAGAGAGGCATTTTCTGTGGACTGTTTTCGAGTCGACTCGCAGACTTGCGGGAGTCGACTCGAGCACGATATTCACGCGAGGCTGAGTTATGAACCGGGTCCAAGCCAAGGTTTTTTGAGCCCTAATCAAAGTAAGAGATTGGGAGGTATATATAGACTTCTTGTGGGACACGAGAGGTGTGTGGCAACCTTGAGAAACCCTAGAACTCATCAACGAGAAGTTTCCAAAAGGAGATCCTTTGTGTGCATCAGGAAGACGACGCGTTGCTCGTCTTGAGAGAGATTGTTTTGCTGTAAGAAAGAGAGTTTGTTCTCTTCTCTTGAATCTCTGTAACTTTCTTTGATTATATAGTGAAGTATTGATCTGTGCGGCTGTGGACGTAGGAGCAAGGGACTCCGAACCACATAAACTTGGGTGTCTTGTGCGTTTTGCTATTGTTTTTTGCCGTGTTCTTCTTTCTCCTACTATTTCTTATATTCCGCAATCGTAGGGTTGATCCCTAACAGAGTGAAGGAGAGAAGAGAGATGCATATTTAAAATATGATTCTGAACTTCAGACTATGTGTAGGTAGCAGTATATAGGGGTGGCTAGGGTTTGGATTGGTAAATTATGGCACTTGGCATCTCTTTCTTATCAGCCAATAGAGCTCATGGTTATGTTTATATCCAAGTAAGTCCATGGACCTCTTCTGAATTAATACATAATATGGTGGACTGTATTCAACCATGTGCTAGCCATATTACACTTGATGCGGACACCCTTAATCTTGTAGGCTTATATTCACCTCTTTGTGACAGTTTTTATATTAATAAAAAGAAACACAACATAGAAATGGTTAGCCATGGGAATAAGCCCCAACATAAACATGCCTGCCATCATATCGCCCCATCGTTTCTCTCTATTATTTTTTGAACTGATTTTTCTTTGCCTTGCAATAGAATTGCAATGAAACTTATTTAGTTTTAGGGTTTAGTGTTCAGGTATATAGATGATAGAAAACAGAAAAATAACTGTAAAAACAACCATACGGTCAATGAACTAGCAAAAGAATAAGATATTCATTTGCCTATGGCAAACTAAAATATCAATAAACTTTTACAATTTTCTGCCCATTTAAATAAATTTGAGATAGCAGTCATCATTAGTAGTACTACACTTCAGTCAAGAACAGGTCATTTTTCATATTCTTTTGCTCTAGCAGTAATCTTTACTTGTGGACCAATAGTTGAGTCAAAAAAGCATGTGTTGATTGCAGACCAAGTTTATATCCTAGCCTTTATTGATTGTTGGAAACTAGATAACCATAAAACATAATGATCAAGCTTTGTCCCAATTGTTTGGGTCCAACTTTATGAATTCTCAATCCACAAGAGCACCTATTTAGGGCTGCTTTTGATGTTATCTTAAGCTTATTGTATTTTATCATTGATGAGCAGCAATCTATCTTACCCATACTCAATTACTCATTACTCACTAGGACCAATCCATGGCATGGTGCCTTATGAGCAAAATCCCTAGCCAACATTTGCCCACTTCTCACCATAATTGGGCTTGCTTAGGACTTGTCGTCTCCAATAAGTGAATGTTTAGAATTCATACTCACCCTATTGGCAAAGTAAGGAGGATCTCTTCACCATATTCTGAAGATGATATAGATAAAAGCAAGGTTGGTTGTACCAATACTGGGACCTGTACTGGTTTTTCTGTGGTACGGTATGGTATGGTATGATACTGTGCCATGTTGTTCCAGGCTAACCGACAAAGAAAGTGCCGGAGAGGGAGGGGGAGAGGGAGGAGAGAGAGGAAAATAGAAAGAGGGGAGGGGAGGGAGGGAGAAAGAGGGAGAGGGAGGGGAAGAGAGGTCGAGATAGAGGGAAGAAGGCTGCTAATGGCTCCCCTGTTTCCCTCTCACTTCCTTCCTCTCCCTCTCCCTCCCCTCCCTCTCTCTCTTTTCCTCTCTCCTTCTCCTTCCCCTCTCCCTCCCACTTGCCACTGCCTTCATCTCCACTACCACCATTGTCACCAGCAGCATCATCATCTCCACCATAACCATCAATATTTGTCATCTCGGTATCGAACCCATATCGATACCATCTTATTACAATATTGGTACATCCAATATGATATTCGGTTTGGCGTACCGAGTATCGGTACACCCTTTATACCGTGTATCGGTACAGTAAGGTATGATAAGTATACACTGGTATGGAAAACTTTGGTCATCACAGACACTGTTGTTTCCACCATCATTGATGTTCTCATTCTCTCTACTACCACGACTGCCACTGCCACCGCCACCGCCATTGCCACCATGACAACTATTGCTGCAACTACCCCCATTACCTTAAAACCATGCCACCATCATCACTGATCTCTATCGCACCACATAGTCACTGCCTCCACCATTGCTACTACTGCTATCACCACCACCACTACGACCTCTATTATCTCCGCCACCACTATCACCACCTGGGCCATCACCATCAGATTTATATTTTAAAAATAATTGACTACACCAAACTTATTTATGTTTTTAAAAATTTAAAATAAAATAGAAATAAAATTTTTATTTTTTATTTCTAGAAATAAGAAGAATGAAAGTGATGCCAAATAACACCTAAATATATCATTGACTAGAGTGATAGTCTAGTGTTTTGGATTTGCATTTTCACAAAATAACAATTCTAATCTTGTAAGGGGATATGAATGGCTGCATATGTTTACTTAAAGAAATTCTTAAGGTATTAAGAATTTTCCTATCTGAATATATTTCCATATTTTGTAGCTGGAGTTGAACCTTAGCTTGTTTCCATCTATTTTGAAGCTGTTGGATCAACTGTAATTCTTCTTTCCCTTCTTATTATACTCTGTTCTCTGTTCAGGTTAACATATGGGAAGAACGTAAAGTTTTTGGTTCTCGGGGAAAAATTCTCAAGGACGAGCTTTTGGGGAGGAACCCGGAGGGTAGAAATAGAAATGAAAATTTTACTAATTACAAGTTGGTAAGAAAATCCATCAACCTTTATGTTAAATGAGTGAGCAATGATATGGGCATGCCTTCCTGCAACGTTAGGTTAAACTAATTCAATTTGTTTTCTTCTGTGGCAATAGCAGAAACGACGTGGTGGTGATGGTATACTGGAAAAGCTCATTTCAGATTACGAACATTTATATGATGGTCCTGTGGATGAGGAAGCTTTATTTGGAAAATGTCAAACTGCTATTAGTTGTGTTGAAAAGGTGGAGAAGGAAATTGGAAGTGATTTTAAGTTAGGTAAATTAAGTTTTATAGTAATGTTGCTTCTCCACTTTATATATCATTGTTTCAAGAATGGCCATATTAACTGCATGTCTTGTTGATAGCTATTTTTCATAGGAGTCATGATCATGATAAGTTTTGAGCCAATATCTTACTAATTGTTAAGTTTTTTTATCTTCCTTATAATTTTTTGTCTCATATTCTTTCATTGAAGTGCATACCCTTTTTTCCTAAATGACATATAAAGGACTACAAGCGTTTTTATAATTTTTCATCAAACATGCTCCTCAAATGCATTTCATTTATGTCAATTAGTAGGAGAATTGTTCGTCACTAATCTTGTATTTTGAAATATATTTTTCTTTTAATGCTGCTTCTTGGCAGTGTGATCTTTATTAGTTTACTGACTTAGTATAACTGAGTTGAAGTAACCTCGACGTCTCTTGACTATATGTCATTGTATTTGATACTTATTTTTATTTCTTATTTATTTATGTTTGGAAATTCTTTTATTCATGGATCAATAGGGAGTCTCAGTGGATCTAGAGTCTTAGAGGAGTTAGAAGAGCAGCTCAGCATGCTGAGAGAATGCATAGAACAACTGAAAGCACTTGAATCATCCAGAATAACATTGGTGTCCCATTTAAGAGAGGCAATTCATGAGCAGGTGTGCCAACTAATGGTTTCATTGACTTGAGAGACTTGAACATTTTAAGATTGCATGCAGTTAGTTTTTTATTTTTATTTTCCTGTTTTCCTCTTTTGGTTAAATTAAGAAATTTGGCTTGATTGACAGGAGTTCAAGCTTGAACAAGTCCGTAATCAACTTAAGGTACTGTATTATTTTTTGTTTTGGTCATATCCATCTTTTCTGCTGGGTTTTCAAGGAAATTTTATGTCTAAAATTTGGTTATATGATACGTATACTTTTGAATGATTATCATTCTTTTTCATGGATCTGCTGGTTGTGTCAATATGACTTCTACCAAGCATTTATTGTATAATATATTAATCATAAAATCAGTTATAGCTAGACAGATACCAGAACCTCTGTGCACTTTATCTTGCTTTTTAAAATACATTGCTTAAGTATGACCATGTTTAAATGTGGCATTCTTCACTTTAAATTCATGTGAAGGAATGTCAGGAATGAGATCTCTTATTAATATGATGAAGGTGTTCAGAAATACTTGTGGAGGTAGAGCCCTGGTGGCTATCAGGATGCTGCACCATCTCTAGGACATTATACCCCACCTACTTTCCAGCGCTGTCTTCATTTTGATCAAATATATTTTATTGCCATTGGACGGCAGTGTCAATTATGCAACATATTACTTTGTCAAATGGCCAACAAATCAACCTGTGTGTTTATATATGCATAACCACCAAATAAGTGGATTTTAGTATCTAATTCTTTTTAAGTTGCATGATTTAGATACCTCTTAATCACTTTATAAACCTAGTTTCAATTTTTTTTTGGGGTTTCTTTTTCTTGTTATGCTGCTGTTCTCTTTATCTTCTAGTAGGCTTAATGGAGGGGCAACTCTTTTCTCTCTTTCTTTTTTATTTCTCTTCTTTTTCATTTCTTTTCCTTGTTTTCTTTTTCTTCTTTTTCCTTGTTCAACCTTGGCGTCATATATTTTCTGGCCAAAGTCAAAACGGTGAAGTGTCTATAGGTGTAAAATTTTGCTCCCACATCTCACTTGCTTTTGTTGTCAGACCTGTAGGTGCTGATTTTCAGTTTAACCTCAGTTTGGTACATCCAATTACGCCAAAATAGTAAAAGCTGTGGCAGTTTGGCCCTAAAAGTGATCATGGTAGGAGGTTTCAGGTGTCATGCGCACCTTGCTTACTTTAGGAAAGTGAGATGTAAGTTCGTAAAAATTACTTAAACGGGGCATAAGGAAGAATTTCATCCGAAAAGAAAGGAGGTCAAAGGAAGCAGAAAAATTAGAAAAAAAAAAAAAAGAAGAAAAGGATAAGAGGAACAGGAGAGAAGGCAGTGGGTTGAGTTGATTTTTTTTTTTTTTTTTTTTTTTTGGGGGGGGGGGGGGGTTGCATTTCTTTTATTGCTTTTTGTATTAAAATTATGAGATTTTGAATGGATTTTCTGGTTCCAAAAGGTTAAAGGTGGATCAATGCATATACATGGCAGTAGCCTTTTTTGCTGGAACTTTTTGCCCATCACTCTATGCTGAAAACCTCTCGTTTCTTTCTTTATTCTTCTTCTTCTTCGTGTTTTTTTTCTCCCTGTTTTGATAGAGAGAGCTAGGATGGAATGAAGTCTGGTAAAATTGGAGGGAGGCTGATATCTAATTTTTGTCACTGATATCTAACACCTAGTGACCTTACTAACTTAACCAGGTGGCACCCTCTAAAAGTATGTTGGTTCACATTGGAAATTTATTGTGTTTAGAAACTTCATAAACATATTGTATATGCTGCAAAAGTATTAGAGGTCTGCACTAAAGATGGTAGAAAGTAGAAACTACCTCAATTGGTTTCCGGTTTAATATATAAAGTGAAAATTTGTACTTATATTAGGCGTCTTTAGTAATATTACATGATTTTTTCATGTTGTCTAGCAAACATCAGGCTTAAGCCCTTATTGCTTCTATCTTGCAACAGATCACATGTCATCAAATATTGAGGTGGCCTGATGTAAATGATTGTTCATGTACCATTGATGATGATGAGACGATATAAAATTCATAGCGAACTAGGTATAGTAAGGTACTGGAATGACAGTCTGTGAATAAATAGGGCAAAAGTTGAATGTTTGAATTCAAAATTAGTAGTGCAGCTGTAACAGTTAGAGATTTTTTTTTTTTTTGGATCTTGACATTATTATATAAAAGGCCAGAAATTTTTTCGTGTTGTCGTCCAGGTCTTAGTATAGGAGAAAACAGTGTTTACTCAAAAAAAAGATGCATGAGAGAGATCAGAATGTTGAGAAATTGGTAGTTTAGGAATGGTTAGAAAACTCCCTCTGAGATAATTCTGTGGATTGTACTAATAGAGAACAGAACAATGGAGTACTGATCAGGATGGTAGAGCCATAGAACTGTGCAACACAGGATCAACTTTAATGGTTGAAAAAATTCTTTTGAACTTGTGTGCTGATGTATAGGCTTCTAGGAATGCTGGTGGACTCATAAAATCATCCGGGACTGTATGAAATGAGAATTTGTCAATATTTGGTGGTAGTCATGTTCCCACAATATATCAAAAACTTTCTGATTACCAAGCTGGGTTGTGATAATTAATTATTCAAGTGTGAATGAAGCATTGCTCTTGAATTTGAAATTTGTCCATATTTCTCATCTAATATGAAGAATCTGTGTGAATAGGAATTTCCAGGGCAGATTAGATATGCTTTGATGCTTTACAAGCTTAAGAAATATCAACACGATGTCCAATATCTTGTTGTTGCTCTTACACTGATGAGTTCTCCACTTGGTTATCAGATTACTCAATCTCGATACGAGCAAGTAGGCAGCATCTGCCAGCAATCACTAAGTGGCAACCTCGGGAAAATGCCACCTGAGCAGAGGTTGAGGGAAGCATCTGAAGCCCCTCCCAGTTACACCGCAGAAGCTCCATCTAGCACTGGAGATAGAGAGCAATCAGCTCCTGTAAGATACAACCATCAGGAGCATTTCAATGATAAGGCTCCCCGCACCGAAGAAGAGCAGCAGAAAACAGCAGCTGCTGCTGTAGCAGCAAAGTTGGTGGCTTCAACCTCCTCTGCCCAGATGCTTAGCTTTGTCCTTTCTTCTCTGGCATCTGAAGGCGTCATTGGTCCAGCTGCGAAGGAAGATTCCTCTTCTGGCGACAGGAAAAGGCCTAGGCTGGAAAATGTTACCTCACCTTACATTCCACCCCATTCTCAGCCTTCCCTTCCGCCATTCCCACATCCTGATACACTTTACCAGCCAACACTGCCCCAGCCATCATCATCACCATTGGCATATCCAGGCTCCACCCATCAGCCTCAAATGCTTCCACCAACGCCGCCGATGGCGATACCACCACCAGCTACACAGTTCATGCAGGTTGCTGGGTCAATGACTGGCGTGCCATATAGCTATGGCTCTGCCCTTCCTCCACAAAGACCGCCTCCTTTTCCAGGATTTGCAATGATAAACTCGCCTCCTTTCCCAGGTTTACAAAATCCATTTCAGGGTTTCCAATCACCAGAGGGTGCCAACCTCTTCAACCATTCCTCAGTTCCTGTGACGCCACCCCAGATATCTAGGCCATAACTTTTACAATGAATGAGTTCCTTAAGAGTCCTGCTTGCGATGGCTGCTTAATTGGATCAGGAGTTTTATTCTGACTACTGTAAAGCTTTGTTTCACTGGTTTATACACCTTGTGCTTGAAACTTATATGACTCATATGTGTATATTTTATGTTAAACATTTGAACATTTGAAGAACTTCTGACAGAGTGGTCAATGAAGATGGATGCACCGGTCCTGGTGTATCGCCTATGTGATCTTATGGCCAGAGGAAGGGGTGAAACTTTTTCTCCCATGGTTGTATATCTTTTTATTGTCAGGAACTGCTAATGAATAAACCATTGTAGCAATAGAGTGTGATGCTATTGTTCAGTAAAACATAAGGCGGTAGTTTTCGATCACGGTCATGGAATTTGAGATGGATGTTATGAAACAAGTCATCTGCATTTGAGGGGGCAATGCTGGTAGATCTAACTCATACCCGCGCAACTGAATTTGCAGTATGGATTGGGCTTGAGTTAGAAAACATCGAGGAGATTGTAGATTGAGTTGGGTTTTGGGTTGAACACTTGGCAATCCAAATTTCTATAAATTGGATATATGTGCATCTTCAATGTCTCATATGGCAGGAGGGAGTAGGAAATTGAATGAAAATTAAGATCACATATTTTTATATATATGTGACATTGTATTTTTATTGACTCAGATCATATATATCGAGTTTAATTCCAAACCCATCTTAAATAACATGCTAGCAACTGTGCCTAATCCACCTTAATCCCCTCTTATTAAAGGATATTTGAAACATAGCTTGAATCGTTCCATGCATGCAACCCATATTTATAGTAAAGGAAATCAGCCATGGATCAGCTGGCAGCTAAGGCACCATTGCCTTCTAGTTTCTTTCAATTGTATTAGCTGATAGTTCTTATTGTAAATTCTTTAGATGCTGAAGCTTGTCGTCCCTGTTTACCATAAAGAAAAGTTCACAAGCAACAGGAAAATCCTACCACCAAACTAAGATAGTACCTTTAAAGGATATCACCTATACGAGATGGGTGCTTGAGGGTTGAGCATATTCTCCTTGAGAACTCAGTAATGGTAATCGACTGGATATGGGATGAGCGGCGGAGGAGAGCTGGAAACCCTCTGCTCTGCAATATCCGTTAGATGGTGGGGGCCTGTAGCGCCTTCTAGGCCGTACATATGTACTACAAGGCGAACAGAGCCGCTGACTGGGTCGCCGCCTATGCTGCTAAGCACTCCGAAGAGGTTCTCTAGATACACCAGGGGGTTGCTCCTCCATTGCTCTATCATTTTTTTATTCTTGATTCTATTGGCTGCACTTATGTTAGAGTAGTGTGAGCAGCCATTTGTACCCAAAAAAAAAAAACATGGCAGTACCATGAAACAACCATCAAGGATGGTAGTCCAAGAAACAAAGCCAGCCACCAAATAAATCAATTTTTGCAAGGAATTGTCACAAAGAACAAAGGAAAAGGAACAATTAAACTCAAGGAGAAAGGCAGTAAGACTTGGGGAACCCATCATTTGATGTCACCAGAACATAAAACAAAGGGGAAGGAATTTTGGATATGGATGTTGACTCCTCATTGAGATGGATAGACTTGTTTGCCCTTTCACGCAGCTTTGTTTGACATATCTTAGAAGGCAGCGATTACAAGAAGATTCTGTTGGAGTTTGAAGAGAAGAAAACTAGTGGCAACATGACAAAGTTTGCACTGTAAGACATAGTGTCACCATTATTGCAACAATGGCATCAACTCCAAGGTCATGTGTCCAATAACTTGAATGCACATCGATGTTGTCCTATGATCCTTTTTTTTTTGTTTGTTCAAATATGTGACTTTGGAGACGAATTTTTTAGTTTAGGGGATTGCATGTCTTTGTCCTGCCAAGTGGTTGTAACCTCTTGTAAGAGTGACTTTTTTTTTTTAATTATAACTTGCATGACTTTTAGATATCTGCATGCAACCCTTTTCAAATAGTTGTCTTTATATACTAGTAAAAGCCTCATGCTCCGAGTGTCTGAGCAAACAATTCGTAGATGTCATTAGCAAAAAAAAAACAATTCGTAGATGTTATCATACTGAAAACTGTGAGAAGGATTCTGAAGGAAAATGGAGCTGCCGGAAAGCTCTTGATCTTATGACATATGTTTGATCGATGGTTTATTAGATGCAGTGAAGGGGAGTTATTTTAATTGTTGATGGCAAATAGATATGGTAAGAAACAGGGGACTGGTGATAGTATGGAGGCATCCTTCCTTTACCACAATTCATGATCTCCATAAATTTCTACGAGCCTTGCTTATCTTCTTCATTGGAGTAGAAGATGAAATAATTTGATAACTTGGTTCAGTTTTGTGATATATATTTGCAGATATACTTAATGCTTTTCTGGTTCTGTGCATCTCTTAACTTGTTCCATAGGTATCAGGGGAAGTAGTCGAGCCTTGTTCTGGCGCAAAGAAGGGGGGATACCACATGGAGAGATATTCCATCTTTTAATTCTTTATTATTTTGCTATGTTGATTGATGCTACATTGTATGGTGAATATTTTCATTGTGGGCATCCGCTGTTGCTTGATTGACATCTTCAGAATGATAAGGAATTGCATAGTATTCTAGGCAGTTTATGTCTACAGAGAGCCAAGCAGGGCAGCTGGCTGGATTACTCTTTATTGATCAGCACTTTGGTGACTTTCTTTGGGACAACTACAAGAACATTCCTTTCCTCATAAATTATTTTTTGTTTTCTGATTTTATTACATGTATTCATTTTAGAAATGTATGATCTATTGGACCTACCAAAAATATATATCTATTTACTTGATCCATGCTTACATCCTTTGTATTATTTGTTCACTTGTACCGTATATGCTAGCCTCTGGGCCTTAATTTAAGATGAAAAGGGTTTAATTAGCTAGAGTTGAATCACCTTCAAATTGTGAGTAGCAAGTCATTGTTAGCCTCTAAACAACAAGTGGCAGCCTTAAAAAGTTTTGGACCAACAGTATAATCTTTGATGATCAGGTTTAGGTGCAATACAAGTAGTAGCATGATCATGACATTCCCTTTGCAATTAGTTTTTTTTCCAACATATGCCTCTTGGATTTCATTAAAAAAAAAAATGTAAAAGAACTGTTTATAAGAATATGAGACAGGGTACAGTGATGAAGTGTGACACAAAGTCTCAGGCTACTGTAGCACCATGCTTCTTGTTGAAAAGAAATAAGGTTTTCCAAGAGAAAGAGAAATAATGTTAAAATAGAGGAAAAGGAGGACAAGGTCTCGGCCGCCCCGCTGCACGTGTCGACCGACCGAGGGGGCGACGGAATCGCGCGTGCGACGGGGCACGGCTGCCGGACGCGTGGCGCGGTCTCATTTGCGCTGATCGACAGTGCTGTCGGCACCACGGCGGTCTCGTACTGATAGCGTCGCTGACGTGGCAAGTCCACCCGGAGAACAGCCCAATGCACCGTCACCATGCGGGATTAACGTGGCATCAAAAAGCCAATCCACCCAGGAGCTCAAGGGCTCCGCTAAAAAAAATTCTGGTGAAAATATTTTTTCTATAAAACTGATTTTTAAAAATATAATATCTATAAAAATAATTTTGGTATTAGTTTATAGAGCATCTATTTTTCTAAAAAAATTATGTAAAATATTTATTATTTTTAATAAAAAATATTATTTATAGATTTTGATGTTTTAAGCATAATTTTTTTAAAAAAATTAATTTTCAACTAGTTAAAAAGTAAGAAAATCTTATTCACATGAAAATGCTTTTTTTTTTTTTTTGAAAACTCCAACCAAATAAAAAATATTTTTTTATTTTTTTTATGACTACACTTTTTTTTTTCCATTTTGGCGAGCCAAACGCGTTGCATGACTATAAAATATTATGACCCAGAGAAGATTGTTTTTTTTTTTTTCCTTGGAAGAAATATGAAGTTGGGATGAAGGCTATTTGAGACAACTAGGATCCTCTATGGCATGCAAGCCATATTAACCACTATCAAACGGCACGTGTGTACTAGGTATGATACAGTGCATGCATTTTGGAACCTTCTTATTTAGTGGCTATCTCTCTCTTAATGGTGGACTTTAGGGTGGACCCGTGCACCATAGAGGCTTAATAGCACTCTATGGTGGACCCTGCACCATTTGGAAATTTTATTTTTATTTTGAGCAAAAAAAATTATTTTTATTTTTATATCTTATGAAGTCAATATGTGTAACACATCATAAATATCTGTTATCCAGTAACTTCTCTGTAAAAACAAGTAATTAAACACTCTCTCTTCTCAGCATCGCATTTACGTGGAAAATACTGCATTCTTCTTGAGAACTAAATTGATTCCCTCTTGAACGCTCCGAGAGACAGAACGGAAGAAAACCACAAGAATGGAAGCTAAAGCACTTGGAATGTGAGATAAAGACAAGCAGTAGCTCATCCAGTAGCAGTAAAGTAGTAGTAGTAAAAGAGCATGGAAAAGAGAGCTTTGCACAATGCATCTAAACGCACTGAAGAAAACAACCCACTTCTCTCTCTCTCGAGAGAGAGAGAGAGAATGTAAGAAACACTTCATAAAAATACAAAAAAAAAAGAGAGTAGGGATTCAGTAGTATCATTAATTAGTAGTGCATAGCAGTACGGACAACAATTAATTAGAATAAAAATTGAAGAATTAGAAGCACACAGTGCCAACAAGACTCAAAGCCCACACTAAAGAAAGAAAACAAGCATTCTTTTTTTTTTCTTTTGGCTTTTTTTTGGGATCTTTCTATACATATCATAGAAAGCAGATTACAGAAAAAGCACTAAAACCCAACACCAAACACCAAGACCTTCCCCCATTCCCTTCATTGAAAGATAAAACCCAAGATCAAAGTTAAAAACAAATTAAAGAAAAGCCAGCCTAGCTAATTCCAACACCCACTGATCATTTCTGTACCCAAAACGGAGGAAGAATAAAACGAAACCCTCCTCTCTCTCCTTCTCTCTTTCTTTCTCTCACCCTCTAAAACCTCCTATATATACCTCTCTTTTAATTCTCTCTTTCTCTCTCTCTCTTTCACTCACTCTCTCTATAGTAGTATGATATGTTATATAATCGATCAAGTTGTTGTTAGAGCCAGAGGGCGCCGGCCTCTTTGAGGAGGGGGACGAGGGTGCCATTGATGTGCGAGGCCATGACCCGGTCCATGGCCCCGACGAGCTTGCCGCCGATGAAGACGACGGGGACGGCGGGTGGCCCCCCGGCGGCGCCGAGGAGGCGGGCGAGGGCGCGCTCCATGTCCTTTCCGCGGGGATCCTCGTCGAGCTCGTACACCGTGGGGCTCACCCCCATGCCGCGGAAGAGCCGCTTCACGGCGTGGCACATGCAGCAAGTGCTCACGCTAAAGATCACCACCGCGCTCTCCGCCGCCAGCCGCTCCACCCTCTCCAATGGATCCATTCGCCCCCCCAGCGACGCGTACGCCCCCCACGACTCCGCCGCTGCCTGGTACTGCATTCTCTCTTCTTCTTCTTGCTATATTATCTATATATAGATATAGATATCTCCTTACTTCTACCACTGAGAAGCTGAGCTCTTTCGGATTGGGTGTCAAGGAGGGGAGCCAGGGGAACTTATATATAGGGAAGGAGGGAGTGTTCTTAGAGTAAAGAAAGAAAGAGGAGGGTAGAATAGGAAGTTCGGAGACAGAGAGAGGGAGAGATTTGGGTTAGGGGGTCATCGTCTCGTCAGTGCATGCAGCGAGAGGGGAAAGGAGGGAGACCAAGCAGGGAGGGACTTACCATAATAATAATAATAGAGTAGTGTACGTTGCTGTCGCTTTTTTAAAGGTTTCATTGAATTTTTCCTATGCTACATGACTTGCTGACGTGTTTGATCTTGTATTAGCTTAAAAATATCATATAATGACCCTTCTCACGACTCCATAATAACTATTATATAATGAAAATAACATGTTATATATATATATATATATATATATATATATATATGACATTTTTTTAATTCTTATATTATTCACCAACAAAATTATTCCGGAATAAACTAGGGAATAGCTAGTTGATCTAACTGTGAATAACGGTCTTTAAGGTGGCTGCTTTATGGGGATAATCTGTTTTTATTCTAATGTTCTCGTAGAGTACTTTATTATTATACGAACCGAAATAGTAAAAGAAATATAATATATATATATATATATATATATATATATATATGAAAGAAATAAAGTATATGAGGGAGAGACAAAGTGTGCAGGCTTTGTCAGAAGAGTGTGTTGGGCAATAGCGGCTGTCTCCGTCCTTGTTGTCGGGTGGGTCTACTGTTCACCGGTTCGGTGACCCGAACCCAAATGAGTACGTTAGCAGCGTACCGGGGCTAAAAGATGCCCGCACGATATCACTTTTTTTTTTCCTCTCTCTGTCTTCCTCTTTCTTATCTAGTGCTCTGATAGTATTTGATTATTTTTTTTTTTCTGCGACACTTTTTCGTCCTTTCATTCTTTTATCCATTGGGTATCTGTAGATGGAGGAAACGAACTTGTGTTTATCCGTTCTGAATGGACTTTTCTCGCCACCCCAGTTGTATGAGGATTCAAAGTGATGCCAGGTTTATCTATTGCCAGAAAAATTTAAAAAGAACAAAAAGGTGATGCCAAGTTATCCACTTTCCCAAGTTCTCATATATCAGATCTTCTCCTTGCTATGTTATTTGATTCGATTAGATAGAACCTTCTTTCTCTGTCCTCTACTTAGTTAGGGGGAGATACTATATTCGACCAAAGTCGCAATATCATACGAGCATAAATTCTCTACAGTCGCAAGTTGTAGGTGATGGACGTGCAGGATGTGATCATTGCACCCTCCTATCCTCTATATCATGCAAGATATTTGCTATGTTACTGTATGAGGTTCCTCGAGAACAAATACCAGCATCTCCCTTATGATATCAACCAAGGCTGCATGGCGCTTTATTTGATCGTATCTAAGGCTTACGTAACTTTGAACATGGAACCTGCTTATGCTAAGAATAACTATGTTAAAAAAAATATTGATGTAATTTATTCTTGGCACAAAGACCTCATCTATATAAGTGTCTTCATTTTTTTTTTCTTTATACTTGTAGTTAATCTCTTCTCTCTCTCTCTCTCTTTCAGAAGAAGGTCAGATAGTGGTTTGGTTGGTTGGTTGATGCATGGAATGTTGGTACGAGTCTGGACCGTGGTCAAATGTCTGGTTCGGCCGCGTGGGTGGGACCCGCTGGAGAGCGGTCCGTCAGAACCCGGATCTCAGACCACCCTGGGGGGGGGGGTCCAAAAAAAAGAAAGAGGAGGAGGAGATGGCCTGCCTTCGCGCGTGGGAGAGGAGAAAGAAGAGTGAGGGTGGGGGGATGGAGGGGTGGGGGCACGTGGGAGGCAGGGGAATGATGGTGTCGGCGTAGAATGCGGCACGTGTGAGCAGGGCGCCGCGCAAAGACGGTGGGCCAATTCAAGGGGGACAAAAGACCCGGTTCCCGTGCACACCATCCACGTAAAACTTATCAATTGCCCATTTCCTCTTCACACACACACACACACACTCTACTTCTGTTATAAAACTCCTAAAGGTTTTGAGACGATTAGGGAAGCCTCGATATGTATAAAAATGACTTATGCTATATGGTATATATATAGATAAATTTAATTTCATTCACAAAATAAATATTAGTATGTTATAATGGTTATTATCTGATATTGTCTTGATGCATTTATTATTTGATAAAAATGAAGAGTAGAACTCCACCTGCTTTAGTAGGTAAATAAAGCTTTTTTTTATTTATTATTTTCTTTTGCTAAAATGAAAGAATCATACATAACGTATATGCATACAGCCAAAAAAATCAAAAAATAAAATATCACGGAGGGCACTAGGCAACTCCGCCTCTCCCATCCATAAGAGGTCTCTGGAATGGTTGGCGACAAAGGACGACACCCAATCCGCAGCTGCATTTGCCTCTCTGAACACATGTCTCGGCTGAATAATCATTCCATCCCCCACCATGGCCCGAATGTCCCTCACCAACGGGTGGTAGTCGCTGACCCCATCTGAATCATGTAGAAGCTAGCCATCCAATGACCGTTGTAGAGTCATCCTCTAGAAGAACATCTCTAACCTACATACCTCAACCCTGACCAGGTAAATGACATATAAAATATCAAGCAAAGGAGAACACAATCAGTAGTGTCTGTTCTTGTGGAAAAACCACGTGTTTGTTTCTTCTCCTTCCTGTCATCTCTTTTTCTCTGACACCCGAGAGAACACAACCAAATTTACCACATAAAAGCAACTCTACATACAAGATCATAGAACATTAAAATAATATTCCATCCTAGGGTTAACAGACACCTGGCTAGACACAAATTACTTCTCTCCTACATTTCATGATGTATGTATTCAACTAAAAACATTGCTTTCTGCAGCTGCCAAGATGAAGTGTATGGGTGTGGTGCGGTTAGAAGCTTTGCCCTGCCTAACTATATATACATTAATTCTTTAGTTTTTTTTTTTTCTTGCTATAACGTTATCTTTCGAACTTGTTATATATCCTTTTGCAGTGGCAGTGAGACATCTCTCATCCCCATGATCCTGTCCCAATGATGGTGGTGCGGCCATTGGATCAGGAGTTGGGATCAGTTGATGTGTGGTTGGTGATGGGAGAGGAAAAGGTGGTGACTTTGGACTTGAGTCCACTCCACACGGAGGCCAAGGGAGAGAAAAAGAGGCAGGGCAGCCACGAGAATAAAGCGAGGTGGGAGGGAGGAAACAAGCGCATGCAGCGTACCTTCCACTGTGGTGTTTTCCGAGGCGAGATGGCCGGTGACATTTCCGCGAATACAAAACAGACATAGGATCTGGCAGGTCACCCGGCACGGGCGGCGGTACGGATCATTCCCTTCTTTTCATATCATTTCTTTTATTCTTTCAAAATTATTAATACAAAAGTTACTTATACTAAAATAATCAAAAATTAATTAAAATATACTCTTTCGAATGACATTGCTCGTATAAGTGGACGCTTTGCACCCCGATCGCCTTCCTTCTAAAATATCAGATGAAACTAGGCATATCCCTTTTTTTTTTTTTTTATTTGCAAGCAAAAATCAGATGCTCGACTTATTTGCACTTCTGGTGCAGAAAATAAAATTTTTATTTTCAAGAATTAAATTAAGAAATGAATACTATCATATAATAAAAAGAACAAATAACTAGTATTTAAATGATCTTAATTTCTAAAGAGCTAGTCAGTTAATGATCACAACATTTGCCAGCCAATTGAATGATATTTCAATATTTCGAATTATCACAAGTATCAACATATCTTATAATGCAGAAATAATTTCAATTGTAGCTAAAGAAATAATTTTATTGAATTAGACATCCTTGTTTCATCAAAGAAAGCACAAGTTCTTGCTAGCTAGCAGCTAAACTAGCAATGCTTTTAAGTGTGGAAAAGAAGCATGGCACCCTGGCCATACCAGGCTGTTCTGCTTTCACAAATTAATATGCTTCTCTTTTTTTTCTTTTTTTTTTTAAGTTTACACTTCGACAAATATGTTACAAACTGTAGGGTTAGCTACAGTGGCTCGTTGGACACAGCTTTTGAGGACCAGGTGGGGAGAAGGACAAAGTAGATCACCACAAAATATGGGTGGCAGGACGCTTGTAAAATAATAATTACATCATATAGAGAATGGAGAAAAAGACACAGTTGTGTCAGAACGTTTTGTTTGCTGGTCTCCCGCGTGTTGGGGTGGTGGGCATGCAAACCCAACCCCTTCTTTCTTTTAATCATCGTTGCACCCCAAAAAACCATTAAGCTTTGAATGTAATAACGAGCCATCAAATATATATATATATATATATATATATATATATATATATATATAAAAGAGGCAGATGGACATGACAGCATCCCCCCAAGGCTGACGTTGTTCCCGTTGACTGCTAACCTAACTCACCTCAATCTCTTCATTCTCTGAAGCTTTTGCCATTTCGAATTTAGGTGATGTTAGGGTATTGCAGGAGAGAGTGTCAACCTTTCCATTTTTTTTAAGGTACCAAGTGGGCGCCATGGCAGCCAAGCTTTTGATGCAAGTAAGAATGGTGTCGCCACCTTCGTTCCACTTCTAGCTATGAGAAGGAAAACCATTAAAGTGGGGCTGCATGTGGTCATGGGGGTGTAGTTTCCTAAGTCTCCATTGGGTGTTGCTTGCTTTATTGTATATCAAATACTTGTCCCAAGCTTGAAACCATTGGTCCAGTGGGGAGGTACATACATTCTTGTGTTTTGATATCATACTATACTTTCCTGGGCTAGTTATCTAATAGAAAATATTTGTAAAAAAAAGAGAGAGAATTCGAGGTGAGCTCCCTAGGGTAACCTATATTTACTTTTAGTTCATGAAGACTCAAATTTTTTATCTCTGTGTGCTGATTTTGATATACATTCGTATTCGATCCGGTTTATATTTAAATATATATGAGAGCATATCTATTGAAGATAAAAATATAAAAATATGTGTGTGCTGAATGTAAAATGACAGTCAAACTAAATATCTGTATGACATGGTTTTCAATTTTAATTTCAATCTGTTATCCCAAATATCTGTATAAAAATATGTTTGTGCCATATGTTGTCATGAGATCAAGGTTGGGCTTCATGCCATAATCATGGGGACATGATGAGGCCGGCGATCGAATCAAATGGCTGCCGACTGCCAGCATTGTGTAGGCTCTCCCCTTCATTAGGATGCTGGATTTGGTTCCTTAGCATTAAGGCAAGAGAAGAGACATCCATGTGGAAGCCATAGATGACACAATAGATTAGTTGTGAGACTAAGAAAGGAGCACTCTTGGGTTATGGCCCAAGAATTAATTACATTAGCTTGCAAAGATGGTTTTAGAGGGTGACCTTTCTGAGCTTGCGAAGTGCCACCAACCATCATGATGGATTCCTACAAAGGCAGGAGAAAGCCTTCAAGCATGACATCAACAAAGGCAAACAAAATAAAACACAATAGTTAGTGTCGATCGAGTTTGCGACATCTATGCATGATTGATTTGCATGTGTTCTTTTCGTACAATGATAACTTGGTCATCTTCATTAAGATAAGATGCTGCTTTCTAAGATGGTGTGGGTAACATCTATGATAAATATGCCACAGATTGTGCGAGGTGATCGAGATCATGCGCTTTCAACTTTGGTCTCGATATAATTCATCTCATGCATTCGATGTGGTTGGTAGACTCGCTTCATGGGTTATTCGGACGAAGACATGCCAATTCATAAAGCCATATCCTATTGGGAAGGAATTGATCAGAAGAAACTCCAATTATTTGGAAGTATAGCAACAAGCATATAGTAGCATTAAGACATGTCATGTAATTGGTGAGAGGTGGCAAAGCAGTGCTACTACCATCTATTCAAGAGACCTTGCGTTTGTGAGCCACAATATTCCATGTTTTCATGGATTTCAGTGAAATTTAAAATTGATGAAGCTGAATTTGGAAGTTTTAGATTTAAAAATAATGATTTTGTTTCTTTATTGACAATTTTTTAAAGGTTAATAATTTAGGATATGTTTGTTTGGTTAAAAAAAATAGAGAAATGAAAGACAAGAAAGAAGTGCAAACATGAATTAGAAAAAATTCTACTCAAAGCCAAATTTTTCTTGCATGATTTCCAAAAATCTTCTAGGGATCTCATTGCACAATCGCATAGCCCACATTACAAAATAATTATTAGTAATTTCACAAAAAAAATGAAATATCTCAATTTTTCATAACGGGCATTCCCTAAATAACAACCCACCTCTCTTATTTAAGGATGCAAATGGGCTAATTCAATGTTAGATAATTTGAACAGAAGGCATAAAGGCTGTCCCCTAGAAAAACTTGCTCATCCTCAATCCAACCCCAGCTAATTTGCATTCCGCTTCACACAAATAAGATCGCAACCAAACTATTTAATTTGTACTTCCAAACTATTTATCTTGATCTAGGCATTTTAAAGGATATGCAAATTAAATTTCAATTGATATTTCTAAACTATAGATCAAACTAAAACATGATATCATACTATTTAAATTATCGGCATTACTTTTGTTTGATACTTAAGTAAAAGATATCAGATATTCATGTTTGTTAGCTTCTAATCATTTTATATATCACGGATCACTGATTTTCATTTCGATAAACCCTTCATTAATTCACCTTTATTGGCCATATGATGGAGATCCAATATCAATGAAAAAAAGCTGCTGAATTAATCTACTTTCTCTAAATTGCTTAGATACCAAAAATTATGTAACTAGGAAATCTCCCAACCTGCGCATCAAAATAGTCAAAAATGAAAAGTTCGAATAGCATGAAACAATGCATGACAAATAAGAGCCATGAAGTTCATCACAAGTGCATTCTCTTATTAGTCTTAGAGAGAGAGAATCAAGAGATGCAAGTTAATTAATAAAAAAAAAGTATACTTTCACATACTAGAACTCGACAGAAGGCCCACTTATCCAAAGCTTTATGTCCAACTTGGGGGCATGCTTGTACCAAACTGCACAAACACATGCATGCACGCATGCTTGTGCTTCAAAAAAAATAATGACATTTTGACAGACCAACTTGTGCTGTTAGATAATAATCTACGAATTTATTAGAATAAATAAGAACATAACAGAAAAAGAAAACAATTAGTACATATGGTACATATAAACAACCTTTTATATAATCTTCTATGCTACCATAAGTTAGAAGCAACAATCATAAATCTTGCTGAAGTCCTGTAAGTCAGAAAAGCGCGCCACCAGCTGCCACCATATGTGCACAGATTTGATCCCCTAAGCATTATTTTCACATAAAATGAAGATCTTGAAGGTTTCGGGACTAAATCTGATGGTGAATGACAACGAAATTCACAGGTTAATAACCTCGATGCAGATCATTTATAAGATCAGAGCACTCATAGCACTTTGGCCCACTGAAACATCTGAAGAATTTTCCGGTATCAAGCAGCAATGGGCTAAAATCAAAAATGTAATGAGACAAACTATGGTTTGATTTTCTTTCCCAGTGATCCACCAAGACAGGCCCAGTCAGGATAGGGGCATTCATAACTCCAACCAGGTCCTGAGTATTGCACGCAGCGCAGCCATAGACCCTCATCATCACCATCATAACTGCAAAATAAGTAACAATGGAGATTGACATAAGAAACTGTTAGAACAGAGAGCTAATAGAGGATGAGGGGGGCAAATACACAAATATGGAAATACTCGGAAAGCTAACATCAAAAATAGGTATGTGGATGATTATCTTGTTCATCTTGTGCATGCTGGTGAGAGGTTATCTGCTTGATTGACCAAAGATACATTTAGGAGGCCAAAGTTGTTGTCTAGTTAACATTGCAGCTGACTAACATTGGTTGTCAGTCAAAAGACAATGCCTTTGCTTTACAGGTACAAAGCTAACAGTGTAACAGGAGGTCAATTTGTTGGTTGTGGCTCCATTTTCAGTCTTGTAGCTTAATCTGTTTTGATGTCATATTCCGTTTCTACAGAAATGATTTCTAGGTAAGAAACAGTCACCTTATATTTTGTAAGAAGGAAACCTTCTGACAGCTAGAAACCTGTTTCACCGCTTGGCGACAAATTTCAGAATTTTACCCTTTTCTGTATCAGATTTTTGCATAAATACCCTTGGAAGTCTCCATTACTTTCTTACTTTTGTCAAGTCACACAGAGACACGCAAACAAATATCATGATTGTTAATACAGGTTGAGTTTGTATGACTATAAGACACATAAGACTTAGTGAAACATTCTTTATACAAGTTATTTCAGCAAAACTTGCAGTATCAATAAAATTCATCAAGAATGGGATTCGTCTTAACAATCAGAATATAACAGAAATCAGTTGAATATTTGGAAATTTCTGGGTTGTTCAGCCACTTTTATTGAGTAATAAGGAGATTACGACATCCTTGATACTAGCAAATTCATTAGGACTAAAAGTTTCAACATCCCAACAAGCACAATCATCCCTATAATTTTAGTTTACTAGAATACAGTAGTCACTTGACAAAGACTAACGTTATACATATCAACTAATCATATTCAAGTTGCAATCTTAACATACAAGGAGTCAAAATGGACCATGATTCTTGAATCTAAAAAAAATAATTTCCAATAACTATAGTATCCATTCTCTGGTTCAAAAAGAAAGATGTGGCATATTAGCCATTTCTACAAGATGCTACGAGTTTATAGCATCAATACATTCACACAAAATCTTTTTTTAAAAAAAATAAAAGAGCTCTAGCATGTAGATTTTCTCATACAGATGTCAGTCTGGTAAAAAAGTGGAGTTATTTTGTTGGTCAAAGAAACAAAAATAAGGTAGAAAGAAGGCCATATCTCATGATATTGAAGCTCTATTATGGCGTGATTTTGTTGATCAAAGAATAAAAAGGTAGAACAGGGACCATAATTCTCATGGTATAGAAGCCGTACGTGTGTCGCAATTAATAAGAACCACTAGTGTCTTACCCTTTAGGAGCCAAATTCGGACAGTTAGTACACATGGGATCAATGCTGAACTCTTCATCAGAATGTGTAGCATTATCTTTAGCATAATGATCATTATTGGATGAATCAGTCTCTGGTGGCTCATACATGTCTGAGGCAGCTCTATCAGCACTTCTTCCAGGAGAACGAGCAACATCCTCAGAGAGATATAGCATGTCATTGGCTATGGGATGGCCTGTATATTGTAGATGTACACGTATCTGCTTGATTTTGAATGTACATAAACATTACTTAGTATTTAATACAATAACTCAACAACAATGTAATTTCCAATATCTACTCTTTTTAAACAGATAACAAGAAGTGGACACACACGCATGCACTCGCACACGTGTACATACACATATTAGGATTGAAGTATTGTATCATATTGGTCCATACCATACCGGGCCGTTACCTGAGGTGCCCTTTATTAGTGGTACAGAAAAAAAAGATTCTGATATCTGTGCTGACACCAACAACTACCTTACCGTGTGTCCATTCAGAACGGAGTGGTGTGTATTGTTACCTTACTGGTATAGATACTAGTATCAAGAACTTAAAACTTGCATAAATATTGTAAGCAATTGTTAATCAAGCCACGAATATTTCTAATCTAATAGCTAGATTATACATAGGTCACATACGAAATTAGAAATAAATAATATAAAGATTAATTCATATATTAAAACATTAAAATCTAAGCTTTGTTAAACAGCAACAAGAAGACTGACATCATTTTTATGCAGCATGATGCGTATTTGTAGGTTAACTAGAGGCAGTAACCAAGAAATCATGATGCCATGTTCCAAAGTTCATAAATATTTCTCCTTTTGTAATTTGTGTGAGATTTTATATTCTTCAAATATAAACTCATGCTTCATGTATCACAAAACATCAGCTGGAGTACCTTGTAAGTCCTATACGGTGCTGAGCTAACAAAATAAATTGAATGAGGCAATTTTAGATAGTTCGAACTGAAGTACAGAAGGTCAAGTCTGAAGGAAATTTTAGATAGCAAAAGTGAAACCAGTTCTGGATATTTTTGTGATGAAGAGAAAATGACAATGTCCATGAAATTAAGAGATGTCTGTCAGCCCTGACGAAAGAAAAGGAAAGATGTGCAATCTTTAGAAAACCCATGCAGTTTTGAGTAATGTGTACATGCCAGAAGGATTCCCAATTTTTTACAATGAATAGAATTAACTTAAAATTACTAAATATTTAAGCAGCTTGTGAAACACAATGTCCTATTACCTGATGAGTACGCCCAGTGACAGGTTTGCATAAAACAACACTATAATTTCCATTGGTGCTTATCCTAGTGAACTTTGTGCATGCAGGCTTTCCTTTCAAATGTTTACCTATGCTCTGATCACCAACCTGCGTGGAGAAGTACAGGGATTATCTCTTACAAATCTGATAATGAAACTTGATGAGAGTTTCTGACATTGCATGTTTACATCAACCTAACAAAGAAAAAAGTCAGACACTAAATGATGATTATGAATACATAAAATGAACCTATAGAATTATTTTATCTAAAATATGCCAAACATGAAAGGTAATATAAGAAGGCATTTAAATTTTAGATTCAACATCAATATAGAAATGACGAGTAGAATTAATCTTAGATGCCCTCAACAAGCACAAAACTTAAGCAAGTAAATAGGCAGTCGATTGGCATAATGGCACCTCACAAGACCAAGTATAGAACATCTAAAAGCAAGTAAATCAGTGTTCATTTTTAGTTTGTCCTTTATATAGGATGCCAACCTTCCACTTTCATCTACGAATTGGGATAACATGAGCAACATCAGTTCCCAACCAGATTTAAGGAGTCTTAACTATTGAAAAGTGACAATTGTTCTGGATGTCACATACAGATATTGCTCACATAAATAGCTTCTAGATGGCAAGGATGGATTGCTGGTTAAGGTTTGTCAGTTATGTTCAGAAATAAATAACAGATGGATTATATGCGCATAATTAACAACAAAATATCAGAAATACAGATTAACTGATCTAAAAGAAGGTGAGGCAAGTAGATATATCACATAATAACAAGCACATGCATTACAATGAAGTAAAAGAGGTCCACTAACATAATAAATAAAACGTAAAATCTAACTGCCGCATAAATGCATAATGAGGAGTAAAGGCTCTTATAAATTATCTTCTCCACCTTTCTTATGAAAAATATACAGAAAACAGTACAAAACAGACACTACGAATGTTTAAGGCAAGTAAATGAATATGCATTATGGGCATGCATTTTAGACATACTAGCTGAAGACAAACTATACATGTGCAAGACAGTGTAAACAAACAAGATTGCTTGCTCCGCAGAGCTTGTCATAGTTCTAAAAGCAAATGCTCCTCCTACCTCTATGAAGTAAGCAAACATCAAAATATATGAAATGCAGTGGAAAAATAAACTAGCATACCTCCACAGAGCTCCTTCCTTCCCGTGCATTATAGTTCACATTTGCATCAACAACTTGCTGAAAAGGAAAATTTTAAGTTGTTTAAATGAGCAATTGATTATATTGTATCCATCAAGGTTGCCTTTAGTTGTGAACTGTCAGCTACTTTCAACTTCCTGAAGAAGTTTCTTTGAGAATTTCTACAAATACTATATTTCTCTCAGAATTTTAACATCCAGAAGAGAAAGGGGAAGATGATAACGGCCACACTTGCTGCGTAATCTGAACATGCTTGCTATATTATCTGAACAGCATGCATTTTGATTAAAGAGTCAACAATTCAATACACATTCTGATCAGTAGATCCTAATGGAATGAGTGTGCAAATAAAAAGAATCTATTTTCAAGTTCAAGCTTCATAAACAAAAACACATCCGCTCGGCACACAATCCTACACTAATGTATGTGCAGCCTCAACTCCAAACAAGCTGTCAGAATTCAGCAGCTTGTTGCATCTGCAGGTAGCAAGATAAATATTTCTAGAATATTAATTGATCTTTTTTGGGCTTATGCAATTATTAAGACCTCCTTATACATCATGGAGCCCTAACATGAAAGTGAAGCTTGTTGAGTTAATCATATTGTAGGATCATACAAAGAGTCTCTTATTGCAGGAGAATTGGCACATGAAAACAGCAAAGAGAGAGTTGGCCTGTTCTTTTTTTTTCAAAATTAGTATTTAGATATCCCATCCAATTGTTGTTTGTCACTGGATTGACTTCTCAACTAATTCTACCTCAGAAATTACACAAAACATGCATAGGCTTCCTCTCTGTTGATAATAATAGATGCTTGAAATAAATACCCAATGAAGCAGGTGAACATAGATTGAAACCACAGCATTATTTTTAGCCAATGATTTCATGTAATGTTAGATTAGCTGACTAAGCCTCCTATAGTTGGAGTTAAATATTAAAGATATGACAGATGATGTTACAATGTTTTAACATACAATAAAGCTGTTCTGGTTTAGACAGAACTTTCATGCAAGATTATTTTTTTTTGTTCATAAGGTGTCAAATTCTTGCATAAAACATGGAAAGGGCATCACAAGAGAAACAATCCATCACTAAATCATGCTAGCTACTAAGAGGGGCATAATATTGTATTCAAAAAGTTATTCAAAAGATAAGGTGTTCAAACGAGACCAAAAATACAAAAAGTGGCATCTAATTTTGATTTCAAAAGCATCTAAATACCTCTCCCTCAGGAAATATCCCAACAACCTTGGCAATGTATTCTTTTTGCAGCAACCCAGCCTCAATCTGCAGCAAGTGCAACTTTCCTTGGTACTAAAAGGACCAATTAACTTCCAAACAATAAAAAGAATCAAAGCATATCAAAGGCAATTTTGGAACTATAGTTATTAAGTTTAAGATACAGTTAGTAATGCTACAAAAGAAAGTTAGAAAGTAGAACTAGCTTTCGAATTTCATGCCGACAATTACTAGGATTCAAGATGGTCATGAACAATACATACACATATTAACATGTGCATGCATGCAGTTTGTAAGATTTCATTCGCACAATACACTTGACAGGCATCATATCGAGCTAGATAAGAAGACCTAAGGGGTATTTCAATGCCTGCAATGGTAATACATCAAATAGTCCCTTTATAGTTAAGAGTGGAAATAGCATAGCAGGATGAATAGAGCTTGTTCCCCCCATTGTAAAACCTTGGGGCTCTCAAATCTCTAAATTTTAGGGATCCTGAAAATCAGGTTTCAGATGGATTCCATTATATCAAAAATTATGGGCTCACAAGTGTGGCATCCTCTGACTATTATCTCTCTGATCTCTTTAAGATGGTGACAAATGCCAGACATAAGTTATCAATCCATAAGAAATCCACGCTTCCAATCAGCCCCTAGATTTGTATGGCTGCATATTCAGAACAATTTGAATAGCAGAAGGAAAACTTAATCTTCCATATTTAGTATTTATGTTTCCTTAGTACAATGCTTGCATATGAAATATCACCCATAAAAAAAAGGTCCATCATGTGTTACAAGCATGGAATAAGAACCAAGGCAGGTGAAAATTTCAAAAACAACATCTTTGTCAAAATATATGATATATGTCAAATTTAAAGAATCTAAAACCTATTTGCAGACTGTTCACATTCAGCACAATGACACTTGCAGAGGAACAAGTGGAAGCAGAAGATGAGAAAAGTTCTAAAATACAACATGTTACTTTTGTTAAATTTATGTATAAAACCACCAATACAAGTCCCAATTCTAGACGAGAAAGGTGGAGAATTTATAATAGTTATCAACCAATTCTAGAAAGAAAATCAAGCTACAAATGGATCTTATATCTTGGTTCAATAAGCATCACTCACATATTCCTGGAGGTAAAACCTTGATAAGTATTATTGACAAATAAGCATTCCTAAAGACGAACCAGATATAGAAATAAATTTATACAATTAAACCATTAAATCAATATAAATTCAAACCATTAAGTAACTGTATTCTTTTAGTCAGAAAAAGTATCATTTTCTAAAATGGGTTAGTAACTGAACCACAAATGTGGCTGGTTTGGAGTTCTGTCATACCCACAGGTTCAAATGGTCAGACAGTTGAAAAGATAATAAACAACAAAAAAAATTAAGATCCTCGATGAAAGAGAAACTAAATACATATTAAACATGAAAAGCTGAATCATAGAGAAAATTGGAGAAACCCAACTGCTTCAGGTCCAATTGAGGTTCCAGTTTAGGCAACATTTCTCAGGATGCATCAGCCTTTAGTTGTACACTCCTTTAATAAATTAAGTAAATCAATTAAAACAAATATTAAAATAGGAAGGATAGAAAGTAGATTTGTTAGAGATAATGGATAGGAAGAGGACAATTAACAAATAAATTAGTCCCAGATCAAAGGTTAAACAATAACTTGACAGTTAATATCATTTATGGTTTTCTTTGTGTACAGACACTCCTGCCCAAAACATATTTGAGATGGAGATTACATCCTTCATGAATATGATTATATAGGAGAAAATTTTGAAATGATTTCTCTAATTATAGTTATGCCATCAGCTTCTGATTGATTGCTAAAAAGTTAATCATCCAATATAGCATATAGGCAACAAACAAAGAGCACACGAGAAATAAGACCATCAATAACCTCTTTGAATTGCTTGAATATAATATCATGGTTAAATTGAAAACTGTACCTTTTTTCTCACAATATGTTATCACTGAGAAAGCAGTAGAAGTATTCATAATACCTGTTGCCTAAACTGCTCCGCTTTATCCGCATTTTTGGCAAAGATAAGAAGACCAGAAACAAGACGATCTAGTCGATGTACCGCTGTCGGAATAAGTTAATAGTCAAGGAAAAGGCTTCCTGACCTGAGCAAACAGGAAAATGGTTCAGAAGTAATAGCATTATCCACAAATGAATATACAAGTGTAGAAGAAAGATAACAACTCTATTAATAGATTGATTTAAAGTATGTGTCCAAATAAGTAGGATACGAAATAAAGGTGCCAAGCCATGTTCAGCCTGTAGAATGCCAACAACAGTGTTCTTACGATACTGGCCACATGGATGTACCTACATATAATAAGAGACAGAAATTGATATTTTAAATCACTAAAAAAAAAGAAAATTCAGAAATTTAAGTTTCTCTAATTTAAACAGAGCAAAATATGACTGAGGATCAAAACACACGAAAAAGCATCCAAGTTTTACCAAAAAAAATAATTCCCACAGTGAATGAACAGGCTTTAAAAATAAAAAAAGAAAGTAAATCAACAAAAAGGTAACCCTTCAAAGTCACAATATAACATAGCCACACAAGTTAATTGCATCCAGTGACCAAGCTACACCCTATGACATTCAAACTCAATAGTTACATATATAACGATATCAATATCTTGAAAGAACTGTCTTCCATTGTGCAAAGAACTTCACTCTTATGTAAAAGGATTTTTTATTGGGATTTTTACACAAATTCCCTTGTCATAGATACACATCCATTGTTTCTCTCTCTCTCTCTCTCTATCATGATTTGAATAGGCAGATCAATGGAGATCAATCCACAAAGATGAGGTATTGTCATAGAGACATGTCAACAACACCTTTGCAACAAAGTACCAGTATGCCTAGCAGGCAGCAACAACCACCTAGCAAAGAATGAAACGCAATACTCTGAAAGTCTAAGGTAGCTTATGTCAACCCATCACCCTAACAAGCAATCACAAACGTTAGAAGAATCCAAAAATTCAAATATCCTTTATGCCAAGTGGACTCAAACTTTTGCCCTTTATCTCAAACATCTGACTTTTTCTCCCATCTAATGAATTGGTATTTGAGATCAAATCGTTGAATCGACCACATATATATCATGTTAGCTTACAGCAGGATTTTTTACACAAACATGATATAAGCATCCCATTGAGAGTGCTTATTTGTTCAAATGCTAATGTTATCTTGTGTTAACTTAGCTCTTCTGGTGAGGATATGATTTCTGTGATCAATGATGTCTAATGAAAATGTTGAAATATATTAGATATGAACAAAAAATCCCGCATGCCTTCCATGCTATGGAATAACTAGGACATGCATAACTAACTAAATAGCAAGTATATAAGATCAGAAAACATCCCCAAATAAATTTTGTTAAAGAAGAGATGCTCAGAATGCAAATCCTATTGTAATGCAACTTCATTGCATGGACCGAAGCATTTTAATGGTAGGTAGTCCAACTGACGTACTGGAACAGATGCTGGCTTGCAAACAGTTAATACGTCAGCTTCATTCTGCAGGATCAGCACATCTTCAGTCAAGACTGGCGGTTCATGCCTAACAAATAATTTCATGTTAAAATTTTGAGTGTTATTTTCAAATCCTTGGCATGTTGGAATCAAATTTGTTATTGGATTATGAGTAAACAAGAAATACAGAAGCATCGACACAAAAAATAAATAAAACACTAAGACAAAATAATTGACGAGAGCATAAAATATGGTCTGTGATTAGAATAACTTGGGAAAACCATGAACATGGGGCACAATATCCAGCAATTTTTTCTACATAACCGCATTAACTGCAACATAAATGCATCTTTGTTATTCTAGAAACGGAAGGTCCAATTATTGCACATGATGCATACTAAGAGGCCACAGCTAAATGATTGGAAAAAAATTGCTCGGGGCCTCTTTAGCATCGCTTTTGCTTCTTATTTTTTATTTAAAAACAAAATCATATAAACTAAAATTAAAAAACATATTTGATGTTATTGTTTTTATTTTCTATTTTTCAAAATCATTTCATTGTTTCTAGAAAAAAATAAAGTAAAAAATTCTTGTTATCAATTTTTTCAAATACAGAAACTTTTGTCTTTCACCACCACCACCACCTCCTCCACTATTGCTAGCGGTGCTACCACCATCGCCGCCGTCATCTCCACTACCATCACCATCACTGCCAATATTTCCACCACCATTATTGCTTCCGTTACCACCTTCATCTCCACTATCATCACTGCCGCCACTGCCACCACATCACTTCCACCACGAAAACACGGTTACCATGGCATCTACCACACCACCACCATCATCGCCGCCGCCGCCACATTATTGGTGCCCCCCACCGCCACCACTGCAGCCTCCACTATCTTTGCCACTACGATGACCGCCTCGGCCGCCACATCATATTTATGTTTTTAAAAGTAAATGACTATACCAAACATATATATATATATATATACTTTTAAAAATTTAGAAATAAAATAGCAATAAAAATTCTATTCTTGAAAATAACAAAAATGAAATTGATGCCAAACAACACCTTATTTTTCAACTCTTTGTATTGAATGTGCCATCTCTTGAACCTTACAACCATGAATTAGGTATGTACTAAGGAATGGTGCCTTATGGAGAATATAAAAGCAAAACGATGGGAAGGTAAAGTAAATCAAATGCTGATTCGATGGGTTAATTCATATGCAATGAAGATTAAAGGCAGACTTAGTAAAACAAACCGGTGCACAAAGTGGCTTATCTTTTGTGATGACCGGACGACATATGATGCATGAACTAATTCTCCATCCACTTGGATCCTTCCAGAATTGACGGCTTTGACCTAGTGAAACCAATATTCAATTCAGATCGGATAATACGGGAATTTAAGGGAAAAGAAAGAGCAAAACATTGACAGTGGTGATGCTCTCTATGATACATGTTTGCATCCATAAAATATAAATGTCCCATTATCTGACAGTTAGACCTTAGAGAGCTTCATATGCACCTAAAAAAAATGCAATGATAATGCTTAAATTACATGGCAAACTAAAAACTTGGAACCAAGTGCAAGCAGTTTTGTTGGAAGGAAAGCAGTCGTAGGCAATTTAAAAAAATTTGGTCTTGGAGCACCGAAGGATGCAAAGGACATGAAATTCCTTCAACAACATGCCTGGGTATAATTCATATTTCCTCTCAGCACTATTATGCATTTCTTTTAATTAGACGCTTCTTAATATTCTTTTCTTTCTTTCAAGCAAACCAATCTACAGATTGTGCCAATATTTAGTCAGAGATCTATCAAATTTTTTACATCTGAAAGCAGAACTTCTTTACATGTCTTTTACCCTATTAAAAATTATTTTCACACAAATCATAACTTAAATGTCTGGCTGCAGATAGCATAAAAATTTAATCTTTCCTACTCAGGCGCGTCGAAGATAAAATAAATAAATAAATTTTTAGTACTGAGTGTAACTTGGAAGACTAAATACTGAGAGGGAATTTACAAAAACATGAATCTATTATTACTAGACAGAAGCATCAAATCTCAAAAAGATCGAATCTTTAGTGGTGGATGTATGTCGGACGACTACATACTGCAGAGGGAGAAGGAAAAGGGATGGAGGGATTCATACGTAGTAGTCTCGAGGTCGTCCCTTGAACTCCTCGGTGAAGAGATCGACGATGGTTTTGCCCGCCCATCTGTTCTTCACCTACAAGCATTAAGACGGTTTTCGACATCAAATCCACCGGAGATTTCAGTGGGAGTTGGAATAAGAGGCGACGGGGAGGTGAACCGCTGGAAGAGGGACGGAGGTAAGGGGGATGGAATCATTCATTACGTGGGAGATGAACTCGAAGTGGTAGGGCCTCACGAACCGCCTCCCTGCGGGGACGAATTTGATCAATGGTGCGTGAGAGAGATCTAAGGTTTTTTGTTTTTGGCGCAGAGAGACTTAGGGTTTAGGGTTTTACCGTTGCGGATGATGTAGTCATGGGGCTCCGGTGGGTTTGCCGGGGTTTGCCACACGATCTCCATTCTCTCTCGATCGTCCTTGGTCTCCCGACACTAAGGATAGAGTAGGATTTTTATCGATACGAAATATTTCGTTTAAGATTTATTAAAACGTCAAGATCTATTATGTTACGTGGGAGCACGACAATCTCCGCCCGCCCATGCCCAAGTCCTCCTCAGCCCTACCGAATCCAAGCACGGATTATCCGCAGTGCAGCTCATACACTGTAAAGTACTGTACATCTATGGATGATTGTTATTTTTTTTTTTGGTGAAATAGATGATTGTTATTTAGAGATGGATAACCATCAAACAAAATAATTCATAGTGCATATACGATACATGTTGTTTGATAATTGTCCATCTTCTAATAGCGATCATCCAAGAATATGCAGCATTTTGCAGTAAGGCCCATGCTGCGATGCTTTCTATTTTAGATATGAACAATGTAGCTGTTCATTTCCGAGATAGATGATGTGGCGACTATATGATGATGCACAGCTCTCTGCGATACAAAGTATCCTATAGTGAGAAGCCTATATCATATTAAGCTGGCTCTAATACCACTTATCATGAACCTACAACCTAAAAGCTTAAACTATTGAGTGAACGACTGGCCTAAGCACATAAATCTACATAGCACTTCTTTTATCAGCTGGTGTGGAAACTTCTCTTTGTGAAATTTTGAGTTAGTGAAACTTTTCAAAAATATGGACTCTTTAAAATGGAGTTAAATGCTAGGGTAGAGTTGAAGCTATACTTTTGATGGTATTACCTCTTGCCACTTGAACAAAAAATCGAGGGTTTGATTTTGGTTGAAGTCGTCCTGAGGAATGGGATGGGTTGCTGTTTGGAGTGAAAACGAATAACGATAGAAAAATAAGAATTAGCTCGCAAGATATTAGGAAAAAAAAAACTCCTCACATTAAAAATTATGGATATTATATTCTTAATACATATATTAACTTTTTATAAATTTATTCAACATATAATATTTCTAAAATATTTAATTTTTTATAATTGATGAATTATTATATATTTGATTTTGTAGGATGGGAAACTCTAGAAATTCCAGCTCAAGGAGAGCTTTCTCCAGGATTCCTGGGAGACCAATAATACTGGAGTATAGAGTCCTTTCATATGGAAGTAGTTTAAAACTTTTAAACAAGAAAATTACTTAAAGTTATCCCAGGAATTGAAAATTGGAAAATATAACTGCTTTTATGTAATATTAGGATGGAAAATAATTAAGGGTTTTGTTAGATTTCCAAAGTACCAACTAGCTAGGTTGGTAAATTTTTCTTATGTAACAATACAAGAATGTTGAGTTTGATTTGGCACTTGTTACAATCTTTGACTAGGCTTTTACCCATCACAATTCTTTAAAAATATTAATAATTTTTCTTTCAAAGAGTTCTTATTAGTGTTGTTGGCAAAAACATTTGTCATTAAGGATTGGGCACCAAGGTTGTAGGTTTGAATCCCACCCCTGTCTCAATTTTGGATGGATTTTTTCCCATCCTAATCCTTCAAGGAAAAAAGCTACACAAAGCATAGTGATATTTTGTTGACAAATAGTTTCAAATAATCTAGCATTTAGCATTTAGAGGTGATCAAAACTACATCGCTTATAAAGAATATTACAGGGATAGTGAAAAGAGGAGGCTCCATTCTTCCTACTAAAAATATTTAAAGCTATGAACAAAGGCTGTAGGGTTGAAAATTCTATAGGATTTATGGTTGAGCCAATACAACGGGAAAAATTATATGATTACAAGCTGAGCTAGGCCTATATTTATAAATATTCAAAAATAGCTTTGAAGTGAACCGGCCCAAATCCCATAGAGAGAGAGAAAAAAAAATCTAGGTCGGACCAATCTACTTTAAAGCTACTTATGGGTATTTATGAATACAAGTCTAACCTAGCCTATAATCCTATAATTTTGTTCGTTGTACTGGTCCAACCTATAAACCCCATAGAATTTTTTGGCTAATCATCCAAACAGGCCCTAAGGGCTCGTTTGGTTCGCGGGAAGCATTTTCCTTCCTAGGAATATGATTTCTGGGAAACAAATTCCTAGGAAGAGGATGCCTAGGAAAGTACTTTTGGCATGTTTGGTTGACCATGGGAAAGTGACAAATTTCCAAGATGCTTATGTTTGGTTGGCCATCCACTTTCCTAGGAAAGTTATATATAATTCCTATTATGTCCTTAATAAAAATTAGGTTTTTAATGCCTCTTTAATACTTCTTTAATGCGGAAGGGACTTTTTGGGAAAAAGTAAAGATGGAGTGATTCCCGCCTCATGGGAAAGTAACTTTCCCATGTTTCTCATGGGAAAGACTTTCCCATGAAATGTGGGAATCACATTCCCATGGGAATACAACTTTCCCTTCTCTCTCCTTTGAAAACTCCAACCAAACAAGAGGCATCTCATTACTTTCCCGTTGACCACACTTTCCCCCCTTCTTTTCCCGCGAACCAAACGAGCCCTAAGTGTTTAAAATACTAAATGAAAGCTAAATAGTGTTCAATAATATAATTTCCAACAAAAATTATATGCCATGCGAAGCCAATAATCACGAAATCTCCAAATGTATCTTGATGGCTTGCATACTAGTACATGCCATGCTATGCTCTACATCATCAGTTGCAACCATATATTCGAAAGCAATATAACTAAAAGCTTAATCACAAGTCACTGAAAATTCTTAACGATATTTCTTGTTGCTATTATTTATTAATTCTTGTTGTTTATGAGAGCAAGTATCCTAAATGTTATTGTCTCAATAAAAAAAAAAGTATCATGAAAGTTGTAGTAATTTTTTGGTAGATCTAGTATGGCCAGTTGTGGGCCTCTTCAAATAGATTTGGATTCACTTTTAGTATACTGACCTCACCTCTAAATGCAAACAATATAAAATGAGGGAGAAGCAAACAATATTTAGATAAGTATACTATTATATAATAGCACAGGAGTACCGCCCCCAATATCACACAACCAACCCCCAACATCCGGATATGTCCCCTTAATTAAGCTTGATATTTATATGACAAGTGATTTCTAACATTTTTTACACCATAAATTTTAATTTCTCTGTGTAGCTTTTTCTGAATATTTTTATCTTTTCTAAATTCTGCAGCTTTACCTCTAAATAAATGGTTTCATATGCTGAACCTGTGATTTTCTTTTGCTTTCTTCTTCCTTTTTTTTAGTAACATAGAGAGAGAATCTCTGTATCCGAACGAAAGGATTGCTCTCTGCATCCGCAATAACAAATTGAGTTAGAATAGAAGAAAATCCCCCATGGCAATAATCTGGGACTGTGGCTCTTTTCAGACTGTGCACGTGTTCAAAGAGACAAATAAGACGACAGACTGAATCACCTTCTTTGCGGCTTAGCACTCAGAAGAGATCTTATGGGCCTGTTATATAGCTACCCCTCCACCATTGCACCACATTGCCCGTTGTAGTTTATATATATATATATATATATATATCCTAAAAGGTCTTGATCAAAGCTTACTAAATGTGCCAGAAAATCCGCCACGTGATGCGCTTCGCCGAACACAGGACAACGGAGGATGGGTCCTCTTCGAATCTTGCTGAACTTGTGGGTACTCCTTGGATCTTGATGAATCCAGACCGTCCAAACTGTGGATCCCACGCCAGAACCCGTGAGGCCCAGGGGAAGCCAACTTGGGCACCATGATCAACGTCATCCACTACGTCTCTCTTTTGTCCAAAGCCCAAGGGCCCCGGTCGGCCCTCATGTTAGCGTTAGCAGCCGGGCCCTGGGCCCCCCTTTACCTATCCCCCCTATCGTCTTACGTGGACAGAATTTATCCACTCACCTTTTTTTAGTCCTTTTCTCTGGTGCTATTAACCAATTTCTATGTGTTGAAGTTATTTCTAATACTCAAAATCAGGTCCAAGGAAGTTATTATGAAATATTATTCTACCAAGACTAGGGTGCGAGACCCATCTACCATTAACTTGCAAAAGTTCGATGATGCATGAAAACTTATACATACTGCAAGCAACTTAGTAATATTGTGGTTAGATACAAGATTTTTACGAGTTTAAATTGTACTCTAGCCGAAGGAGGTATAATTGTGACCAATCTATGGTGCATCTATCGATTACTAAGGTCGAAACGAAGTTTAAATTTATGCTAACTTTCAATATGTACTAAGATTAATATTCATGTGGAAAAGTTGAGCAATGCAAGACTTGAACAAGTTTACTAAGGGTAAGCCATAATTCGAACCATTATTAGCACATTTAAATCAATCATGAACAGGCTAAAGCTCAACTCGCCTTATTAATCAATAATTTAATTTCAAAACTTCAACTTCCAACATCATTTATTTTCAATCCTTAGTCAAATTATACGTCTTAGTTAAACAATACATAATACATAAGTATGTTTACCCAAGAAAACAGCACATAAGTATGCATAGAAATAATCATAATTATATGAAAGGATTAACCATTTGTCATCTTAACCAAGCTAAAACCAATATATTAATATAAAGATAGATGATTCCTAGAGAAAAATTTCATGCTAGAATATGGCATGTACCATACATTTACATGGTGCAAAGATGAATGGCTCTTTTTGTATTGTTGAAGAGTTATGAGCAAGCTATGTAGTCGTGAACGGCTCTAAATGCTGAATTATTTGAAGTGATTTGTCAAAATAATGGTACTGCGTTTTATATTTGGGCTATGGTAAGTGATGAAGTGGCTTTTCAAGCTAGGCATATATTTATGGAGGCTAATAAGGTTGCGGACTGAGTAGCTTTTTATATAGTCTATCATTCCGAAATATTTTATAAAACTATTTTTTAATTTTATTGGATGTATCCGTACGAAGCGCCTATATTTAGAAAAAAAAATCATGAACAAGAAGCTTGGACCCTCATCTACACAAATTTTATTTTTAACTAATAATTTTTTAATAAAATAAAGGAAGTAAAAAGTGATGTGCTAAAATTTTGAGCAAGCGTCACGTGTTTCATGGAATCATTTGGTCAAGCAGAGCAGGGTCCGAAACTATCAACGCGCTTCCCCTTCCTTTCGCTGCCGTGTACAAATCGACCTTCTTTTTCCTACACCCACTTCTGTTCTCACTTCGTTTCTTCTTCTCCTCCATCTTCCCACGGAGCCGCCACGCTTTCTCGAACCCTAACCCTGGCGAAGCCAACAAATTATTTTATATAATCTCCCACGATCCGTTCTAGGGTTTTGCGGATTGGCCCCGCTCCACCCTTCGCCGATTCCCGGTGATCACTTCAAAATAACAGCGATTCTCTGCAATCCATCACAAGATCCACTCGCCTCCCGCCGATCTCGCCTTCTTCGCTGGATTTCATCACCGAAGGTGCGATTCTTCTTCGTTTTTCCGTTTCCTTTTGGGTTCAACTGATCTGTTTGATGTCTCCTTTGAATTGATTGGGTTTTGCTAGTTGGGTGAGCTCCTAATTCGCTGGAGAAGAGGAATTGGAGGCGTTTATTTCGTGATCTTTGGCTTGGGTTTTTGGTGATCGGTGGTAGCTCGGAGTTTGGGAAGGGGTTGAGGAGATCAAATGCCGGAAGAGGATCTGGTCGAGCTTAAATTCCGACTCTATGATGGATCGGACATCGGTCCGATCCGGTATTCTTCCTCCTCCACGGTTGCCATGCTCAAAGAAAGAATAATCTCTGAGTGGCCGCGAGGTAGGAGTCTCTGTTCCCTAGACCTGGGTTCTCAGATCTTTCATCATGCAATTTATTTCTCTAATTAGTTCAATTATGGATTCCTTAGTAGACTATACTGAGCAATAAAAGAAAAAGAAATTCTGTCATCTTCTATTACACTTTTACAAATAGGAATTTTGTTGATCTTGCTGGGCTCTGAGAACAAGGTGCTGTATTTTCAAATTCCCATTTTTTTTAACTTGCTTATTTTATGATTTCAAGTCACCTTAATGATATTGTTTGTGATGTTATATGCCAAATCTAGCAGTTTCATCGGAATGGAACCTTTTTGTTCAAATTTTTCCATGAGTTTTTGTGCTGTTAGAATTCAGAACATTTGCAATCATGTCCACTATATTTTCTTCTCCTACGATTGTTTGCTGCATAATCGATGATAACTTATGTTAAGTGCTTCAATTTTTGTATAATTAAGCTGATCTTTATAAATTCTGTGTCTTTTTGTTTGTTTGCCTGTTTGGTGTTGCTGGTGGTGGGGTGATGTAGTGGCCTTTCTTTTACCAAACAATTTCTTGTTTGTTCTGGTTCCTTATGATATTACGACAATTTATCATGCCTTTAAGGGTCCCTGGTAGCTAAATGTCAGAGCGGAGTCAATTTTTTTGAATGTGCTTTTCTAAATTTTTGATGGCTACTTTCTGTTGATGTCACAAGCTATAAGCTATAGGTTGCAGATGACTGATTGCTAACTTCTATAAATTTTGAGCTTACTATATTTAGTAGTTTTTCTATTGAAACAATCTGCCACATCATTTGTGGCATATAATTTGTTTTTGCACTCACATTCTGGTATTTCATGAGTTGCTACTTCCCTTAAGCTTGTATGTTGTGTCATGCCAATAAAGACAATATTTGCATCCTCTGGTTATGTTTTCTAAATAAAGACATACCCTGCATGTTTTCCTATTTTCGTTCTTATGTGTTTCTTTGCTCATGTTGTGTAATTTTGGGAGCCATATATGCAGGTTTCCGTTGTACTCCAAAAAAAAAATTGGTTAAAAACTTTGACTTGTGGTACTTGAATGCCCATGATATTCTCATGCTTTTGTTATCCTATTATCTTATTGACAATTTTTTTTGTCTTGTGGTTGGTCACTATAAAGTTTAATATCTTAGGTGATGTGCATCTCGTATGCTCAGATTTCACCTTAGTATCTGAATCTAATGTCATTCTCTTTTTCTTTTTAATATTTTTAGGAAACCCTTTAAATATGTCTGCTATAGAATCTGCTGTATCTGTTTCTATATAACTACACAAGATGGTGGTGTTTTGCATATTTGTTAGGTGAATTGGATGATACATTCAGTCATGCAACACTTGTTTGGATAAAACTATTGTAAGACCCCAATAGACATATATGGCTTAAAATTTTGAGCAACAAGGGAGACCCTAGAGACATGCTCAACATAGTTGTATGACCATGATGAGGGGAAGATCAAAAGGCATGGGGAATGAGAATTAGAAGTGAGTGTGTTCATGAGAAGTGAGGAATTGGACCCCAAAAAGGATTTGATGGTGGTGAATAGATGAGATAGTCATTTTCTACAAAACCTTTATGTTTCATGTTGAATCATTTGAAAAGAGAGAACCAAGGGCAGGCTTAGAAAAACTAATTCAAGTTACTTGAAGCTTGTGTTGCTGCATTTTATTGATATTGAAAATAGAGAGGCGGGATGCTTGAAGTGCAACAGGAATAGATGAGATGATGTAAATAAGTTTATCTTCACTGCTAGAATTGGAGTCGAAGACCAGTACCGCTAATGTCGAATTGCTTTTGTAATTTATGCTGCTATTGTGCAACTGATAATGGAACATAATTCTTTTGTGCTATTTAGTTTGAACTGTCATTGCAGAAGGTTGATATTTGAGACAAAATAGCAATTCTGTATTTTGAGCTAGGACTTAAACATTTACTGGCAATATTGCTGTTGTGAACTGATTGGATGAACAGGATGTTTGTTCTTTTATCAACATAAGGAAGCTATCTGGAAAAGTAAATATATCACATGCTGTTTATGTCACTTGGCACAAATAAATATAGCAATTCTTGCTCCTAGGATGGACTTAAACTTTCATAGCGTTGTTAGTTTATCTAACGTACATTTATGTTAGCATTTGATATTTGGACTATTTGACATTTTTTGTTATTTTATCTTTTGTTGACTTCCATTAGCATTTCATTATTATTATTATTATTTTTGTGTAGATAAGAAGATTATACCAAAGGTGGCTAATGATGTAAAGTTGATAAGTGCGGGGAAGATTTTAGAAAACAACAAAACAATTGCCCAGTGCAAGCCACCTTTTGGCGAGCTTCCTGGAGGCGGTATCACCATGCATGTTGTTGTTCAACCATCATCTGCTAAGACAAAAACAGGTTAGTTCAATCTTGTTGTTTGATGCTATAGGCCATGAGCTCTAAATTTCTTTGATTAACCTCTTCTCAAATTCAATGTTTGGTGGAGTATTATCCAATTCAATGCTGTCTTTCTTTCTCTGATGAAATGACAAGTTTGTTGATTCTTGAGAGATAGCTTTAGCATAGGTTAAAAAATGATCTCGATGAACACCTGCCAGATATTTTCATTTAAAATTAATTATTGAAATTCTAGAATCTTGTGACCCATTCTCCACACATGTTGAGCCTGAGATTTTGGTTAATGATCGAGATTCCAAAGGGTTTCCAGGAATTCTATTTATTAGAATGTGCGTTGTAGTGGATATCAATATCCACCAAATATGAAGTGTTTGTGAGCATTATTTGGTTGGTGCAAACATAAAGAAAGAATATGTAACAAGCTCAGTACCTCGCCTACAAGGCTAGCTAGAAGGTACTTTTTGGGTTACTTGGCACTATATAAGTATCGAGACCTATCCGGTGCATAACTGATGTGAGACTAAACACATGCTTGCACCGGTTCTTACTCCATTCGTTTAAGTCCTGGCGTCCTTGCTAGGCTAAGGGTTGAAATCCAATTACAAACACTATGATCGGTCTGTAGTCAGCCTCAAAAGGGTTCGTGTTGCGTGTTCATTAGTCCATATGGGCCTTGAGTCGGCTTTCCTCTAATATCATTTGCAACAACAAATGACCTTATCCAACATGGCTAGTCGTAAGATGTTATTTGGGTTTCTTGGTCTTATATAAGTACCAAAAAACACTCCAATACACAACTATATGTGTTTAATCCTATATCAGTTATGCACCAGGTAGATCTTGGGTATTTATATAGGGCAAGGAATCAAAATAATACCTTGCAACGAGCTTTTTGGGTGAGGTTCTGGTTTGTTACAAATGTTATCAAATTGAACTTGGCCCATGGCCTATATAGACTAGGGGATATTATAGCACATGCCCTTTTGGGGCTAGTCATTGGTTGATCATGGTGCTTATGATTGGCTTGATTGAATTTGGACCCTTAGTCTGATGAGGATGCCTAAGCTTAAATGGAAGGAGCATGCGAGGACCCGTGCAACCATGTGTTTCGTACCACATCATTTGTGTGTTAGGAAGATCTTGGGTACTTTTATAGGGCCGAGGAATCCAAATAACACTTTCCGGCTATCCTTTTTGAGTGAGATCCTAGGTTGTTACAAAATATGTAATAGAATTGTCAAATGCTTCATATGTGGAGGTTCTTGGTATGATAACCATAAAATTTATGCATTCAAGTAGGTTTTGTATGTGCTACAAAAATATCTACACAATTTAAAGCTACTAGTTCCAACATTAAGACTCAAAACTCAAGCCATGTTTATTTGTGAAGAGCAAGAATGGGCTGTACATGCCAAGCCAATGGTCCTTACAGATTGTCTCTTTGCATAACAAAAATATGAAGCTTGCATCAACCTAGACCAAGATCAGGCATGCTGAATGTGTAACTGATCTTGCTTTCATATACAGGAAAACAGGCTCGAATGATTGGTATGAGACCATCATTTGCTGTGAGATCTGTTTACGTCTTATATATGGTTAGCCATTAGCTTATGCACATAAAGGTAGCACAACCTTCCAAGCCAAGCATGCCTTGTGTGTTAGGTAAACTGGTATACCAGTTGGGACAAAGCTGATTTCGAGCTGGGCCTACATTCGAGCATCAATTTATAACATTCTAGCTTGGGCCTAGCATGATAACTACATTCTAGGTCTGAAAGTGGACTCGTCTGATATCATCAATGTCCAAGTCTGGTCCATCGCTGCCTAACTGATGGATATAGCAGAGAGAAAAAATAGAAAAACGGGGGGGGGGGGGGGGGGGGGGGGGGGGGGCGGGCAACCTTTGGAAACCTCCCTGTCTGGTAAATCCATTAATTTGAACATTAAGGCTATTGATTAGAGAGAAATCACCTTGCTGAGGAGGAGGTATGAATTGATTGGGGAAGGACTTGTTACTTGTTTTTGAGTCTCTCTTCTCGCCACCTCTTGGAGATCTCCACCATGTGGTCATACCACCGTCAAATCAGGGTGACCTTGTATTTGTTTCATTGGTCCTCCAGTTGACATGTCTCCTGCTGCTCGCCTTGCCTTTGAAAATGAAGAAGAGTGGAGAGAGAAGAAGAGACACTGGAATAAGGGCATAAAACACTAAAGTAAGTTGGATTTTAACATATGAAAATATATAATATCACTGTATGATATGTGTATTATATCATTGGGTTGGAATCATCCTGTTTGTTTTGCCTGAGAAACTTTGTCATACCATAAGTTTTAGATTAGCGTGCCTTGACTGGGCATAAATGTATACACCTCCACTTAGCCTATGCCCATATCTGGTGGCAGGTACATGGCTGTAGATTTAACTCGTGCTGCACTGGCCTGTTAGCTCTGCTAGACCTGACGTGTTTGGTGACACCTTGCGTACTGCGTAGGTTTGACATGTGTTGGTTGTGCATGGTTGCCTTGTCCTCATAACACTTCACCAGACATGACACATGCCATTTGGTAGAGCCCCATAGAACATCCGCATATGCGAGCTTTGTACTTATCAAACTTTTACTTATGGACTGATGCACCCACCAAATCCCCACGAAGGGGTTCTAAATGCACTTTTAGAGTTGCATGGAGCTCCTTCAGATACCTTTTGGATGTCACACGTAGCACAAGATCGTGCAAGTGGAGGAGCAATTCTTTGTTGATGAAGAACTTCTGTAGATCCAGAAGATTGATCTTGCTTGGTGTTCCCACGGAAAGATAAATGAGAACTAACAGATCACATCATGGGGAATCAAACCTTGGACCTCCTCTGTGATGTTGAGGATGTGGATGCCGGGGGGTTGGGCAAAGCCTTGGTTTGTATTAATTTACTAACCTGGTAGAAATTTTAGGGTTAGATGATGTGACTGTGACTTGAATTCATCATGTCATCACATGAGATTTTTCTTTTCCTCTTTTGAGGGTTATAATTTGAATGCCAACCATGTCATCGCATGAACTTCCTTGAATAGGACTAGCAAGCATTGTTAACATGCATCTGCATTGTGGTTTGTAATTTTGATTTTTAATATGATATAACCATGCCTTGGTTGGTACCAGCATGTTAACCTGCTGAAGTATTAAGTGGAATTGGCTAAATATGAGTTTGGAGCGTATTCATTTTATCGTTCAGATAAAGTTTATAAATGGTGCATGTTTTTGCTTGTTAGCACCAACACACTTTGCCAAACTGAATCTATATTACACTATTCATCTGGGCAGCATGCATCTGCATTGTGATATAAGTTTTTCTTTTAACATTTGGGATCTGTACCTTCTTGAAGTTTTTAAGGAATTACAAACCCGAGAGTTTCTTAACAACAAGCGGTTGAAAGGCTGTTGGATGGTGTGTTTGACTGATAATATGCTTTTGCCTGCACTTAACACTGCAATATTGGCTGTTGGCATCATACTTTCTTTGTTATTTTACATTTCCGCCAAATCTCTTAGCCATTTTCTTCCTGGTTTAATTTCTCAGTAACTTCAAAATCATGAACTGTAGTCATCTCTCTAGATATAGTATTGGCCCAAGGCTCTTCCATGTCCTGATTTTATCTAGGGTATATGCAACCATTTGGGAATTAGTTTCAGCCAGAGATGGGATATCTTAGCATGCATGGTGTTTCCTATGGTCTAAACTACTTTTCTGCTTTCTTCTGATCAGAAAAGAAGGTTGATGACTTGCCAAAGAAGACGACCTGTTCTTGCACAATATTGTAGAATCAGGAGCTGCCTATCTTGTTCATGTCCAGCTGCAAGAGTACTGTTACATACCATTGGGTTGATGGGGAATAGGAGAACATCATAATCACTTCTGGTAGTTCTGTTATTGGAGGAATGCAGTCCTCCATGTATTGTTGCCTGAATGCTGTTGTGCCAGTCAAGAGTTGGTTTACGTTTTGTGGTATTGTTGTGAGCCAGGTTCATGACATAGGAAGAGGAGGCCTTTATATGATCACAGGTTATATATATGAAATGGTTCTTCACAGTGTTTCTGTTCAGACATTTAATTCTTCTTTCTTTCAATCATGTTCTGTATATTGTCTGAATTAACTCAGCATTTAAGAGTGTCAGTGACATCCCTCCTGCCTCTCTGTTCTTCAACCCATTATTCTTATGGGCCTTGTGCACAAGACATCCATGGATGCTAATCCACGGTTTGGAACTGATTGTCTTGAACGAGAATGCTTGGGTTATTGGCTAAGATGAATCTGTTGTACCATCAGGGAGGATAGAAGTGAGTTGATTCCCAATACGTACACTGCTAATTGATCATAAGAACTGTTTGTATTTGTGTTGCATGTCAAGAAAAAATATTCTTAAATTTATCTTGTGAGATAAGTTAATTACACTTACAATGATGGATATCTTAATAACATTGAATGGTGACCTGAGGTTCAGAGTGCTAAGCAATTGCATACCAGGATCTGAACAGTTGTAATTTGTGATATACTTTGTTGTCTAACTATAAAAATGGTGCATAATTCAGCAGGAGATTCAGAGATTGTGGTGTGTATATCTGGTGTTTCCCAAGGAAATTTAAACAATGGACTGCAGTCCATAAGGTCTTTCTTTTGAATAGAAAGATCTAATTTCAGTGAGGCCACCGGAAGCTTGAGGCTGGTTGTTATTGCACTTCGGTTTAGTTCCTAAATTGCAACTCAGAATAATTAGTTAATAGGTTCTTCACCAAGCTTAAAAGACGAATTATCCAGTGCTGTTTTCTCCCTTGATGATCTTTATCTAGCTGATCACTTTGGTGTTGCTTGGTGTTTCTCATAACAATTGTGATAAACTGAATTATTTTTTCATGTGATAAGATCTCAGTATAGTTTTTGGTTTCCAATTATGCTAGTAGAGTGCCCGTGGTTTATGTGATCACTCTTCTTGTCAAATAGGGTTTCGGTAACCCAAATAAACTTTTCATGTGTAATTTATGGGCAACCCAAGCATTTTTCATAGAAAGATTTAAGATCTTCTGGCATCCAGATAGGTCCTTACTAGTTTAATATGGTATTGGTTGTATATCATGTATTATATAAGACTAGGGATGCATGGATATTTTGTGCTGATATGATTTTCATACCCTTATAAGGGTAATACTGTAAAGAAGCAAGGGAAGTGCATTGACCAAAATAAAAAGTTATTGTTGCCATGCTCCGAACCTAGAACGTAATAGCTGCATACTTGTATAATGGACCATACAAGCATATAAGGTTATAGATCATATCAAAGCAATAATAATTTTTAAAAATTTATTTAATCAAGAACTTATTCAAATAATACTAAAAATCTAATAATAAGCTATGACCACGTAAGCAGTGGCATGGGTCAGAACGTACAAAGTGTCAAATATGACTATTCTTAACTATCGATGATATAGTGTCCAAATACTACTATTCTAATCACTGTGGTGCGGTGTCAAAATCAGTTTCTCAGATTACAAGTCGACAGGGCTAACGAATAATTTTTATTAGATGGGTCAAAATATAGCCGTGCTGAGAATACATAGATATAAAAACTAATTTCATAATTTGTTCGGTCATATTTTCTAAATTTTATAACACATATCATAATTTAAAATGATCAATATCATAACATTAATATGCCTGACTCGTTTAACTAAGTATAAAATAGATATCATAATTAAATTTAATCAACTAACTATTATTTTACTAAAAATTTGGAAAGCACACATTAAAGCAATATGTTACTTACCTCTTCTCGTTTCAAAAATTCTACTTCAGTTAGGCAGATCAGGTGCACCTAGTTTAATATCATTAAAATATTATTAATTTAATCATCATTTCATAAGCTAAGAAGTCAAAAATTAAACACTACTAGAAAACAACCTCATGCCTCCAAATCAGGCCAGTCAAGGAGTCCATGCAAGAAGAATTCAACTGGTTTGATGAAGATCAATAGTGGCCAAATTTCGAAAAATCTAGCTGGAGTTGAAGCAATGGGCTGGTCTACCATCCTAATACCGAGGCGGTTGCGGGTCTCCAAACTAAGTGAACTTAGATCCAAGCAATAAGAAAAGCAAGGCTTATACTAGGATCCTTGAGCCTGCCTAGAGAGAGAAAGAGGGAGAGGATAGAGAATCTCTGCTCGGGTTTAGCCAGAGGTTTGGGTTTGGTCCGTTGATAGCATAGGCCATCCTGGATCATCATGTCACGACCATAAATTAGGAGGTAAAAGAGGATTTGTGAACTAATCCATAAGTAATAAGTGAATAAATAATTGAAAGAAAATAAAAAAAATAGAAGAAGAAGGTAGGACGGAAGGGAAAAGAAGAGAGGGAAGAGCTCGCAACGGAGGCGGCGAAGACCATTGCAGTGGCAAGACAGTTGGTGATAAAAAAGAAAATGGAAGAAAGAGCCGAAAATAGCGATTTTGGCCCTTCTCTTCATGATCTCAGGCAGGGGCTCTAGTGTCAGTCTAGAGCAAAGGAATAGGAGGTAGAAAGCTTACCGAGGCAGCTCGGGCGGCGGCGGCGGCGGCAACTTCCGATGAAAATAGGGGTCTCAAAATAGTGAAATAGAGCACACAAAAGAAAATAAGAAGAGAAGAGGCTTCGGATAGTGGTGCCCGGCCGGCGTACCACGCCGGCCACCGGAGAAGAAGAAGAAAGAGGAAGGAAAGGGCTTGGCGGAGGTGCTCGGCCAAGGGATGAAGAGAATTTATAGAGAACTTTGGGAGAGGATGAACTCGGCAATTGTTGCATCGCCCGTGATTTTTGCGGTGGATGAGCACGACTGAACGGCCCGCGGAGTCGTCACCAGCCACGACTCCACGGTCTTATCCTCTCAATGAATGGGGAAGAGGGGGCAGAGGATCGCGATCCTCTATTCTGATTCTTCCCTTTGCTATGAGCTGAAGTCGGTTGGGCTTGACGACTCCAATCCAATACAGGCCTATTCTCACAGTTGTTTAGACTGAGATCATAGCAAATCATCATACTTCTTGAGAAATTATACCTTACATCAGGTGCACCATATATGTTAGTGGTGTAATGGGATCCACAGGAACGAAAGATTTGATTGGCGTTATGCATTCTAAGCTTGGTGCACCCGATCGGTGTAGAGTATAATTTCTCCTTCCTGCCAACCTACTCTAAAAATAACTGCATCATCATCATACATATAATTAACTTTATCTACATACAATATATACCATAAGTTCAACCGTATACCTTATTATTTCATCTACCTACTTAATCCCTCGTCTGAGCTCTTATTCATGGCCATACCACGAGAGACCAAACCCAAGCACACGCAGGCAAAAACACCACGACCTCCAAATCCAAGACCCATCGATCCCCATCAACACCTCCACGCCGAAGCGGCGATGATTGCCCTGTCCTGCCACCCCAACAACAAGCACCCATTGTCCTCCGTCAACCTATACCCATCGCAGGCATACAATCCCAACAATATACGGCTCTGGTTAACGGAGTTAGCACTCAACGCCACCCCCTTGAATCCTCTCCCCTCCATCACCTTCCTCCACCTCCCCAGCCTCTCATGCCTCGCCACCCTCTCCGCTCCCTCGCTCGCCACGATGTTCTTGATCTCCGGCGCGAAGATGTACTGCTCCACCTTCGCCCTCGCCGCCGAATCCGCCGGAAAAGTAGCGTCCAACGAGTCGAATATTGCCGAGTAATAGTGCAATGCCTCCAAGAACCTCCCCAAGAAGTAAGGCCCATTGTGGCTGGCTTCGTGTTCCACTAGAGTGACGATTTTGGGCGCCTGGTCGCGAATCATGGAGAGGAGCTGGCCGAGGTGGGCGCCGGGGACGCGGTGGAGGCGGCATACGGCGTTGACGGCCAGGGCCTCGCCGATGCGGCGGTGGAGCATGCCTGGGAGGAGGTCCTCGAGGCGGTCGGCGACCGCGGGGTGGAACTCGAAGGGCACGCGGATGGAGTGGGCGAGCTCGGCGAGGTGGCGGCCCGTCTGGCGGACCGACTCGGCCGGGTGGCCGACGCCGGTGATGCGGAGGGCTGGCGGCCCCCCCGGGCGGGCGGCGAGCGCTTGGAGGAAGGCGGGCCATTGGTAGCCTTGGACGATGTCGAGGTCGACGACGTGGACGCGGTCCTCGGACTCGAAGGCCTCGAAGATGGCCTGGTTGGCGGTGAAGTGGGCGAATTTGATGTAGGGGCAGGCCTGGTAGAGGATCTGGTAGATCTTGAGAGTGTCGAGGGTGGGGAACCAGGGCCTGGGGGAGGAGGAGGAGGAGGGAGAGGGAGAGATGCGGGCGGCGAGGGCGTCGGCGAAGCAGGAGGCAACGCGCTGCATGGAGTCGCCGAGTGGGGAGACGACGCTGTTCAGGTGGTGGAGGTAGCGCCGGGCGGCGAGGTAGTCGTCCTTGGCCACCGCCTCGGCACACGCCAGGAGGAGGTGCACCAGCTGCAACCCACTGTCTTGTTCCTGATAAATGGATCGAGCAAAATATTTAGATAATTCTTTACAATAATATATTCTACTAAGTCAGACTTTCAAACTAATTAATTGAAATTATGAACAATCGGATAGAAACTGAGGGATGACAACAATGGATGTATAACATTTACTTTTATATTGCTCGAATCTATAATCGATCCTACAATGACAACACATGGGTGACATAACAACAGTCGCACGTATCCACCTTTAGAAAGAGACAACACATCATCATATTAGACAATAATCTCTTCTCTTGTCTGAAGTTATGTTTGCACGTCTGGCATTAGCATCGATTTGTAGAGGGTTGACGGCTAGATGACAACTGCTCATAAATTATTTCAAATTTTAATCTCTAAATTATAGTGCATACATGCATACTGATCTCAGAAAGATGGATAAGCTTTAGATGTGAACTCGATAGCGACATCATGCTAGTAGTACCGTTGTCTTAATTAGTCTTTAGCATGTAACGTTTATGTTGCCTAAATGAAAGACATGAGCCCTAATATCAGTTGCTAACAAGGTTCTTTTCATCATCATTAAAATGGTTGTATGTCATGCACACTGAAGCTATTAAAGTTTGGACCTTGCAAATCCACTCTATAAAATATTGCACCCGTCTTTCCTCCTCCTCCCTCCCTCCCTCTCTCTCTCTCGCAGGAGGGAAGTTTTGTCAGGCATCAAGAATTATTTGAGTCGTGGGAAGCGTTATCCCTCAACATACGTGCAAACACGCATATGTTCCTCTATGTAACTACATATATGTATATCTGCATGTGTGTGAGTATTTATTGTGCATGCATGCATGTTTATGCACATGTATGCATACGTGCATGCATGTATGAAAGTGATCAGGAGAAAGACTAGCACCTGCTCCGACTCCGAAGGTATTATAGGGCCACTCAACAAGCCATGGTATGAAGATTCTACCAACTCAGTCTTACTCACTGATCCAAGCAATCCATGATCAATATCCCTCCCTTGCTGCTGCTGGCCTTGCTGCTGTGCCGCTCCCCCAACCCCAAACTGACTCATCTGATACAAATCCCCCTCTCCACTGATCTGCAGCCCTCCGGCCATCTTTTCACCCACACCATCTCCATATCTTGACTCCACTGTCAAGCAGTCCAGCAGCGATGGCAGTGTCGTTGTTGGTGGCATCTCAAGGGGCTCTGAAGAGCACTCGATCCCCCCTGTGCCATTCAATGATGATGTATACGTGCTGTAGTTCTCCCTACCGTACTCATCCAAGAATGCGTCCATCGCCGGCAGGGCGAGGCACTCTCCATGAGCAAACTGAGTGGAAGAAGAATATGGAGAAGAAAAGCTGTTAAAGACCTTGTGGAGTGGGCTCTGTGACTTCCCTTTGCTATGGTTGGATGAGTTATATGGAGGCGAGGTGCATCCATAGAGCCCATGCATCCCATGCACGTAGCCGTTACTGCTATGATGAGTACTGTAGATGGAGCTGATGCCTGTTCTCCTAGGTGATGACACCATGTACTCCCTTTTAGGTGAAGATACCATGTAATCTATCTTAGGAGAAGAGACTATGGAGTCCCTCCTAGGAGGAGATGACATGTACTCCCTCTTAGGAGAAGAGATCAGGCAGTCCCTCTTTGGAGAAGAGACCATGTAATCCCTCTTAGGGGAAGAGATCATGTAGTCCCTCTTAGGAGAGATCATGTAGTCTCTCCTAGGGGAAAAGACCATGAAGTCTCTCCTCGGGGAGGAGATCATGAAGTCTCTCCTCGGGGAGGAGATCATGAAGTCAGTGCCTGAATCGATCTGGTCGGCAAACAAGGACTCCCATAAGGAGATATCTGGCGACTGGATCTCGACGTCGATGTCCACGTCGTACTTGAGCCCTTGGAAGGTGGTCTGGTTGTTGGTCTCCGGCTCAAAGGAGGCAACCGCGTTGGATTCCGACACCGACGCCGTCGGTGAAGACAGTTGCTGATTGGTGCTAGAGATGCCATTGCTCTTTAAGCTCCCCATGCTTCCACATAGAGAGTTTATCATCTTCTATAGCTATAAAAACTCGATAAGAGAAACTCTTTTATCATCTTCCACATGGAAGCTCTTGTCATTGCACTTCATACCTCGAGGACAAGAGTGCTATAAAGAGAAAGGAAAGACACGGATATATTAGATATCGAAAGGTTTTTGTCTTAACGTACAACTTTTTTAACGGAGGTGAGGGAGGGGAATTTGGTGACAGAAATCCGGTTCTTGACTTCAAGCGTGTGGAGTTTTTTATGGTGGTGCATCGGTACCTTATTAAATTGCTCACAAGCCCTTTGGTTGGCCACCCAAGGGCCCCTTATCTCCTTGGAATTGATTACACTGGGCTTACCTTCTGTCGCCTGGGGGAGGGGGTGGGGCCCCACTGGCATTGGGTGGGCCGGCCTAAGAAGTAGATGACAAGGGACGCGGTTTAGGGGATATTTCATGGAGGGTTAAAGAAGGTGGGATGAGCATGACAGCCATGGAGGAGAGACAAGGAGGAGGAGCTTCGGCGATGTCGTCGGTAGCAGCGTCGTCGGTGGCGCCGCCTGGGCCTTGGATTTGCCGAAGGATCAGAGTCCTTGGAACTGCCCCTCTTGGGCTTTTCCTCGATGGCGGCATCTGCTGCACTTGTTTCTCTATTCACTTATTTTATTTCTTTTAAAAATATATTTGAAAAACCTAAGTTAGGTTTATGCTTCTATAGATGAAGCATATTTGTTAAAATACAAAACAAATAGGTGTTCCTATTTTATAAGAAATCTTGTGATAGCGTTTTCAGGCCCACAATTGCTTATTGTTCCAACTGCACCAACGAGAGCCGAACTCGACAAGTGAACCATCCTCAAATCATCCGCATGTACCGCGGACAGCACATGCTGATCGGTGGATCGGGGTTCTGTCTTTTGCGTCGAAGAAGAATTCACCTTCATTCGTACGAGTCGTCCACCGCACAACTCTCAACATGCTCCGAACAGATCATTCATCCATCTGCATAGATCTCAAGCCATCGGTGGATGATCTAATGGTAGATTTAGGGTTGTAAATGGATCGGGTCGACCTGCGTAAGATCCGACCCGATCCGAATTTTAGGACCGTGGGGACGGATCAGATCCTAAATTTGGACCCGTTCTATTTTTCGGATCGGGTCGGGTCCACTCAATCTCGATCCGGACCCAATTCGACCCTTTTTTTTTGGGTTAGATTTTTTTTTTTTTAGAGAATGTTGAATTTGAACATGTGAATATAGCTTATCTAGTAAAATGTCTATTTCCTTTTCTAAAAAGAATTAGAGCAATAATTGCTTGATGTTATTTACTATTATATAGTGGAACTTTGAATATAAAAATACATAGACCAAAACCCGGATCCGGACCCGGACCCGGACCTGACCCGACCCGACCCGAATGATCCGTCGGGTCAAAATTTGTAGGTATGGATTCGATCCGATCCGACTTGATTTTCAACCGAGTCGGATCTGGATCTAAAATTAGGATCCGATCGAACAAGAAATTGGATCGGATCGGGATCACTCAAGACCCGACCCGACCCATTTATAGCCCTAGGTAGATTCGTGCCAAGGAAGGCGAATCCTTTTTTTTCATGCTGAAGATACACCCCGGCCCTTGATGGATTTGCATGACCCATCTGATTTTGATGTGGCCGTACTACTCTAGGGAAGGAGGAAGATGCACAAGGTGCATGCAGGTTGTTCTCAGTGCATGGCCCTTGGCCACATTTAGAGGTGGGCATTGGGCCGGGCCCATGGCCCGGCACTGGCACGGCCCGCTTGCTACAGTAACGGGCCGTGCTAGGCACAGTTCATAAAAGGGGGCCGGGCTGGGTTAAAGATTTCTGGCCCGCAGGCCGAGCCCGGCACGGCCCATAAGGGCTTGGACTAGCACGATTCGTGGGCCAAGCACGGCACGGCCCGCGGGCTAGCCCGGAACGGCCCATAAGGGTCTGAACCGGGCCCAAATATCAACTAAGCACCCATATCAGATCATGGTTGTAATAACCCCAAAATATTTTTTTTTTATATATAAAAAGGGATAGAATAGTCCTTTAAAATTGATATAAGGGGTAAAATTGGAAGGAATCAAAAGATAATGGCATAGTTGTAGATGCATTGAAGTGGTAAGGGTAAAATTGGAAGGAATCAAAAGTTAATGGCATAACGGTAGATATGTTGAAGTGTTAGGGGCAAAATGGGAATTTAATAATATTAAACAAAGGGTGAATAGTGTTTTGATGTGATTTAATTGGAGGGTTTGAGCTGGTGAAACCGAGAGAAAGAGGGAGGGGGTTCTCAGGCGTGAAACAGAGGAAAGAAAGAAAGAAAAAGAGAAGAAGAAGAAGAAGAAAGAAGAAGAGGAAGGGGATTCAAGGAGGAAAGGGATTCCGGTTGCACTTTCAGCTGAAGGAAAAAACGTAGATCTCCTTCCCCTCTACGCAAGGACCTCGATTTCCAAAAAGAAAAAGGTAAATATCCATCCCTATCTAGTCTTTTGATGACATTAGGCTATACAAAGGGTGGATATAGTCTAGAGGGGTCGGATAAGGGTTGTAGAGGTGGTTAAAAGAAGAAGAATCGGATTTTGACAAATTTTTCCGGCACTACGGAAAAACTGTGTCGAAGTCCCAACTTCGGCAAATTATTTAGGGGGTCAAACGGCCTCCGATGATGATGCATGTTATCTCTTTGGAATCCTGAGTCCTGAAAGTGGATCAAAACCGGGATGAAGTAACCCACTGTCAGTTCGGGTTACTGTTCATCCGAGTGGGAAAATAGGGGATTTCATGCCATAATAGGGTATTAAGCCCAGATTAAGCTAAGGGAGACCTTGTACTCGTGCAAGGGAGTCCCTAATACACATAAATGATGAGTTAATTAATAGAAAAAGAAAAAGAGAAAGAAAAGAAAAGATTTAGGGAACGGGGGAGTTGAATCAATTAAAGTTCCCTATATTATAATTGGCACGTAGATTATGGCCCTTGATACAAGACTAAATGTATTGTAAATGCATGTCACAGTTGGGCAAGAAGCTAGGAAACAAGAGGAAGAAGTTCCCCACTGCCAGCTGTAGATTTTTGGAGGCGTATCAGGGCTGTGCCAGATTGACAGGTGAGTGGGAGTTTGTACTTTGCACCATGAGCACATTCCTTAATTCATTTTCATGAATGTCGCCTGGTGTGAATTGATTCCACCTGAGCCTATTGATTAATTGTTGTTGTATATTCCTCTATATTTTGATTCTCCATGCTTGATTATTCTGTACATGCATTTGAGGGAACATTAAGAGGAATTACGAGGGGTTGATGAGTAATCAAATTGATTCCGAATTGTGAAATGATTTCTTTTGTAAATTGATTTCATTTCCTCTATTTTAAAGACTTGTGAGTCGTAGCTTGATTATACTCTTTTATGAGTAATTAAATTGGTTCCAAATTGTGAAATAACTTCTTTTGTAAATTGATTTCATTTCCTCCATTTCAAAGATTTGTAGAGCCCTTTTTAGTGGTATATTGAGTTGTATTGCACTTCCTTGACCCTCACTCCTAACCCTGATGTTAGTTTATGATTGGGTCATGATCGAGTGAGTGGTAATCTTGATTATACTCCTTTTTAGTAGAGTATTGGGAGGGTGCATTATGGCATTTATGCATGGCTTGGCAGTATCTGCAGGACACCTATAGTCGATGGGGTTGAACATCGGCCTTTGTGCACATAGTAGCCTTCTGGGTGGGCGGAGCCCAGTCCCTTCCTAGGGGGGGACACGGCCCTAGGCGTAGGATCGGCCGGTCCTACGACTTATATTCTGCTTGCCGCCGGGCATAGTAAGACCCCGCGAGGTGCAGTATGGCTTTCCGCGGATGTAGAATTCCCGCGAGGTGCCGTTTAGTATGTAGATGTGAGATGGATTTCTGTTCTGGATACTGGCCAGCATTTACATGATCAGTGTGGTATCTTATCCTGCATATGCATGTGACAGTAGGGAGTTGTTGCTGGTTCGCCTGGGGCGTAAAACCCACCTCCCGATAGCTGTCTAGCATTTACATTATCGATATGGTGTCTTATCCTGCATATGCATGTGACAGTGGGGAGTTGTTGCTGGTTCGCCTGGGGCGTAAAACCCACCTCCCGACAGCTGTCTAGTGATGATTTACATATTGGTGTGGTGTCATATTCGATATATGCATATGGCAGTAGGGAGTTGTTGCTGGTTCGCCTGGGGCGTAAAACCCACCTCCCGATAGCTGTCTAGTGATGATTTCAGCATATTGACACCTGATTTGTATGTTCCAGCATTATGATCTGTTGAGCATATTCATGAGTAGCATATATGTTTACTTGATTATTCCATATATGCTTCAGATGAGTTGATATTGATTGTGGTGATATTGATGATTTACTCCATATTCTCTATGTTGAGATCATGTTCATCTTGTTATTGATCTTGAGATTTCATCTCGAGCCATGATTATATTCTGTCTCATGTGCATAGTACTCTCTACTCCACTCACTGAGTATTCATATACTCACTCCCCAGTTTGGTGTTTTTGATTGCAGGGCAGGTATTGTATAGAGAGGAGCAGGGTTAGAGATTGCCTGCTAGCTGTGCCGCTCCATAGTATAGTATAATGTAGATAGAGGTTTATTCCCTTTTGGTGTATTATAAACCTTCTGTTGTATTTAGTGTATAGTTACAGTCATAGATCCTGTTGTGGATATGGGTTTGACCATTGATGGAATGGGAACCAGATTTTTATACATATGAGTTATATGCCTGAGATAATGTATTGATATATATTGTCCAGGTTCATTATGTGACGGATTATGTGATTGCTGCTCTGACAGGTAGTGTGTTGTATGTATTGAGATAATCCTGACAGGTCACCATAGGAAAGGTGATCATTTTGTGCATGCATCATGCCAAAATTTTCAGAATTTATTGATGGTTGATAGGTAGTAGGGTTCTACGTGGTGGCTGGTGGCCTTATGCCTACCCGCACCCTAGGACCGTCGCGGCGGCCCGCCGGGAACGGGGCGGGGGTCGTGACAAAGCTTGGTATCAGAGCAAAGGTTAAACAAGAGTCCTGTCAGAGCAATAGGATGAGTCAGGATTAAGTATAGGATTATACTATGGAGCATAGGATTTTTCTGTATGTTATTTTATGAGTCATTTACAACTCAGTAAAATATATCATGACTCAGTGTGTAACGACCATCCTCTCTTTTTGACTTTTTTAGAGAGATATAAAGAATACCTCCAAGGAGAGGACCTGCTCGTCCTGGAAGGAGGATGGAGCCAGATATAGCATTGGATGCGGGTTCTGCACATGTCGAGCCCCAAAGAGAAAAACCTCCTCCTGCTGATAGACGGAGGGTTGATGATCAAGGAGATGTAGGAAGTAGAGATGCATTGATGGAACAGTTACTGGCGGAGAATCAGGCTCTGAGGGAGCAGATTGCTCGAGGGAAATCTCCTGCCCCGCCAGTAGTATCTATCCCACCTCCTGTACCTGTGCCAAGAAGTTTGGCCAGGCGGGCTCTAGATGATGAGGGGATTACTGTACAGGAGTTTCTGAGGCTCAGAACCCCGGAGTTTAAGGGGGAAGAAGGTGAAGATCCTCAGAGATTTCTGGAGAAGACTGAAAAGATGATACGGAGACTGCCCTGTTCTGATGCAAGAGCTATAGAACTTGTAGGGCTTACAATGAAGGAAGATGCTTGGGACTGGTACCAGAGACAAGTGGAGGACAAATTGTACAGTAGGAATCCTCCAACCTGGGAAGAGTTCAGGCAAGCAGTGATGGATGAGTTTTTGTCTCCGGTTGAGAGGCAGAATCGGGCTCTTCAGTTTGAGAGGCTGAAGCAGATGCCCGGAATGAGCGTATCTGAGTACGCTCGTGAGTTCACTAGATTGGGGAAGTATGCTCCTTACATCATCCCCACTGAAGCTGCCAGGATAGAAAGATTCAGGCGGGGTCTGATTTCCCCGCTTTATAATGCAGTACTGGCAGTAGAGGTCCCCACCTTGTCTAGGCTGATTGATAAAGCAAAACAGTGGGAGACCAGAAACAAAGAGGAAAGAGCTGAAAGAGAACAGAGAAAAATGAGTATGGGGAAAGGGCAAAGCAGTAGAGATAGATCTGAGGGAGTAGATCTCTCGGAGGGCCCGATGGAGCAGTCTGTACGCTCAGCTCCACCTGCCCCACGTAAGAGGAAATGGAGGGAAAGAGGTCAATCACAAGATACTTTTCTACCATCAGTACCTCGTCCTCCAGTCACTATGGCCAGAACTGAATCTAGGTTCCAATCATGGCCAGTATGTGGCATATGTGGGAAGCAGCACCCTGGCAGATGCAGAATGGGTCAGGGAGTGTGCTACAGATGTGGACAGCCGGGTCATTTTGTCAGAGAATGCCCGCAGGGTGCCACCCAGCAGTTTGTGCCTTTGGCATCCTATCCTTCTGTGCAGATGGACAGGCCTAGTAGTAGGGAGCCTGTAGGCAGAGGTAGAGGTCAAGCACAAACATCACAACAGAGTGCTGGACCATCTCAACTGTCAGCTCCAGTAGGCAGAGGGCAAGGAAGGGTGTTCACGGTAAATCCACAGGAGGCATAGGCATCGAATGCAGCTGTGACAGGTATGCTCCTCATTGATAAGATTAAAGCTAGAGTGTTATTTGATTCTGGAGCTACCCATTCAGTCCCCTTATTTTGCTAAAAAGTTAGCTAAGGATAAGATATTAGTGCATATTCCCTTAGCTATTAGTACACATGTAGGGGATAGTATAAAAGCGAAGTATGTGTATCCTACCTGTGTGGTAGAGATAGAAAGTAAAACACTCCCAATTCATTTGATTTCCAATACCACACCGAGCAGAATATGAAGAGTAGATATACTCATCCCTTTGAGTAATCAGGTAATTTACTCTTTTAAATTCGAGGACGAATTTTATATAAGGGGGGAGGATGTAATAACCCCAAAATATTTTTTTTTTATATATAAAAAGGGATAGAATAGTCCTTTAAAATTGATATAAGGGGTAAAATTGGAAGGAATCAAAAGATAATGGCATAGTTGTAGATGCATTGAAGTGGTAAGGGTAAAATTGGAAGGAATCAAAAGTTAATGGCATAACGGTAGATATGTTGAAGTGTTAGGGGCAAAATGGGAATTTAATAATATTAAACAAAGGGTGAATAGTGTTTTGATGTGATTTAATTGGAGGGTTTGAGCTGGTGAAACCGAGAGAAAGAGGGAGGGGGTTCTCAGGCGTGAAACAGAGGAAAGAAAGAAAGAAAAAGAGAAGAAGAAGAAGAAGAAAGAAGAAGAGGAAGGGGATTCAAGGAGGAAAGGGATCCCGGTTGCACTTCCAGCTGAAGGAAAAAACGTAGATCTCCTTCCCCTCTACGCAAGGACCTCGATTTCCAAAAAGAAAAAGGTAAATATCCATCCCTATCTAGTCTTTTGATGATATTAGGCTATACAAAGGGTGGATATAGTCTAGAGGGGTCGGATAAGGGTTGTAGAGGTGGTTAAAAGAAGAAGAATCGGATTTTGACAAATTTTTCCGGCACTACGGAAAAACTGTGTCGAAGTCCCAACTTCGGCAAATTATTTAGGGGGTCAAACGGCCTCCGATGATGATGCATGTTATCTCTTTGGAATCCTGAGTCCTGAAAGTGGATCAAAACCGGGATGAAGTAACCCACTGTCAGTTCGGGTTACTGTTCATCCGAGTGGGAAAATAGGGGATTTCATGCCATAATAGGGTATTAAGCCCAGATTAAGCTAAGGGAGACCTTGTACTCGTGCAAGGGAGTCCCTAATACACATAAATGATGAGTTAATTAATAGAAAAAGAAAAAGAGAAAGAAAAGAAAAGATTTAGGGAACGGGGGAGTTGAATCAATTAAAGTTTCCTATATTATAATTGGCACGTAGATTATGGCCCTTGATACAAGACTAAATGTATTGTAAATGCATGTCACAGTTGGGCAAGAAGCTAGGAAACAAGAGGAAGAAGTTCCCCACTGCCAGCTGTAGATTTTTGGAGGCGTATCAGGGCTGTGCCAGATTGACAGGTGAGTGGGAGTTTGTACTTTGCACCATGAGCACATTCCTTAATTCATTTTCATGAATGTCGCCTGGTGTGAATTGATTCCACCTGAGCCTATTGATTAATTGTTGTTGTATATTCCTCTATATTTTGATTCTCCATGCTTGATTATTCTGTACATGCATTTGAGGGAACATTAAGAGGAATTACGAGGGGTTGATGAGTAATCAAATTGATTCCGAATTGTGAAATGATTTCTTTTGTAAATTGATTTCATTTCCTCTATTTTAAAGACTTGTGAGTCGTAGCTTGATTATACTCTTTTATGAGTAATTAAATTGGTTCCAAATTGTGAAATAACTTCTTTTGTAAATTGATTTCATTTCCTCCATTTCAAAGATTTGTAGAGCCCTTTTTAGTGGTATATTGAGTTGTATTGCACTTCCTTGACCCTCACTCCTAACCCTGATGTTAGTTTATGATTGGGTCATGATCGAGTGAGTGGTAATCTTGATTATACTCCTTTTTAGTAGAGTATTGGGAGGGTGCATTATGGCATTTATGCATGGCTTGGCAGTATCTGCAGGACACCTATAGTCGATGGGGTTGAACATCGGCCTTTGTGCACATAGTAGCCTTCTGGGTGGGCGGAGCCCAGTCCCTTCCTAGGGGGGGACACGGCCCTAGGCGTAGGATCGGCCGGTCCTACGACTTATATTCTGCTTGCCGCCGGGCATAGTAAGACCCCGCGAGGTGCAGTATGGCTTTCCGCGGATGTAGAATTCCCGCGAGGTGCCGTTTAGTATGTAGATGTGAGATGGATTTCTGTTCTGGATACTGGCCAGCATTTACATGATCAGTGTGGTATCTTATCCTGCATATGCATGTGACAGTAGGGAGTTGTTGCTGGTTCGCCTGGGGCGTAAAACCCACCTCCCGATAGCTGTCTAGCATTTACATTATCGATATGGTGTCTTATCCTGCATATGCATGTGACAGTGGGGAGTTGTTGCTGGTTCGCCTGGGGCGTAAAACCCACCTCCCGACAGCTGTCTAGTGATGATTTACATATTGGTGTGGTGTCATATTCGATATATGCATATGGCAGTAGGGAGTTGTTGCTGGTTTGCCTGGGGCGTAAAACCCACCTCCCGATAGCTGTCTAGTGATGATTTCAGCATATTGACACCTGATTTGTATGTTCCAGCATTATGATCTGTTGAGCATATTCATGAGTAGCATATATGTTTACTTGATTATTCCATATATGCTTCAGATGAGTTGATATTGATTGTGGTGATATTGATGATTTACTCCATATTCTCTATGTTGAGATCATGTTCATCTTGTTATTGATCTTGAGATTTCATCTCGAGCCATGATTATATTCTGTCTCATGTGCATAGTACTCTCTACTCCACTCACTGAGTATTCATATACTCACTCCCCAGTTTGGTGTTTTTGATTGCAGGGCAGGTATTGTATAGAGAGGAGCAGGGTTAGAGATTGCCTGCTAGCTGTGCCGCTCCATAGTATAGTATAATGTAGATAGAGGTTTATTCCCTTTTGGTGTATTATAAACCTTCTGTTGTATTTAGTGTATAGTTACAGTCATAGATCCTGTTGTGGATATGGGTTTGACCATTGATGGAATGGGAACCAGATTTTTATACATATGAGTTATATGCCTGAGATAATGTATTGATATATATTGTCCAGGTTCATTATGTGACGGATTATGTGATTGCTGCTCTGACAGGTAGTGTGTTGTATGTATTGAGATAATCCTGACAGGTCACCATAGGAAAGGTGATCATTTTGTGCATGCATCATGCCAAAATTTTCAGAATTTATTGATGGTTGATAGGTAGTAGGGTTCTACGTGGTGGCTGGTGGCCTTATGCCTACCCGCACCCTAGGACCGTCGCGGCGGCCCGCCGGGAACGGGGCGGGGGTCGTGACAATGGTGATATTTTCTATCATGGTGATAAAAAAGATGAGAGTGTGATGAGTTGAATGATCAAACACGCTTTTTTCTCCTTTTAGTTATATCAGATCTTAGTGCATAGGTGACCTTTCTCCTCAAGGAAGAAGACTTATCCAAGAATGGAGTAGCAAGATAGGAGAAAGAAGCAAGAAGAAAGAACTCTCACAGAATGATAGAGAAGAAAGCTAGAAATTTCATTCAATTCAAAATGGAAAATGCTCCTTACGTTGGTTAAGCACCCATATTTATTGTTGTAGAACCCATTAAACCTTTCCATAAAGATGCCCACATTTATTTCTTGTAAATAAGGAAAGATAAGAATATTTCCTGTGATATGCCTCTTGATAAAATCTCTTAACTCATCTTGATATTGGTTGATTGGATAAAATCTCCAACGTATATATCTTAATGTCGCATGATTAGATTGGTTCTCCAACTTATCTTGACATCACTTGATTAGATACCGGCACGGCCCATGCCGGGCATGGCCCGCCACCCCACGGGCCTAGGACCGTACTAGGCTTAGCCTTTAGGTTCAGCAGACCGTATCAGGCACGGCCCGTTTAGTAACAGGTCGGGCCAGGCACGGCCCGTTTGGTCTGTGGCCCGGTGGGCCTGGGCCGGACCGGGATGGGCATGGCCCGATGCCCATCTCTAGCCATATTTGTGTTCTAGCACTTTGTATGCCCCTTCAATAAATTTCCTGCAATCGAGTTGAGTTATATTAAAGGAAGCAGTAACTCTTGCTAAGGAAGCAGTGCAACCTGAGCACCTCTTAAAAGGTACATGAGTGTCTTGATTGTTGCAACATAAACAGGCTTTCCAACTCAAATCGCTTGAGACAAGCATGTTGATGGCACTCTTTACACAATGATGCTGCGCTGCTAGAGAACCAAAGTCCATGAAGCCTAAATATGTAACAGGAGATATAGTGCAACCTTTTTGATGACAGGGTCGTATCTTTTACATAGAAGAACGATTCCCCTTCTTTCATAAGAATCCAAGTTATTTTGAGATTTATGCAGATAGATGAGCAAAAAAGTTCGAAGTACTTTGAGATCCATACATCATGAAAAAAAAAAGATCAATCATTCATTTGTGCGAAAGATACAACAGGAACCAACATTTTTTTTTTTTTTTTTATCACCATGACTTTAAAAAGACTCATCAGATAATTTAGGTATTGAGTTGCTAAGGAGGCCTACCCTATGAGAGGTATGAATATGTTTTGCCATAAAAGCTTCTCTTTACTCTTTCTGGATTGTGACTCTTGCAAGGAGATAGGCAATACAATGCCAATCATTTCAATCTTTGCCAAATAAAACTACACCTGACCATGTCTAGATCACCAAAATTGTTCCGAGCAAATTCATGCTAACCCTTTTTTTTTTGTGAAAATGACAATTCATATAGCTCTAACATGAGTACATCCTGCCAAATTAAGAGAAAGTAAAAAGTATAAAGAAGGGGGTGTGTCTAGTGTGGACGTCCATAAAAACTCTTCGGAGTGCCGGAGACAATCCAATCTACTGTACTATTCGCCGGTTCGGACTGAACTAATTGCCCGTGCCAGCTCATGCTAGGATGCTATGTTAAACACACTGAAATTACTCCCTAAGAAACACTGCAGTGGCAACATGAGCAAAAGTGCCAGAACAAGGTTACTGCAGCATTAGCAGTGGAAGGGCATTGATCCAACGCTAGTCGGACTATTTGATGGACTAATGCAACATCAGCCTTTCGATATGCATCGAGATTCTCATGAAGTACAGGTTTCCATGTGATGCTCCTATGCATCACATCTGATGCTTTCCTATTTTGATGCAATACAAGGATCTATGCTGCATAGACCATCAACTAGTCTGTTGCGTGTTGCACCAAACCTGTTTGCTATCTTGTTTCCTGCATAGACATGAGGTGGACTAGTATTTTGGAGTTCAAAGATTTTTTTTTTTTTGGTCAATAACTATGGTCATGTGTATTCTGGATACATATAGGTTTGGGTCAACTCGAGTACCAAATCGAACCAATCTTATTGGTTTGGTACGGTTAGGTTGGTTTGGGTTTTAATTTTTCGAAACCTGATTTGAGTGGTTTTGGATCTAGGTTAAAAACAATGTGCGCGCGCGCACACATTCTTTGTTAGGTTAAAGCTTTAATATTATAGATTTTTTTTCATTACCATTAGCTTTTTATTTTTTATTAAATATTTATTTATGCTTATTTATATATTTGAATAATGTTGAGTGTTATCCACATTTTTGTTCTCACTATTCATCTTTTGAGATTCTCTATTGACTTTTTGACATTCGAAAATAAAAATTATGCTCGAGTTGATGGAAATAGAATTTGTCTTCATTTGTTAATTTGTCAGTGGAGGCCATGCATGGTACGCTGTGCCCTCACATGCGCTTTGTGGGACCGCCACTTATGCTGGCCCAATTAAGAGGCAAACGCAACCAACTTGACTTCGCACCAAGGAGACACCAATATCAACATCAAAGTCCAAAAAAAAATTGAACTTAGAATCCTTTGATTTCCTTGCATCATTGCATGGTACTAGAGTTGATCATGAGCTGGACTTTAGACCTAAACTATATTTATTTTTAAGCGGACTTCAGACTGAGCCTATGTAAAATTTGACATTTCTGTGCCCGAATCCAGCACATGATTAGGTTTACATGGAACAATTTGTCGAACTTCCAAGATGCTAAACATCAACTTGGAAGAATAATGTCAAGACAATTAGGGCTAACACTAGTCTAGGCGGTAGTGGATCTTGTATATACCATCGAAGTTTTATTCCTTTAACCATAGTTTTCACATCTGCTCATGCAGCTTGATGGAAAATAAGCTTGCTGAGGTCACAAGCAACTAGAACAATGTAATAAGATTATAGCCTTATCCTAGTGGTCACACTCCTTTGCTGAGTAGTTTTATGTTGATTCTTGGATGGTGAATCTTCCTCCTTTACTCTCAAAATAGTAAAGTGTCTTATTCTCTCTATAATCTTTCATTCTTATCCAATGCTCTGAGTTGCTATCCTAGCTTTAGAACGAAAAAAGTAGAATCACTTGAAAAAAAAAAAACCAAAGGATCAGTTTCTTCATCAATATCTCTTTTTTTTTTGTCTCTTTGGGATGAGATGCTTCATATATGTTGGAATAGAAAGGAGTAAACCCAAAACATTAACCCTACTTATCAAAGAAGAGGAAATGGGAAAGGTGGAAAAGGAACATGATAAGTTGTCTCCCACACAAGAGCCCAAATCCCAATCTTCTAATCCATCAGTACTCATGTCCTGTAGCAAACATTGAGTCTTCTTTGTACTTAAGAATAATTCACAACACCCGTGACCACACAGCTACAAACTCCCAACCATTACATACCATACATAATTCCAAAAGGAAGGACTTCACATGTCTTTGTTTCTTGTGAGTGGACAGAACCTTTCCATCCCCTTGCATTACCAATTCCTACAATACCAGCTACCCACGGGCCCCAACATTTTACAACCCTTTCATCTCCAAACCATAAATCAAAGTGCTTCAGAGACAACCCCAAGCTTTGCTTGCACATCTGTATTCTTAAAAACTCCAACACTCCAACCTATCATGAATCCCAGAATCCTCGTTGTTCTTGTTCTAGTTCTTTTCACCAAGAGCTTATCCCTTGAGACTGATTCAAAGCCCACCTCCAACATCACTGTGATGGGCACTGTCTTCTGTGATGCCTGCTCTAACAACACCTTCTCCAAGCACAGCTACTTCTTGCAAGGTATCGAAAAAAAGAAACACATGCATAGTCCAATACTCAAGTTCCTCACTAGAAGCTTATTCTCATGCATTTGATCTCCACCAGGTGTTAAAGTGCGAGTTGAATGCAACTTCATACTGAATTCCAAGTCGAAGGAAGACATATCGATCATGGTTGACAGAACCACAGACAAATATGGAGTTTATAGGCTCAACATCCCACCAGTCGATGGCTTTGAATGCATGGAGGGCCAGGAGATGGAGTCCTTCTGCCGGGCGACCTTGATGGGAAGCTCATCTTCTCTGTGCAACGTCCCTGGCTTGAGCAGCTCAACCGAGCATGTGGCCGTCAAATCTAGAGACGCCGGTTTGTGTCTCTATAACTTGAATGCCTTGTATTATAGGCCAGCCAAGAAGGATCCTGCTTTGTGTGGGACTAATACTGGACAGGAATCTAGCACTGTGAATTCCTCATTGTTCTTCTGGCCTCCTTTTTTCCCACATCTTCCTTTTCCCTTCCCAAGTCCACCATCATTCCCTTTCCCATTCCCTCCCATACCATTCTTCACCCCACCACCATCTTTTCCTTTCCCTTTGCCCCCTTGGTTTTCATCTCCAAGTCCATCTTTTCCTCTTCCCTTCACCCCGGCACCGAAGCCACCAGCTTTCTCTTTCCCTCCAATACCCTTCCTCTTTCCACCGCCGCCGCCTCCGCCATCATTCCCCTTTCCGCTGCCACCTTTTCCTCCCTTAGCTCCAATCCACTTTCCACCATTGCCTCCCTTTACTCCAATTCCATCTCTATTACCACCTCCGCCACCACCACCTCCACCTCCACCACCATCTTTTCCTTGGCCGTTCCCACCTTTCCCATTTCATCCTTTCCCTCCTGGTCCACCAACTGGCCAGCCATCACCACCCCCACCCGTGTTTTCGCTTCGAGACCCAAAGACTTGGTTTCCTTCCGTTCCTCCATCCCCTCCTAATAAACCATAGAACCACCATCCACTCTTGTTACCTTGTAGCTTTCTTAACTAATTACCAAAGTTTTTTTTTTTTATTTAAAGTGAGTCACTGTACAAGTTATTTATCATATAATGTCGACAATGGCAGAATTACAACATACTTTGTTAGTTTACAATGTCACAGCAGTTTATGGAATTTACTTGCTCTGGTGTAACTTACAAATAAAGCATGAACAACTACCTGCTTTGGAAGGTCTCACAGGATCCATGCAATGACCAACTTTTTTTGGTGACATTTGGTTCCAAACTGCTTTCTTGAATAAAGTGAATATAAAAGCAGCAGTTCTTTAATTTAATGCAGTTAGAAAAGCCCTTACGATCCCATTCCTTTTTCAAAGTTCAACAAGCTTTTGTAATCCACCTTACCAAAAAAAAAACATTTTAGGAGGGTTTCAAATAGCAAACTTTGGTTTTTTCAGAATCCTGATGAAGTTTGCTTAACATGATACAGTGGTGATTCGTTAATAGAAGGCGTTCAATCCTCAAATAGAATGCTTCCAAAGAAAGGCACCCATTATGATCACACAATCCACCACTTCCTAAAAACAGATGCAACATAGCATATGAAAAAAAAAAGTGAATCAAGCTAGGAATTTATATTTCATATCATAAAATTGCAAGAAGATAAAATGAACTTCACAATCGATATAGTAGTCCTCAAGACTATAATTTAACAGCAGTGGTTCCCCTTCCAACCAAGAAAAACCTTGAACATGGGAACCCTTACACATACAAAAATCAGCAACAAAAAGTAAAAAGATGAAAAGAAAAGCAAAGAAATAGAATAAAGCAAACCTAAAAGGTCGGCAGCCAGCTGCAATTATTAAATCCGTTGGAGTACCTTCTCAGCTGCCTCGACTGTTTGCTCAATGTCTTTAGAACTATGCGCTAAACTTGTAAACCCTGCCTCAAACTGTGAGGGAGCAAAATATACACCTTCCTCCAACATCCCCTTGTAAAACCTTGCAAATTTTGCAGTATCACTCCTTTTTGCATCCTCAAAATTGTGGACTGGTCCTTCTGTGAAGAAGAACCCAAACATTCCACGGATATATCCACCCGACATCTCATGTCCGGCTCTCTTCCCAGCATCCAGAATCCCACGAACAAGCTCGCCGGTTATCTTATCCAAGTAGTCATAACATCCAGGCTCCATTAACTGCCTGAGAGTGTGAATTCCAGCAGTCATAGCCAAAGGGTTCCCACTCAAGGTCCCTGCCTGGTACATTGGCCCTGCCGGAGCCACCATCTCCATAATATCCCTCCTCCCACCATAAGCACCAACAGGAAGGCCACCACCAATTATTTTTCCCAATGTAGTCAAATCAGGAGTAATGCCAAAATACTCTTGAGCTCCACCAAAGGCTAGACGGAACCCAGTCATCACCTCATCAAAGATTAGAAGAACACCTTCTTCTTTTGTAATCTCACGGAGGGCATCCAGGAATTCAGGTTTTGGTGCAATGAAGCCAGCATTTCCAACAACTGGTTCAAGGATGACAGCAGCAATCTCGCCTTTGTGGGTGCTGAAGAGGTGCTTTATGGTATCAATGTCGTTATACGGGGAGGTTAGAGTGTGCGAGGTGGCACCTTTCGGGACGCCAGGGGAGTCAGGAAGGCCAAGAGTGGCAACCCCACTGCCTGCCTTTACAAGGAAAGGGTCAGCATGGCCATGGTAGCAGCCTTCAAATTTGATGATTTTTTCTCGGCTAGTGAATGCACGGGCAAGGCGGAGTGCACCCATGCAAGCTTCAGTTCCAGAGTTAACAAAGCGGACCATCTCAATGCTTGGCACAGCTGAGATCACCATCTTTGCCAGCTCATTCTCTAACACACAGGGAGCACCAAAGCTTGTGCCTTTCTTCAGCGTTTCAATAAGTGCAGCATTCACCTGCATATAGTGATACCGTTAGAACACAAAAATATTTTCAGATTAAGATATTATTGTGTGACTTTCCATATAATCTTGTTAATGCTGCACACTGCATAGCAATACTATTGGTCCAACATATAGATACATTAATATGATTTACAATACATACCGAATCTACAATGTTCAACTTATAATTCCAAAGCACCGAGTTCGTTTGAACAGGAAAATTTCATCAATTTGCATGCAATCTTTACCAACTTCATTTTCCATCAACAAAATTTGGAATCAGTGAAGCATATTACTAAAACTTGCTTATGATTAATGCTTACTTAGATTCTTAAGTAAAACACGCATAAGATTCCTTCAGATCTGATCGTGGAAAATAACCACAACCAGAAGTAAGTATGAAAAGTGAATTACAGCATATGCTTTTTTAATTCTTCCAATCAGTTCCCAAAGTCTCCCACGAATTGGCAATACCTCACATTTATGACATTCCTAATATACACAAATGAATTGTATTTTCCTCATCAGTGAAAAGTATGTAGTATCTGAGATAGCATGAAACCCTAGCATTCAATTCTTTTGGCAGTCTCCCTCCACTGTTAATATATAATCTACTATAAGAGAGGAGTAAAGAAAATCAACCAATTAAATATAATTTTAATATCAAAATCATTACTTATAAGATGCCTACAAAATAAGTTTCCTCTTCATGTCTACCAATGTGACTGTGCCCTTGCCTAAGTTGCAATTTCATCATGCAAATTTGTCATTTCATTTGCTAATTAACTTTATTTACTAGTCGCTTACCTTTTGGCAGCTACTTCCTTGGCCTCAAGAAACTATTCCTACATATGGAGATCTAATAGTAACCATTTTATGCTTGCACAAAATAAATACTAGTTAAAAGCTCTAGAAGTGTTGTACATGGTAGAATTGAACTTCATGAAACTGCACATGCATAATGTTAATTCAATGCTCATCTTTAAAAAATATTTATCTGAAGGAGAGTGAGTTTTCTAGATTTACTTACCATGTCTGTTGCTGGCATACCATACCCGCATTAGGTATCAATGATTCTTACCTAACACCTCAAGATTCTCCACAATCAAGAATCCTGAAACCCAACACTAAAAGTTCTGATAGAATTTTCAATTGTACAAGAGTAAAAATTAATTGTCGACATTAAAGTCCTGAATATCACATGAGTATTTTTCTTTTTATTTTTTAAATCAATACATTACCATGCCTTTTTCTTACAGCAATTGATGTCTACTTAAAGGTCTACTCAAAGGGAATTTTTCAGATATAGGTTTGCCCTCGGCCGTGATTTGAAATAAAAATAAAAGATAACTTTTTTCCAAGAAGAAAACGAGAGAATGACTATAAGAGCAACATGTTATTTTGTATGACACTGACTAGTAACTCTTTTCCTATCTTTATAATGTATGTTGATAGGCTACCTTCATTTAAGTTTTCATACATACATCATGCATACCTATATACATACATACATAATATGCCGTACCGTACCAAACCAAATGGTACAGAGTATACCATACCGTACTAGTACATAGTATGGGAGACGTACCGATACTCGGTACGCAGAACCGGCTCCTTACCGATATAGTGGTAGCATAGCACCGGTATAGAGCTCGATACCGAGACAGCGTACCTTATGAACTCATGTATATGTCAATATATCAACCAACTGTATGATCAACTGATATGCCATGACGTCTTGCCAAAAGTTCAAATAACAGTTCGAGGAAGCTTATTTTCGAAGTTTGGAAAAAATCAACCATGAGACGTTTGACTCCAATAACTATATCAATTATTTGTTTGTCTCCATCGAAGCTACAACTTAGATTGACATTCAAAAGCCAGCATATTAAAGATAAGTAGTCTCGAAAGAGTGGCTCCAAATGAAAGTTTAAGGACTATTAAAAATTTATGGAATAAGCATGTATAAAGAAGGGATGGCACCTTGTCATCTGCATGACCAATTATAGCAGGGCCCCATGAACCAACATAATCGATGTACTCATTACCATCAACATCCCACATGTGAGAACCCTTAACAGAATCAAAAACTATGGGCTGTCCACCAACTGATTTGAAGGCACGAACAGGTGAATTTACACCTCCAGGCATCAATTCCTAACACCACATATTCTCCATCAGTAAAAGGAAATAAATAAGCATGCAAATATTGGCTTTCATATCAAGACAAAGAATTTGCTATATATTCATCGAAGGGTATGCATGCAGCTCCATGGCTTCAATAAACCCATAACATGTTTGAAAACCACAGAAATATATGACAGGTATCTACATGCCTCTTCAGAGGCAAAATTTGATTTATGCTAAAATATGACTCCTGCTCCTATGTGAGCAACTATATTTTAAAGGCGAATACTTGTTTATGACCCAGCAAAGCTGCACACATGAATAAGGAAGGGCGAAGGAAACATAGAAGATATCAGGTGAATGGCGTAATATTGTCCTTTAATAATACCAGCCATTAGTTAACCATGTTGATGCAGAATAAGATGACACATATAAAAACTGTGGTACATAGAAGAATGACAATGCAGCAAGAAGATACCTTAAGCACCCTATAGTCAAAACACCATAACATATGATAGATTGAAAACAAAAGCCACTAGCATACACTTGTAGATAAACAAAGAGACAACATGTATAAATTCGAACAAGCTACTTTCCACACACAATCTCCTTTGGTGCCCCCAACAAGCTATTTCCAGAGACCAGCACCAGTCAACACTTTTCAACGGGCAAATTAATTAAGGAACAAGAGCCATGACACCTTTCTGAAGCATTAGAAGGTTTTGAAAATATATTGACATGTTAAAATGGTTTTTCATTTGCTAAAACTGAAGTTGTGCAAGATATTAATGAGAAATTTTGATAATAAGGACTTGTTAGATTACATTTCACTATCTACTTGGTGAACTGATATGAAAATAACTGCGACATAGATAAGAATGAATATTGAATATCTACGTGCCCTTCTTTTCAGCAACGCATAAATGATTGTCGCAACAATGAAACTTCTGAAGTGAATCATAAAGAGACATGATGATACCAAATGAAAATTGACAAAAGGAACCTGAAACATAGAATGAAGCAATGCTATTTAACTGGCCAGTATTGATGTTGTAAACTAAATATAAGGTTGAAGGAAAGCAAGATATGGTGCAACATCTTGACATGAAGCCCAAGATGTGGTTCCAGATCACAGTCCAACCTGAGGTGGACATCCTGTCTATCCTAGAGGTTTTGGCTGAAACGGGTCATATCTAGAAGTAAAAAGAGGTCTAGTTGTCTAGAGTCTAAAAAAGGGAAAAATTACCAGCAAATAACTAAAAAAAAATAAAGAAACTGGAAGGTGTTAATTAAATCATATTGAGCATGTACTACAATTTGGTAAATAAGTGCTTTATAAAAATTACAAAATATACAGCAGAGGCAATAAATGTCTTACAACTAATACCAGCATAATTAAAAACATTTTCCCAAATGAAATTTAAGCACTTCTACAAAGTCATTCTCTATGCTAAACTGAGAACACAACTTCCCAGTAAAGAAACTCCAACAACTATGAAGGATCACTTCTAAATGTAAGATGAACCTAAAGTGGTTTCTTTTAAATCACACATTTCAGTCAAGTACCATAACACGTCATTACCTGCATAGTTTAATCAGGCAAAAAAAGAGAGAGAATTTAAACAAAATGTTAGACATTAGAAGAGATATCAAACTAGTTGATAATCCCACAAAATTATTATAAATTTGTGGCCATTTCAATTTCTGCATTTAAGTCTTATATATTAACTATCCTTTTCTATTAAGATCATGACTATTGGTGAGGGAAGCTTACATAGTTTCTCTCTCTAGATCTGCTTGAAGCTAGATATTCCAGCATGGAGACATCGATGAAGAAATGTGAGAGTTGAGAAGCCTTAATTAGTAATCATAAACCTTGAATTTCACAATTACTAACCAAAAGGTATAGAGTCATCAAGGAATATCTGAAAGTAACTATAACAATTCAGGACCTCACCCAAAAAGGTTAGCCAGATTATTTGGATTCCTTGGTCCTATATAAGTTTCCAAGATCTACTCATTGCATAGCCAATGTGAGACTAAACACACGCCACACAGATTCTTACATACTTTCTCTATTTAAGTCCTAGCATCATCGCCAAGCTAAGGGTCCAAATCTTCAAATCTAGTCACAAGTACTACAAATCCAATCACAAACACCACGATCAGCTCGTGATCAGTCTAAATAGACTCGTGTTGTAGTGTCCCCTAGTCCACATCAGCCACGGGCTAGGTTCGCTCTGATCCTATAATAACAACCAATGACTTCATCCAAAAAGGCTAGTCGGAAAGTATTATTTGGGTTTCTTGCCACACTAGCACTGTGTCAGTATAGTATGGTATGGGATCTTTTCAGCGTATCTTGTGTTGGTATGCCTTCTGTACTGTGTATCGTACCGAGTGTCGGTACACTTTCCGTACCGTATGTCGGTACACCTTCTATACCATGTATCGGTACTAAACCAATACAGTATGATACACTCTGTACCACTCGGTTCAAGCCGATACGGCGAACGATGACCCAGGATATACTCATTGCATAGCCAATATGGGACTAAACACACGTCGATACGGATCCTCAAAGTAACATTTGAGAGAGATTAACTGAGAAGATGAACTGATTAGCTATCTGTGAACAAAAGTGGAAATGCAACCTTCCTAAAAAAATGCATTCACATGCATTAGATAAGAAAAAAATATTTTATCGCCCTATCATGTTCTTCTAGGCCTTTGAAGGAGATCAGGTTTTCAATCATAATTAATCTAAAGTACGTCTATATAACTATTATAATTTTATGATATGGCACATAATGACCATGCTTAGAGCTTTCCTATGATTCTAGGTTGGTGCCTAAGGACTGTAATTATTTTTTTCAGTATAAGTAATCCAATCAAGGAGAACGAAGGATTTAGTTCAACTCACTTACACTAATCTCTTAAATAAAATAATAAACAATAAGATTTTAGAAAGCAAGGCTCTAAGCACTTTACTTGCAATAATTTTTCATACCCTAGAAATTATAGTACATATCATAGGTGAAAAGTAGAGTTTATGTTCTTTGCTTTCGCTCCCTCTATTCTCCTTGTCCAAACCATGGTGTATGTCCTCTATTTGTACTAAAGAAGTCTTTCTTATTGGGTTGGATTCTTATTCTAACAAAAAGAGGAGAAGGTGTAAGTTCTCTACCATCCTATAGAGGTCCACACATTTTATTTGAGTTGAATTTCTCTTCTAGTTAGAAAAGAATGAAAACTTTCCTCTTTTTATACTAGTAAAGTATAGTCCACACTAAAAAAAGATACAAATTATTAAGAATAATAAAAATATTTTAAGAATCCTCACATTTGGACAGACATTAGATCTCGACTCCTACGTCAATTTTGTCTTCAGTAACATGCTAAATATTTTCTAGATTGAAGTGATGGCTTCTCGAAGTTTCAGATTCATGATTAAGTTATGGACATTAGTGAATCCTCTTGAACTTTGTCCGGATCTACCTATAATCGCTAAAGTAATTCACATCGAATTTGGCAATTCTCTTGGATCAAAACTCCCCCAACTTGGGAATTTAGCTCTAGCTAAATTAAAATCAAAGTCAGGTAAATGCTTGCTTTTGGGTTCCATTGTTGAATCTCTAAGCTTTCCGATTAGGGAGAAGGAAGGAGTTTCTTTAACCCACTTAACTCAAATATCTTGAATAAAATAATAAACAATAAGAATTTTAGAAAGTGGGGCTTTAAACCCTTTACTTTCATTAATTTTTCATGATCCACAAGTTGTGCTGCATATCATGGATGGAAAATAGTGTCTATACTCTTTGCTTTCACTTCCTCTATTCCCCTTCTCCAAATCACGGCATATGCATTCTATTTATACTAGTGAGGTCCTTATTTGAGCTAAATTTTTCTTCTAATAGAAAGAGGAGGTGGAATTCTCTATTATGCTTTAAAGGTCCACTCACTTTATTTGAATCAAATTCCTCTTCTAGTTAGAAGAGGATGAAAAGTTCCAAGTTTTTATGCTAGTGAAATTCCATCAAAATCGAATCGAATTTCTCTCCTAATTGAAAGAGGATGCAAATAACCATAAATAACAAAAATATTTCAAAAATTTTCAAATTTAGGAAGAAACTAGATCTCCGATCCTCCATCAATTTGTCTTCAATTGTATTGCTAAATTCTTCATAGATTAGAAATTATAGCTTCCTGAAGTTTTGGTTTATGATTAAGTCATAGATGTGGCCCGAACTCTATGTACGCTTACTTGGAGTGGCAAGAGTGGCCCACATCGAGTCTGATGATCCTCCTAGATCAATAGGTAAGGGCTTTGCTTATGGAAGATACAGAAAATGACTCTTGCAGTCATAAATGCTTTCTTCCCTATTTAGTATAGATGGATGTTTTGGTTAGCGAAACATAAACATACACAAAACAAAAAAGAAAAGAAATCCAATCGCCATCTAGAAAGAACTATAAGATAACCAAGCCTTTATAGTAATGACAAATGATAACCTTATACAAAGCTTCAATCTGCACTAGAATTTCTTCATACATTAGCATGTCACTTCTGGCTAACTAGTCCTCGGATAAGCAATTCCTCCGCTTAGAAGTACTACCAATACATGTTGGTATCTATTTATTAGATCTTTATAGTAAAGCAAAAATTCTTCCATAGTGATCACAAAATGCTCAAGTCACCCAAAGACAACCTTTAAATCACACATTTCTGTCCATCACTCTTAACACTTTCCTTGGATGCAACAAAACCAAATGAACCTAATACCCAAGCATTTCACGAAATACTTGTGAAGCTTTAATCATACTTAATCAGTTAAATCTTCTCTAGTTTATCTAATCCCAACTTTCTATCCCATCATCAAATTAGTGCTATATAATCTTTAGCCCAACTCAAACTTGAGTTGCAATGACTACAACCTTGGGAAAACATCAATATTAGTTCTTTCCAAGTTGTTTTCATATTGCCCAAACCAGAACTGGAATACATACATACGTACAACATACATAAATACTTACATAACCAATAAATAGCATAAGCCTTGCTGATGCTTAGAGCTTAAAGCAAGATTACCACGGAACACAAACAAAGGCACAAAGAGAATATAAACCACTGTCCCCCATGCTATTCTCTAACAAAGGGACATTGGACTATCAGGTCCATGATTCTGCTTGTGGGGGTGCAATGACTCGAAGTTTCCGAAGACTTTCTGTCCGCTGATTTTCTAAGGTGATCTAGATGTTGAAACAGGTGCATTGCAAATGAGGTTTAGTATAGTTCTACAAACCAAGTATCTGCAGATATAAACAAGGTTGTATTAGGATGAGAATCAGGGTTTTGCTCCCTGTTTTATGCACAAGAATAAGACATGGGAACCATGCTTCAGAGCTTGACAGTACCTATGAGACTGGGCAGAAAATTGTCAAGGTTTCGACAGTTCAATACTGTTACAGTAGATCAGGTTTAAGGCTCAGTGCTCAACAAAACGAGAAGATGGACTCTGAAAGAGCAACTAGTGGGAACAGTAGCATCTGTCATAGGTTGGGTGAAAAACTCATGCTAGGCTTTAGAGGTGGAATTAATACTTGCTGTAAACTGTTGATCTCTCATTTAAACCCAAAACTATCAATTTGATGCTTCTTAGACCTTCACGTTGTCTCAAAAACATAATCATTTGTAACTCACCACTCACCACCTAATGGAGCTAAAGCATTTCCAATTTCATTCTTGTACATCCTGGCATAAGCTAATAAGACATTATTAAAAAATAGATAAAATCATTCAATTACTAAAACCTCAGAATTCTTCTAAGTGCCCTCATGTTCCATTAAGCTTTGTCATATCAATCAAGACGCCAATAAGTCCTAGATTTAGAATACAACGAACGAGACAAAGTCAACAGCTGCCGTGAGTCACACGATTGTTCTAAATTAACAAATTCATTTCATCCAAATATACGAAAACCAGATTCATTCTAGAGTTGAGGATAGCAAAATATGGGCTTTTCTATAAATCTAATCACGATTTTGATGGAAATTTCGCACAAAATCATTTCCCAATACATGAAACCAGATTCTTTGGCCGAATTAAACAACAACCCTCTCAAAATTAGAGATACAAATCCCACCTTTCCAGGCAGAAATAACAAAATCTAATCAATGCGTCAATTAAACAACAAAAGGAAACTCAATTTAAAGATTTAGAACTGAAACACACCTCCTCAGCAAAAACAAACGGAAAAAAGTCAAAACTTTGACCAGATGGACCAAAATTTACGCTGCAAAGAAGCAAATTTTTTGACGAATTTTATGCTTTTCAGATTGAAACGAGGGGGAGAGACTAGGGTTGGGACCTTGGCGGCGTTGAAGATCTCCTCGGATTTCTGGAGCGTATAGCTCTTCCTCTCCACGGAGACGGCATTCCTCACGGCCACGGAGGAGGCGCGGCAGGCCGAGCGCGAGGGCTTCGAAGGCGGGACGAGAGAACGGCTCCAAGTACAGGAGAACCCAACGCCTGCGACGCCCGCCATCTCTCGCGCTTTCTCTTTCTGGCTCGCTCGCGGCGGCCAGCGAGGAGATGAGTGAGAGGTCTGGGATAAACTAGGCGTTTGATCAGAGACGCCGATTGGATGCTGGGATGTACAAGAGATATGGTTAAAACCGAGACAAACCGCAAAACATGATCGTTTTATAAAGGCCGAAAAAATTTGATAATAATAAAGCAGCAAAATAGTTTCGAAATATTTTTTTAAAATTTTATTAAAAACGTTCTAATGTGATCCATTGGATCATCAACTTGCTCTAGATATTCAGCTATCAATCAGAAACATATAAGTCCAAACCTATACGGAAAGATGGAAGTTGAGAGATGGGAAAATATATATATATATATATGGAGACTTCGAGAACCTAATTTCCGAACTTATATAATAACAAAATAATATTATATGAGAATATTGAAATCTGACCAAATTAATATTATATATGCTTCCGCATCTTAAGTGCTAAATTGTGAGGATCCGTGCGAACATGTATTTAGTCCCACATTAGTTATTCGCCGAATAAATTTTTAGTACGCAAATAATACCTTCGGCTAGTCATTTTGGATGAAGTCCTGAATTATTACAAATGGTATCAGAGCAGATCCGGCCCATAAATTATGTGGACTAGAGGACACTGCAGCATGAATCTATTAGGGCTGACCACAAGCCGATCGTGGTATTTGTGATTAGATTTGTTTCCTTAGCTTGACGAGGATATCAGGACTTGAACGGTCCTACATTGGTTATTCGCTAGATAGATCTTGGATACTTATACATGATTAAAGAACTCAAATAATACCTTTCAGCTAGCTATTTTAGGTGAGGTACTGAGTTGTTACATAAAAGATATATATGGTGTTTTTCTACTTGTTAGGACTATACTTGCAAGGACCATACTAGTTTGACTTCAAAAGTAGAAAAGAGATAAAATATGTGTTAGCATCTTGTGTCTATCTAGTATTACTCGATTTGCTAATAAAAATGTAATGCGGCTCAACCAATTATTTTTTTCTTTGATTACTTGCATGCCATGTTGCATGAAGGGTTTGGTTCTATGCACTTGGGCTACTCCTCTTTTCTTGCAAGATTGGTGAAATGTAGGAGTACTAAATTGGCTCTCAATTATTTTGATAAATGGAGGTCATTATGCAACAGGAAATGACTACAATAATAAAATCTACCAAGGATGATGTTAGAATCGGTTAGGGGAGAAATCCAGTCACTATTTCAATTGTGACTTCTCTTTTCCTCCAAAGATTTCAAGTGTGAAACAAATCTTGGAGGCCCTTACTAGTGGAACTCCCCTCTCCTTTTTCTACCCCCATTCCTTTGCACTAATCCCCCTTTTTAAACCCCAAAAACACCAACATACCTTTCGTAAATTCTTATCAATGAATTCCTTGTAAGGAATTAAGGATGAGAATATATCTTAAATTGCAGCTTAAATATTAGTAGATATCCTGGTAGTTTGTTGTTTAATTAGATCGACTTACACCAAATTGCAATTTGATAAACTATCAGTAGATTGGTTTATTAAGCTGAAGTGCTTATTGTGTTGGATTCAATTAGATCTTGCGTAGGATTCATTTTGTTGCAAACCATGTGATCATAATCACTTATTCCCCCATTCTCTTTCTTTAGATCCACCGTCATGTGGTGAAGGCATGGTTGGATTTCCAGAAGGAAGATTAGATAATTGCTTGTATTTTTGTTTGAAAAAGGATGGCCTTGATGGATGCAATCTGCTTTTTATTGCAACAAATTGAACTATGGCTTTGTTCTCATCTTCTCGCATGGATCTGGATCGAACAAAGTGTTCTTGCCCCAAAATCCTTGTCATGAGTGTTTATCTTGCCCCATTATATATCCACCTTTGACAAATTTTTTATCACATCATCTCATTGTCTAGAACTATAAAGTGTGAATTTAGGATTCTTGATTGAAACATGTTTGCTAAGAATTTGCTTGTGTATATATGGAGCTCAATGTCAAAAAAGGTGCATCCGGATGACTCATATGATGTATCTTGCAAGCGAAGAACTTTTTATATTTGTGGCATTCACCTTCAACAGATCTTGCACCCACCAAATATGTTTTTTTTTTCTTTCATGGGAAAACATAACAAAGCCAACTTCAGAAGTGTTTCTAGAGAGCTAATTTGATATAGAACGCTTGAGTATTTTTTTCTAAGTTTCTTATATCATAGGAAAGAGTGTTTTTTTTTTTTTCCTATAGCGTGTTTTCTCTTTTCTTCGCCAAAAAAATTGATGTATGTCTTACCTCCATAGACTGCTTTAGTTTAAAGTTCATCGGGTTCTTTGACTCCATAATCTAAAAAACATGGATCGAGCTCTCTTTCCTGTTCTCATTTTTCATCCTAGACTTCCTTTTCCACACATATCACCAATGTTCCACTGTTACTAAAATGAGGTGTTACATTCTTTGCTTAAACTCTAGCCAAGAGAGATTCATCATAAATTAATGCTCTCTTTCTCTCTCATATATTTTATTTACTTTACATATATTATATATGTGGAGATCTAGTTTTTCTACATTATTTTGAGCTGAGTCAATGGGTCAGGCGAATTCAAAATTTTGCACGCAACATTCCACCCAGACTCAAGGGTGAACATGTTAACCAAACTAGCAAACACTTCATTTTCAATTATTTTCAGAATGTTGTAAACACTCCGGATCGAACACACTGAATTTTTTTCTTCTTTCATAAACCTTAAGGATCGAAAGGATGAGTTCTATTAGGAAAAGGAAAAAAATAAAATGCTCAGACTTTTGTTCACACATCTGAATTTAGTCCCATATGAACCTACCTATTGTTGTCCTAGTTCTACTAGGATTATTTTAGTTAATTATTTATTAGTAGGGTGTATTTTCTATTATTTTCAATATCCCAAGTTTAGTAGTGGGTTTTGAGTCTACAAAGGAACATAGAGTTCTTGGTATAGCTATGAGTATTGTCCAAGCAATAGTAGATCTCATATAGAAAGCTTATATACTACTTGCATGAGTTACTAGTGATCTACAGACTTGAACCATGTCTGAGAGCAACTATGGAAGCAACTTTTAGTTACAGCGCATGGCAAATACACAACCATGCGACTCCTAGAAAGGCAGGGGTGGTCCGAGGTATTTATAAGGAGCTACGAGAAAGCAGTGAAATGTGCCTTGTCTCTAGTGGCGAGCACCCTATTTTTGGATCTCTTAAAGGTGTGAAGTACTCTAGTCAACTAGTTTTCCATATTCTTGGTTAAGAAAGGGTTTAGTACTCTAATTTTTTGATAACAATTTTATTTAGTAATAGAAAATTATTTTTATCTTATTATTGTTCGTGATTTAGTTGTGTTTTCTAATTGTTGGTGCTTAAAAGAGGGGCCCCAACTTGATCTAGAGATTGGTTACTCATGCACGTAGAAAGATAATGTGTTAGCTACGTACATTAGGGGTGCAAATGGGTCGGGTCATAAGCGACCTCGACCCAACTCGGTTTTTTTTCGGATCTTAATTTTAAACTCAGGCCCAACCCAATAGAAGATCGGATCAGGTTGGGTCGGATCCACCGCTACAATTTTTGATCCAACGGGTCATTCGGGTTAGGTCCATGTATAACCCAGACCCAACTCAAAAATTTTGGATCTGATTCGAGTCAACCCATTCATGGCCCAAATAATTTTACAGATTCAGGTCGGGACGGGTTATAGATTGAAAACATAAAATTATTCAAATTCCAAATGGGTGGAGTAGGATCGAGTCAAGTCGGGTTGGGTTGGAGTTGGGTCTGAATTCAATAAACCCAGACCCAACCCAGAAAATAGAACGAGTCCAATTTTAAGACCCAACTTAGCCCCACAAGTCCTCCAAAATAGATCAGGTTGGGTCATGAGTCAAGCCGACCCATTTGTAGCCTTAGCTACATAGCTGATCACGTCTAAGTGGAACTATGAACATTATATTAAAAAAAGAGTAATTACACTGTTCATATCCTAAAAGAAATTGTTGAATTGGAAATTTTATGTTCAAAAGTAGGTTGCAATTGAATCATTATGTTGTTAGTGATTTGAGATTGCAAGATGAATCATATTGGAGTTAAGTAAAAATATATGGTATATTTTGGCATCCATTAGGATAGCGCGCGCGCTCACACATGAGAGGATTTAGGGAAATCTCTATGATATTTTCTGCTATTTTTTATATTCTTGAATATATTATATTGGCTCAAAATCTCTTTGTTACCTTCTGATATTCTCAATACCGCGGTATCAGTTGAAAATCTTTCCTCATATTCTCTAATAATAGTCATACGGAAGCTTAATGCATATTACCTAGCTGCACTCTTCCTGGCAATAGAAATTAATGGTTTCTCTTTTTTTTTTTTTTTTTTTTTTTTTTTTTTTTTTTGATGAAACGGGCATTTCATACAACACGGGTACGAATACACCCAATAGAGTCAGAAAACAAAAGGCCCCGAAGAGCTCTGGGCAACTCACACTCGCCTGACCATAGGGTGCTTCCTGAGTGGCTCGCAACATATGCCGCCACCCAGTCGGCCGCCCCATTGGCCTCGCGATATACATGCATGGCCTGGAAACTAACCTCCCTCGCCATATCCCAAATGTCATGGATCAGAGGGTGAACTCCCCCATAGCTGCACGAGCCCTTTCGGACCCAGCTGATCACAGTAGCAGAATCTCCCTCTAACAGGACCGAAGTCGCCTGAAGCACGCGCCGCACATAGCACATACCCATCCAGGCTGCCCGCAGCTCTGCCCCAGGAACCGAAGTGTCAAAAATCTGACAGCCCCCTGCCACCACCACACCAGAGCTCGGTCCCCTGATAACAAAACCAGCCCCTCCTCTCCTACCTCCATCCAAGACTGAGCCATCAAAATTGACCTTGAGGAAACTCGGGGGTGGGGGCTCCCAGGTAAAAAATACCCTATGTGAAGCTGCCGAAGCAGAATGGGGGCCCAGGTGTCCCGAGCTATCAAAGGTTTCTCTTTAGAGAAGAGGAAAATGCTGGCATCCGATATAATTCATTAAATGAGAAAGAGAAGCAGTGCATTCACATGCATCAACACATTATTTAAGTTAAAGATAGAAAAAAAGATTAAGGTATAATTTTTAGTTGGATTCAAATCCCCCGCCGGGTTGGTGGACTAGCTCAACGAAAAAAACAACATGCATGAAAGCCCTTGCATCCTTGCATGCGTTGCTGAGCGATTGACCTGCTCCAACTAAAAATCACCCGAGATTATGGGGATTGAGAGGGGGAAGAGGAGGGAAGGCAGGTGGCGGAGGAGACGTCCATGGGGAATTTGAAGGAGTTGGCGTACTGGAAGGAGACTGAGAAGCCGGCACGGATTGGGCGGCCGTCGTTGACGAGGCAGTCGCCGGGGCGGAGACGGCGGAACACGCGGGGGTTGATGAGGCGGGCCGAGCTGAACACCCCGCATCTCAGGTGGATGCCGCCGATGCTGCAGTTCCCGGAGCACACGTTCAGAACACGCACCGTGTACGTCGGGATCCCGTTCGGCAGCGGCGTCGCCGCCGCCTGCTGCACCAAGATATCGTCCCTCCGGCATCCCCCCACCTGCTCCGACGACCACGACGGTGGATCCCCTCCTGCGACTACAATAATAAATCATCATCCTCTCTATTTTTTGCGGACTCACAAACCACTCCTACTCTAGTTTTATATATCGACGTAAGTGCGGAAGTTGGAATCTCAAAAAATAATTTAAAAGGAAAGAGAAGAAAAGTCTGCTTTCTATCGATGTACTGCGTACAGACCGGAACTAAAGGTGGCGAAAACGAAAAGCGCTGCAGTCGCCACCGTCGCAATCGCAACCGCTCGCCGCTTCAAGAGAGCTGTTCTCATCGTCGATTCTCCGGCGGCCGGAACCGTAACCCTAGCTTGGTGCCTGAAACCCTTACTCCTTTCGAGCTCCCGAGCTCCGACTAATGGCTGGAAGAAGAATAGCAGACGATAGCCTGCACCGAGAAAACCATTGCAGATGAGTACTTCTAAACGAAGGAGAGAGGCAAGCCAAGGAGAAATAGAGATCCAGAGACACGCAAGCAACGAATGGCTACAAATTAAAGGAAACAAAAGGAAACGAAGAAAAGGAGAGTTCTTGGAGATCGAACCTCCCTCTCTAAAAGCTTTTTCTCATGTCCCCGGGAACGGCGCTTGGGAGCGTTTGAGGGAGGGATCGCCTGCACGAACAGGTATTGCTTATGGAGGGACTGTGGGTCTCTATACCTGTAAAGCTCGGTTAAAAAGAAACAGAGGACTCCCTTTCCTCTATTTTCTTTTCGAAACTCCGGCTTCCTTCCATCTTTTGTTTTGCCTTGCCTCTCCAAATTCGGCTGCGGTTTCCATCCTCGACCCTACCAGAGATCGGCATCGACTCCTTCTTCTTTTTCGAGCCAACCTTCCTTTCTCGGCGAGTCGCATCACTGTCGAGCTCAGATTCATCGCCAAAATCCGGACGCGTGCGAGGATCGCGGCGGCCATGCGTGATCGCCGGGAACTGTCAGCGTCTTCTCCCTTTCTCTTCCCTTTCCCCTGTTTCATGGTCACCAAGGTCTCCTCCCCTTAAACATGCTTATGGACAAATAACAATAATAATAATAATAATAATTCTATACACATTAAAAAAGATAATTAAATTAGATTCAAAGAAAATTATCTTTGTATTATATGTACATGTTTACACACCAAGACATGTATTTACACACCAAAAATATATTTTCATGCATGCACAAAAAATGCAAGCAACTCCATGCTCACAAAAAAAAAAAATCAAATAAAAATAAGTTTTTATGCATGAAAGGAAATTAAGTTTTAGCATATAAGGAAATTTTGTACGTACTAAATTAAAATTTTTGTAAGTTATATTACTAAAGAAATTTTGCGCATGTTGATGTAAAAAACAAAAAAAAAATCTGTACAAACACCAGAAAGGAAAAAAAGATTATGTACTCACACTTACAAAAATATAAAGAAATTTTGCACAAAAAAATTAATTACTTTACAAATAAAGTAATTCACATTTTTAGAAATTTTTTAGGTACTAAATTCATATTTTTGGAAGTCATGTTTCAAAAGAAATTTGGCATATGGTCATACAAAAAAAAATGCAAGCACGTACAAAAAATGTAGGCAAATAGATTATTTTTAAGTATTAAAACCAATTTACATGCATGTGCAAAAAAAAAGCACACAAGGAAATTAATCACACTAAAATATTCAAAGACTATGTGTCATTTGATTTGGAGATATAAAAAGATCCAGTACGGCTAGATTTACTCCTTTCTAAATACCTAACCATGGTAGGGATGAAGTAGATTGGGCTAATGATCTGTGTCAAGAGCCATTTTTGAGTTATTGGTTATTAAAATGGAGCTGAACTAAGTTATTGCCAATTTTAGTAAAGTAGGCTCAATTTAGCTCGCTTATATCAAATCAAACCAGTTTCGGAGCATCATCAAATTTAATATAAACCACTTTCGCCGCTACAGGGAAGACTAAATAGAATACAAGAACGAGATCCCTCATATCAGGAAGTTAGATCATGCATCAAACTTATGGAGACTTAACATCCTTGCACAACATCACATTAAGGTATTTTTTTGAATTTGGATAACTATTTGAGCTCTACAATATGATACCACCTCTTAGGGGTATAGCATACCAAGTGATCGAGGTCAAATTCTGTCTTTTTGGTTTTAAAATAGACCGATCAAACTAAAAATTTTCTTTTCAAAAATTTAATCAACTATATCTTTTAATCCATAAAAAAATAGATAAGTAGATGAAGACAAAAGTGATATAGAAATCGAAATCTACCTTCATTAAGATTTTAACTCTTTTATAATAGTTTCTATTAATTATGTCTAATCTTTTTTAGCTAGGAGAGAATCTGTCTATCAAAAAATTAGAAAAGAAATCTAACTTGAATTTTACAAGGACAGATCTCACTAGTATAAATAGAGATTTTGTAACTCAATTTTATTATTCATCAATGAAAGAAAAGTAACCTAAACTCTAGTTTTACTAATTTTTATTTTTTATTTTTTAAAAATAATTTAAGTTGAGCGAATTGAAAAAATTTCTTTCTTTGTCAGATAACAAAGACACCGCCTCTTCACCACTTGCATGTGCTCCATGGCAATATATTTTTAGGAAAATATATATTCATTTTTGTAGTATGATGCAAGCACACCAAATATTTTCTAAAAATATCATTTAAAAAGAGAAGTAAGAGCATGGTACAAAGAAAAATTAATAAATTTTTTGTAAGAATGTACCTTATTGTACGAAGTTTGGTTTCACCTTCAGATTCATATATTGGTTGCACCTAACATCAAAATGGGAGAGAAATTCTTTCACGTTGTGTTCCATTTGACTTCCATCTCCTTTTTTTTTTTTCAAGATATATTTTAGTGTTTTTGACCAAAGGTATGTGCAAATTTATTATATTTTAAGGTTTTGCTACCGTAACCACCACGGTTTTGCATGCGCAGTGCACGTAGTTTTTTTTTATTTTTTTCAATCACGGGCCTACGTTATATGGTGGGCCCAATAAAAATTAATTCAATGAAAGTGCGCCAAGGGGTGCACCAAGGGGTGGCGGGGGAGGAGATAGTTTATTATTATTATTATTATTATTATTATTATTATTATTATTATTATTATTATTATTATTGTTATTGTTATTATTGTTATTGTTATTGTTATTGTTATAGAGATACTAAAAAAAAACTTATTTTTTCGGTGGTTTTTTAAAAATTTTTCCGACGCTTATAAGCGTCGGTAATTTCGATGCTGATGCTCTCATAAATGTTACAAAAGCATCGGTAGGCGTAGGATGGAAATATTTTTTGCTAACGCTTTTTCTAACATTTTTAGAGTGTTAAGTTTATCATGCCAAATATCTGGAATTAGAATCACAATTTGGAAATCCACTCGCACATAACTCACTTCTTGGTTTCGAAACATTTTGGAAAAAGTCTAATAGAAATTATACTTTTTTACAACTACATTTCGTGCTTCAGATGCAGATATCTAAACCAATGTAGATATATGTCAATCTCATCTAAAATATAAATTAAGATCCATGGAAGTAAGATAATGCATAGTGCAATACCTCGATCAGGGCATGGGATTGGTCGGTCGACGCCAGCGAGGAGGGAGGAGGAGAAGATTCTGGGGCGGAGGCGAAGCCCGATCGAGGCTTGAGGGTCAATCGGTCGGTGTCGGAAAGGAGGGAGGAAGAGAAGATCCTCAAGCGGAGGCGAAGCTCGATCAAGACTAGAGGGCAAGTCGGTCGGCGTCGGAGAGGAGGGAGGAGGAGGAGATCGAGGCTTCTACTAGGTAGGTAGGCACTGGAGAGGACGAAAAGGGGGCTAGGGCATGGACATGAAGTCTCAGGTCGATCGGGCTGGGTTTAAGGGAAGGTGGTTTCTAACGATGCTTAAAAGCGTCGTTTTAGGTCTAGGCCTCTAACGATACTTATAAGCGTCGTCTTAGACCAGGTGGCCATGTGGGGGATTGTCTTCGACGACGCTTATAAACATTGTCTTAGGTCTAGACCTATGACGATGCTTATAAGCGTCTAAGACTGGTTGACTCTGATGACGATCTGCAGCGTCGTCTACTCCCTCTGCTTGCCGACGCTACTTTGAAGCGTTGGCAAATTTTGGCACCAGGGCCAAAATCGCCGATGCTTCTACCTAGTGTTGGTTTCCTATAGTCGAGAAATTCTGCTTTTCCTGTAGTGAGATGGGGCATGTCTTGTCCATTATATATTAGTATAACTAGACGTGGGTAAGCTTAACATTGTTGATTTGTCCAAACTATTTGGAGGCTCAATGAATTCTCATTCGCCAATTCCACATGTGATGTTATTTCAAATTTGCAAAACCTTTTCTTACGCTTGTTACCCCATATCACTTATTTCAAAATCTCTGAAAAAACATAAACAATTATCTAATTTTGGACTCGATATGACCTGAGAAAGTGTCTAGAGTCAAATTGAGCTCAAGCTTGCTACCCTTGAGCTAACTCTGTATTGACCTGAAGTTGGAACCAAATGTATACCCTAATGTCTATAACACCTATGACCTAAGCTTTTATAGGTCAATACATGTTCATGATAAAAATTTTAATATAATAGACATGTCAAAAATATATTATGCCAGCAATGTTATAATTGCCAACCCAAGTTGTAATGGCCCAAACCCCTTTGGGCTAGTGGGCCGGCCCGAAGAGGCCAGGCCCACTAATGTTCGAATACAATTTTGTTGATTGCATTGAGGAGAAGACTCCAACAAAGTCTTCTTCCTCTCCGATTTCGCCGGACTCCAAGAGTCCGAAGTGATCCTTCCACCGGCTGGGATCAATTCCATTTAGAGTCTTCTCCTCTATTGAATCAATCAAATCCTTCGAAGCGAGCTGCCGATCTCAAGCTCCTCTTCCGGATGTTTCTTTCTCAATTTGTCACCAAAGAAGCCACTGGACCCCCTCGCAAGGTAAGTCTTCCTTGTTGTCTTCACCATCTTTCTTGGTTTTCTAGCCATTGTTTATGGTCATTTGGTTGGGCGAATCGCCAAAAATTTAACCAAAATAGAGGTGCCCTGTTTCGGTCTCCTTCTTCATGATTGTGGCACCATTGGCCACCGGATAGGCCAGGCTTCAACTTGAGTAGGTTGGCGGTGTTCGTGCTGGTGTTGGCCGGAAAGATCAAAGGCGATCTTGGCCATGATTGGGTGGATCTCATCCTTTTATTTTCAGTTTCTTCTCCTATCTTCCTTGCTTTGGCCGGCCACCGCCGCCGGCAAGGATTGCCACTGTGGGTCGTCGTCGCCATCGGGTGGAGGGGCGCTACCGTGGCCAGCGTCTATTGAGTCTCTAGACTCAGTTGGGAGGGAGGGGGATGTCACGACCCCCGCCCCGTTCCCGGCGGGCCGCCGCGACGGTCCTAGGGTGCGGGTAGGCATAAGGCCACCAGCCACCGCGTAGAACCCTACTACCTATCAATCATCAATAAATCTTGAAAAATTTGGCATGATGCATGCACAAAATGATCACTTTTCCTATAGTGACCTGTCAGGATTATCTCAATACATACAACACACTACCTGTCAGAGCAGCAATCACATAATCCGTCACATAATGAACCTGGACAATATATATTAATACATTATCTCAGGCATATAACTCATCTGTATAAAAATCTGGTTCCCATTCCATCCATGGTCAAACCCATATCCACAACAGGATCTATGACTGTAACTATACACTATATACAATAGAAGGTTTATAATACACCAAAAGGGGATAAACCTCTATCTACATTATACTATACTATACTATGGAGCGGCACAGCTAGCAGGCAACCATTAATCCTGCTCCTCTCTATACAATACCTGTCCTGCAATCAAAAACACCAAACTGGGGAGTGAGTATATAAATACTCAGTGAGTGGAGTAGAGAGTACTATGCACATGAGACCAGATATAATCATGGCTCGAGGTGAAATCTCAAGATCAATAATAAGATGAACATGATCTCAACATAGAGAATATGGAGTAAGTCATCAATATCACCACAATCAATATCAACTCATCTGAAGCATATATGGAATAATCAAGTCAACATATATGCTACTCATGAATATGCTCAACATGTCATAGTACTGAATCATATAAATCAGGTGTCAATAGGCTGAATCATCAACAAGACAGCTATCGGGAGGTGGGTTTTACGCCCCAGGCGAACCAGCAACAACTCTCTACTGCCATATGCATACATCGAATATGACACCACACCAATATGTAAATCATCACTAGACAGCTGTCGGGAGGTGGGTTTTACGCCCCAGGCGAACCAGCAACAACTCCCTACTGTCACATGCATATGCAGGATAAGACACCATACCGATAACATAAATGCTAGACAGCTGTCGGGAGGTGGGTTTTACGCCCCAGGCGAACCAGCAACAACTCCCTACTGTCACATGCATATGCAGGATAAGACACCATACCGATAACATAAATGCTAGACAGCTATCGGGAGGTGGGTTTTACGCCCCAGGCGAACCAGCAACAACTCCCTACTGTCACATGCATATGCAGGATAAGACACCACACTGATCATATAAATGCCGGCCAGTATCCAGAACAGAAATCCATCTCACATCTACATACTAAACGGCACCTCGCGGGAATTCTACATCCGCGGAAAGCCATACTGCACCTCGCGGGGTCTTACTATGCCCGGCGGCAAGCAGAATATAAGTCGTAGGACCGGCCGATCCTACGCCTAGGGCCGTGTCCCCCCCTAGGAAGGGACTGGGCTCCGCCCACCCAGAAGGCTACTATGTGCACAAAGGCCGATGTTCAACCCCCATCGACTATAGGTGTCCTGCAGATACTGCCAAGCCATGCATAAATGCCATAATGCACCCTCCCAATACTCTACTAAAAAGGAGTATAATCAAGACTACCACTCACTTGATCATGACCCAATCATAAACTAACATCAGGGTTAGAAGTGAGGGTCAAGGAAGTGCAATACAACTCAATATACCACTAAAAAGGCTCTACAAATCTTTAAAATAGAGGAAATGAAATCAATTTACAAAAGAAATCATTTCACAATTCGGAATCAATTTAATTACTCATCAACCTCTCGTAATTCCTCTCAATGTTCCCTCAAATGCATGTACAGAATAATCAAGCATAGAGAATCAAGATTATAGAGGAATCTACTACAATATCAATCAATATGCTCAAGTGGAATCAATTCACACTTGGCGACATTCATGAAAATGAATTAAGGATGCTCATGGTGCAAAGTACATGACTCCCACTCACCTGTCAATCCGGCACAGCCCTGATACGCCTCCAAAAATCTACAGCAGGCAGTGGGGAACTTCTTCCTCTTGTTTTCTAGCTTCTTGCCCAACTGTGACATGCATTTACAATACATTTAGTCTTGTATCAAGGGCTATAATCTACGTGCCAATTATAACATAGGGAACTTTAATTGATTCAACTCCCCTGTTCCCTGAATCTTTTCTTTTCTTTCTTTTTTTCCTTTTTAATTAATTAACTCACCATTTATGTGTATTAGGGACTCCTTTGCATGAGTACAAGGTCCCTTTTAGCTTGATCTAGGCTTAATACTCTATTATAGCATGAAATCCCCTATTTTCCACCCGGATGAACAGTAACCCGAACTGACAGTGGGTTACTTCATCCCGGTTTTGATCCACTTTCAGGACTCCAAAATTGATGAAATTTTTACCTAACATTCTACACTCACAGAGGATTCCAAAGAGATAACATGCATCATCATCGGAGGCCGTTTGACCCCCTAAATAATTCGCCGAAGTTGGGACTTCGACACAGTTTTTCCGTAGTGCCGGAAAAATTTGTTAAAATCCGATTCTTCCTCTTTTAACCACCTCTACAACCCTTATCCGACCCCTCTAGACTATATCCACCCTTTGTATAGCCTAATGTCATCAAAAGACTAGATAGGGACGGATATTTACCTTTTTCTTTTTGGAAATCGAGGTCTTTGCGTAGAGGGGAAGGAGATCTACGTTTTTCCCTTCAGCTGGAAGTGCAACCGGGACTCCCTTCCACCTCGAATCCCTCTTCCTTCTTCTTTTTCTTCTTCTTCTTCTCTTTTTCTTTCTCTCTGTGTCGTCTGAGAATCCTCCCCCTCTCCTCTCTGTTTCACTCCCGTGAGCCAGCTCAAACCCTCCAATTAAATCACATCAAGATACTATTCACCCTTTTTTTAATATTATTAAATTTCCATTTTGCCCCTAACACTTCAACATATCTACTGTTATGCCATTAACTTTTGATTCCTTTCCAATTTTACCCTTACCACTTCAACTTATCTACAACTATGCCATTATCTTTTGATTCCTCCCAATTTTACCCCTTATATTAATTTTAAAGGACTATTCTATCCCTTTTTATATAAAAAAAAAATTTTGGGGTTATTACATCCTCCCCCCCTTATATAAAATTCGTCCTCGAATTTAAAAGAGTAAATCACCTGATTACTCAAAGGGGTGAGTGTATCTGCTTTTCATATTCTGCTCGGTGTGGTATTGGAAATCAAATCAATTAGAAGTGTTTTACCTTCTATCTCTACCACACAGGTAGGATACACATACTTCGCTTTTATACTATCCCCTTAAACTCCGAGGTTCTGAGTCTCAGAAATTCCTGTACAGTAATCCCCTCATCATCTAGAGCCCGCCTGGCCAAACTTCTTGGCACAGGTACAGGAGGTGGGATGGATACTACTGACGGGGCAGGAGATTTCCCCCGAGCAATCTGCTCCCTCAGAGCCTGATTCTCCGCCAGTAACTGTTCCATCAATGCATCTCTACTTCCTACATCTCCTTGATCATCAACCCTCCGTCTATCAGCAGGAGGAGGTTTTTCTCTTTGGGGCTCGACATGTGCAGAACCCGCATCCAATGCTATATCTCGCTCCATCCTCCTTCCAGGACGAGCAGGTCCTCTCCTTGGAGGTATTCTTTATATCTCTCTAAAAAAGTCAAAAAGAGAGGATGGTCGTTACACACTGAGTCATGATATATTTTACTGAGTTGTAAATAACTCATAAAATAACATACAGAAAAATCCTATGCTCCATAGTATAATCCTATACTTAATCCTGACTCATCCTATTGCTCTGACAGGACTCTTGTTTAACCTTTGCTCTGATACCAAGCTTTGTCACGACCCCCGCCCCGTTCCCGGCGGGCCGCCGCGACGGTCCTAGGGTGCGGGTAGGCATAAGGCCACCAGCCACCGCGTAGAACCCTACTACCTATCAATCATCAATAAATCTTGAAAAATTTGGCATGATGCATGCACAAAATGATCACTTTTCCTATAGTGACCTGTCAGGATTATCTCAATACATACAACACACTACCTGTCAGAGCAGCAATCACATAATCCGTCACATAATGAACCTGGACAATATATATTAATACATTATCTCAGGCATATAACTCATCTGTATAAAAATCTGGTTCCCATTCCATCCATGGTCAAACCCATATCCACAACAGGATCTATGACTGTAACTATACACTATATACAATAGAAGGTTTATAATACACCAAAAGGGGATAAACCTCTATCTACATTATACTATACTATACTATGGAGCGGCACAGCTAGCAGGCAACCATTAATCCTGCTCCTCTCTATACAATACCTGTCCTGCAATCAAAAACACCAAACTGGGGAGTGAGTATATAAATACTCAGTGAGTGGAGTAGAGAGTACTATGCACATGAGACCAGATATAATCATGGCTCGAGGTGAAATCTCAAGATCAATAATAAGATGAACATGATCTCAACATAGAGAATATGGAGTAAGTCATCAATATCACCACAATCAATATCAACTCATCTGAAGCATATATGGAATAATCAAGTCAACATATATGCTACTCATAAATATGCTCAACATGTCATAGTACTGAATCATATAAATCAGGTGTCAATAGGCTGAATCATCAACAAGACAGCTATCGGGAGGTGGGTTTTACGCCCCAGGCGAACCAGCAACAACTCTCTACTGCCATATGCATACATCGAATATGACACCACACCAATATGTAAATCATCACTAGACAGCTGTCGGGAGGTGGGTTTTACGCCCCAGGCGAACCAGCAACAACTCCCTACTGTCACATGCATATGCAGGATAAGACACCATACCGATAACATAAATGCTAGACAGCTGTCGGGAGGTGGGTTTTACGCCCCAGGCGAACCAGCAACAACTCCCTACTGTCACATGCATATGCAGGATAAGACACCATACCGATAACATAAATGCTAGACAGCTATCGGGAGGTGGGTTTTACGCCCCAGGCGAACCAGCAACAACTCCCTACTGTCACATGCATATGCAGGATAAGACACCACACTGATCATATAAATGCCGGCCAGTATCCAGAACAGAAATCCATCTCACATCTACATACTAAACGGCACCTCGCGGGAATTCTACATCCGCGGAAAGCCATACTGCACCTCGCGGGGTCTTACTATGCCCGGCGGCAAGCAGAATATAAGTCGTAGGACCGGCCGATCCTACGCCTAGGGCCGTGTCCCCCCCTAGGAAGGGACTGGGCTCCGCCCACCCAGAAGGCTACTATGTGCACAAAGGCCGATGTTCAACCCCCATCGACTATAGGTGTCCTGCAGATACTGCCAAGCCATGCATAAATGCCATAATGCACCCTCCCAATACTCTACTAAAAAGGAGTATAATCAAGACTACCACTCACTTGATCATGACCCAATCATAAACTAACATCAGGGTTAGAAGTGAGGGTCAAGGAAGTGCAATACAACTCAATATACCACTAAAAAGGCTCTACAAATCTTTAAAATAGAGGAAATGAAATCAATTTACAAAAGAAATCATTTCACAATTCGGAATCAATTTGATTACTCATCAACCTCTCGTAATTCCTCTCAATGTTCCCTCAAATGCATGTACAGAATAATCAAGCATAGAGAATCAAGATTATAGAGGAATCTACTACAATATCAATCAATATGCTCAAGTGGAATCAATTCACACTTGGCGACATTCATGAAAATGAATTAAGGATGCTCATGGTGCAAAGTACATGACTCCCACTCACCTGTCAATCCGGCACAGCCCTGATACGCCTCCAAAAATCTACAGCAGGCAGTGGGGAACTTCTTCCTCTTGTTTTCTAGCTTCTTGCCCAACTGTGACATGCATTTACAATACATTTAGTCTTGTATCAAGGGCTATAATCTACGTGCCAATTATAACATAGGGAACTTTAATTGATTCAACTCCCCTGTTCCCTGAATCTTTTCTTTTCTTTCTTTTTTTCCTTTTTAATTAATTAACTCACCATTTATGTGTATTAGGGACTCCTTTGCATGAGTACAAGGTCCCTTTTAGCTTGATCTAGGCTTAATACTCTATTATAGCATGAAATCCCCTATTTTCCACCCGGATGAACAGTAACCCGAACTGACAGTGGGTTACTTCATCCCGGTTTTGATCCACTTTCAGGACTCCAAAATTGATGAAATTTTTACCTAACATTCTACACTCACAGAGGATTCCAAAGAGATAACATGCATCATCATCGGAGGCCGTTTGACCCCCTAAATAATTCGCCGAAGTTGGGACTTCGACACAGTTTTTCCGTAGTGCCGGAAAAATTTGTTAAAATCCGATTCTTCCTCTTTTAACCACCTCTACAACCCTTATCCGACCCCTCTAGACTATATCCACCCTTTGTATAGCCTAATGTCATCAAAAGACTAGATAGGGATGGATATTTACCTTTTTCTTTTTGGAAATCGAGGTCTTTGCGTAGAGGGGAAGGAGATCTACGTTTTTCCCTTCAGCTGGAAGTGCAACCGGGACTCCCTTCCACCTCGAATCCCTCTTCCTTCTTCTTTTTCTTCTTCTTCTTCTCTTTTTCTTTCTCTCTGTGTCGTCTGAGAATCCTCCCCCTCTCCTCTCTGTTTCACTCCCGTGAGCCAGCTCAAACCCTCCAATTAAATCACATCAAGATACTATTCACCCTTTTTTTAATATTATTAAATTTCCATTTTGCCCCTAACACTTCAACATATCTACTGTTATGCCATTAACTTTTGATTCCTTTCCAATTTTACCCTTACCACTTCAACTTATCTACAACTATGCCATTATCTTTTGATTCCTCCCAATTTTACCCCTTATATTAATTTTAAAGGACTATTCTATCCCTTTTTATATAAAAAAAAAATTTTGGGGTTATTACAGGGGAGAAGGATTGGTCTCCCCTGTTTCAGAAAGAAAAAAAAGGAAGAAGAAGGAAGTTCTTCTCTCTTCTCTCTCTTCCTTCTCTCTTTCTCTCTCCTCTCTCTATACCTCTCTCTAGTCTCTCTCTCTTGGTGTCTTCTCTCTCTAAAGTTGACTTAGGTGTTTGGTAGAAGGGACTTAGGGGATTGACGATTGCCACGCCCTAGATTCGGAGCATGACATGACCATGCTATCGAGGGGTACAACCCACGATAACACGAAACCAAACATTTCATTTAGCTTCCAAATCCATTTTAACTTCTAAATTCATCTCGAAGAAAATATAATAAAGGGAAGTTTAATTTGATTATGCAACCAATATTGGTTTAGAGCATCCATTTCAAACATAAATACAAAATCCATAATTCTCGATATTCAAAAAATCATTAACTAGATATTCATAATTATTTAAAATATTAAAATTTTTCTACAAAATTGCCAAACTTGCTAGCATGAACTCCAAATCTGGACCATCCTTCGTTCCTATCGACCCTATTCGTCTAGAGAGAAAATAAAAATAGAGATATATAAGAGATACAGCTCAGTAAGTAAATCTTATATTATCTTATCAGATCAGGTATAAGTTTTTTCATATCAATGCATCATTTTAAAAAATAACAAATATTACAAAATAAAGCATTTTATACTATAATATATTAAATAAGTCATAAAATAATTTATGCATGAACAAAACATCCATATTTCATAAACATAGTTCCGAGTTTATTTTGTAAATAAATACATAAATTATTTTTCTGTCATTTAGCCATATTATATAGTTCAAAATATTGCTCATAGATATTCATACTACGTCACTTTATACCCATGTTAGGACCTGTGTTCGTAATTGACATAGATTTTTATTTCGTATGCCAGCTTTATACTCGCTGGCGAGGCTTGTGTTTGTATAGGTGCTAGCTCCGGGTGTCGATATTTTCAATTCTATGGATCATATATAGCAATTTGAGAACCTTTAAAAAGTTTATATATTTTTCTTAAAACATACACATAAATAATTAAAAAAATACTAAATGGCATGATCAGATTCATATTTCATAACAAAACTATTTTCATCAAAATATTCATAAAATTATTTTTTATAATTAAGCATGATTTTCATAATGCATATGTTGATCTATAATTTTAAGACAAATATGATTTCCACGAGCGAATCTTATACAAGAAAAATATGATAATTTAAAAAACAATAAGGAGTGCAAGAGCTACTTACTTTTTTTTGCTTAGACTGTCAGACTCGCCAGACAACTCTACTAGACCTATTTAAAATATTAACAGCAAAATTAATGTTTAATTAATAACTTTAAGTAAATAATTTGGGAAGACTTGACCAAGCGTATAGTGGTTTCATGTGGGCTAGGTCTAAACATTTTACTCAATGAATCAGACTCAATCAGGCCAAGATCATACAATAGAGTTCATCAATAGGAGTTTCAAGAATATTCAATAGGGTTGAGGTGATTGGTCCAGTAGGTGACTTGGGCACCAAGGCAGATCAGGACTCTTTGCAGGGGTCAACTCGGGTTCGTAGATAAAGTCGATGGAACTCGGTTCATGGATCCATGGGTCTTTTTAGAGAGGAGAAAAAAAACAAGAGACGAGAGAACCATGAGGCTCTTTCTCTCTCTTCTTCTTCTTCTTCTCGAGGGATGGGAGGTGCTTGGCGGCAGCAGGTGCTCGTGGCCGGCAACCCACAGCAGTTGATGACCCACACTGGTTGACAACCCATGTGGTACCGGCAGTGTGCCATGCCCAACGACTACCGGCCAAAATGGAAGAAAAAAGAAAAATACCGAAACATGAGAGGCTTGTCTGCAATCAATCCAGCGATTCGCCGGCCATATTCAAGGGAGAAATGGTGGCCCAATAACCAAAAGAAAGGAGAAAAGAGGGACCAGCAGCAAGGACTTACCTCTAGTGAGCTCTTCCAGCCAGATTGACGGTGAAATCTTTGAGTATATCCCATAGTAATAAACTCAAAATCCCCTCAAAATTGGTAGCGAACTCGATGATCAATGGTGAGACTCGAAGGAGGGGTGAGGTCCCTTAAATAAACATGAAGGCTAGGGTTTTCTAGCCTTCGACGGAGTCAAAGAGGAGCCGAAGTCGGTCTCCTCTTCTGACTTAAACAGGAAAATTTCATTCCCTCTTTGTATTTTTTTTCATTTCATTTAGGCCAAAAGACTGAGCTGGTCAAGTGTCTCGGGCCCTCATTTTGTATGTGGGACCCACGCGCGCGTGTGTTTAGTTCTGCATCAGTTATTCGCTGGATAGATATTGGGTACTTATACAGGATCGAGAAACCAAAATAATATCTTTCAGCTAGCCTTTTTTGGGTGAGGCTTGGTTATGACAAATGGTATCAGAGCGAACTGGCCCATAACCTATGTGGACTAAGAGACACTGCAGCATAGATCTATTATGGTTGACAACGGGCTAATCGTAGTGTTTGTGATTAAATTTGAATGGATTGGAACCCTTAGCTTGACGAAGACGTGAGGGCTTAAACGAGGGGAGTATGTGAGGACTCGTGCGGGCGTGTGTTTAATTCCACATTGGTATTCGCTAGGTAGATCTTGGGTACTTATACAGAATCAGAAAATCTAAATAATACCTTCCGGCTAGCTTTTTTTTGGGTGAGGTCCTGTGTTGTTACAGTGATGGATCCCCTAGTGGACACTAGTAGGTGGTCTAGGTTGCTAGTCCATATATATTTTTCGTCTAATATTCGAGTTTGATTCTATAGGGGGAGAGTCTTCTACGCAAGAAGGTTCTGATCGAGATACTCTACACCCCAGCTCGTAGATCTTGACGGGGTCTGTGATTTTTGTATTTAGTCAATCTTCGATAGAGGTAAGGGTCTTTGTACTTGGATGATCATTATATATTTATATACATGTTATTGATTTGCACTGCTGGATTTGCATCGTGAGTTTTATATCAATAAATTTGGTTTGGCATGTGATGGTATGATTTATCTGATTTCTAGTATGAATATGCTGGTATAGGCATTATATGTATCAGTTATTAAAAGTATGAGTATGTGAATAAATATACTTGGAATTTGAGAAAAATATATCGACAAGAGTAATATATAAATCAGACAGATGAAATATAGTTTGGACTAACCTTGTCATGGGGTAGCCTTTACGGGCTTACGCGTAGGATAGCGTCCATGGGCTCACATATGAGATAGCGACCACGAGCTTATGCGTGAGATAGCCTTCACTAGCTTACGCATAGGATAGCCTCCACGAGTTTGTGTGTGGGATAGCGTCCATGGGCTTATGCATGGGATTTTGTTAGTCATTGATCTGGGTCATTAACTTGGTTAGTCCAAAGCAGGGAAAAATGTATTGCTATGAAATTGGAAATCAAGTTAATGGAAATGGGTGTTATGACATAACAAACTATTGTAGAATAATTAGTTAAATTGATATATATGTGTGTGTGTTTCTTTGGTAAGATGATTATGAGGGCTTATGTGCATGTTTAGTTGTATAAGCTTTCCAATAATTGGTATAGTATTTATTTTATTGGTATTGTTCATTGATTATTACTTGTGTTGTAGTAGTTTGGGATTCTTACTGAGCTAGAAAAGCTTATATCCTTCCTTGCAATTTTTTTAGAATCACGAAAGGCATAGTTTCGATTGGGAGGGACGAAGAGTTCGTGCTGTTAGTAGTTAGTTAGGTAGATTTTTTTTCTTATTTTATTTTGCTGAAACCGATAGACGTTTGTAACTCTGTAATTAATCTAGTTGATTATTGAATGTTAGTGCTATTATTGGATTGATTTTATTATTATTGTTATTTTATGAATATTCTTTATTTTAGGCCTTGCATGATTTTTAGGGCTTCACTTTAGGGATTATGTAGCCGTGTCATGTGATTGACCCAGGAGACGGGTTTGGGGCATGACACAAGTATTGGGACAAGGAAATCTAATGTGTTGTACAATTTTTATTGGGTAACCCAGCCATAAGGCATGAACTAGTTGGATTCAGATCTACAGCTAAATTGATTAAAAATCCAGGAAGGGCACACTACAAGAAAAAGGAGCTTTGGCGACGCTTTTTAAGGCTTTTACCGACGCTTATAAGCATCGGCTATGTCGGGGTGGAAAAAAAATTGCTGACGCGTTTGAAAGCTTCGCCAAAGGTTATTTTTAGCGACGCTTAAAAGCGTCTCTAAAATCCGTCTAGCAACGCTTTAAGGCGTCAATTTTAACTCATGTTTTTCAAGTTAGCGACGCTTTAAAGCGTCGTTATAAATTTTTTTAAAGAAAAAAAAAATATTTTCTTACCGCAACCTGAGGGGGGGCATCTCTTGCCTCTCAAATCTAAAAATCCCACAAGCGAAATCTTTATCTCTTGGATTCCGATGCGGAGGAGGAAACCGCCCTGATCCCCAAGAAAACTGCCGCCGAAGCCATCGTAGTGGCCGCCGTCGCCTCCCTCATGATCCCCGCCATCTCTCGCTCCGCCGCATCCGCCGCCAGTGCGGGGGCGGGCGATCTGGATGCTTCTCGAATGGAAACAACGAGCTTGGCAAGATCTTTCTGGATTCTTTTTTGGGACCGGATGGAGGACGCGACCCGGGCCTCGTCGCGCCGCCGGATGGCGGTCTGGAGCTCAAACTGGGTTTCTTTGAGGGAGATGAGGACGGATCGGAAGGAGCCGTAGGCGTCGGCGAAGCGGAGGAAGTCGTCGAGAAGGCGGTCGGTCCAGGGGGTGGAGGAGCGGTGGCGGAGGGTGTCCTGGGCCTGGAGGAGCTGGAGGAGGTCGTCTAGGGAGGTGTGGAGGAGCTCGATTTGGGCGAGGCCGGCGCAGATCCAATCCGGGGAGCCGGACTCCGGCTCCGGGCGGGACTGCCAGGACCGGAGGGCGCGGATCTCGTCCTCGAGCGAGGCGAGAAGGCTTCGGCGATCTGCTTCACGGTCAGCGGGACGGCGCCCTGAGCCCCGCGAATCTAAGATTGAGAGCACGATCGAGAACAAGGATTCAGAGGTCAGGACATCGAGATCGCGATCTCTGCAGAGAGAGAGAGAGAGAGGCAATGGGTACCTTGGCGGGGGAGAAGGAGGAGGGATCGGGGGCCTGGGTGGCCTGAGAAGGCATGAAGCCGACGCCGGAGAAGAGGGAAGAAGCTCCATCGAACTGTCTATGAAGCATGACCGCTCTCTCTCTCTCTCTCTCGCTTCTTGGAAGGGATCTGATCGAGAATCGGGAGGGGGTTAGAGATTTGTAAGGAGAGGCAGGCGGCTGGAGGCGTGAGGGATCGGAAGGCAAGGGGTTAGGAATTTGCAGCGAGGAGGGGGGATAATGGCCTCCGACGATGCTTTCTAAAGCGTCGTTGGGAGGAAAAAAGAAAAAAAAGGGAGATGGCTTCCGCCGACGCTTAAAAGCGTCGGCCCAAGCAAGATCTTTACCCACAACGGCTTCCGACGACGCTTATAAGCGTCGTTTTAGCCTTATAGCGAGCGTCATCTTAGGCCAGACCTACTGACGCTTTCTAAAATCGTCGGCAAATTTTGACGCTTAGCAAAAATTATCGATGCTTCTACTTAGCGCCGGCAACCAAAAATCGGAAAATGTAGTTTTTCCTGTAGTGACGTAATTCATTTCTCATCTTTTGAGCTGGATCAGGTGGCTGAGGTCATGTTTCATAGATGGTTTGCATCGATCTAATAATTAATTAGTTTATGATAACCTTTATATGATTAATTTCTATATTTCCAAAAGAGCCTTTTTTTTTTTTTTTTCCAAAGAAGTTTTGTTGTTAATGACTAATATTATATATATATAGGTGGATGGATAGATACGTTGATAAATATAGCTAACTTTTATATGTTGGAAGGGCTTTCTTTTATCTTTTAATATTGTTAATGACCAATAATGGAGCTTACGTACTCTTGAGACTCGGCAATAACTAAGGTCACTAGTCCAACAATAAAAAGATTCCAGACTAAAATAATGATCCAATAATGTACTAAAAAAAAAAATTACCGTGATATTGGTAGGATCGAGCTAGCTCTAGGTGAATGCTGCTTGGTCAACTTGGTTTAAATATTGAAAAAGGAAGCAGCTATCGGATCTTAAGTCGTTGACATTATTTAATTGCTTCAAGACAAACTTGGAGTCATGGATTACATATTACCGACTGGGGACGATCTCCTCCCCATAGAAGCAAGCATGAAGCATCATCTCGTTCAGCTGTTTTCTCCTCCTCTTTATATGACCTTCCTCGGTTCATGGGCTCCCAAGGGACGCCTTTCTGTTCCTTTGAAGTCTTCCTATAGAAATGATTTGTCCTTTGGAAGCTTGAAGAGCTACGAGGAACCACTTTCTGCCGAGGGCCAAGGTAATAATTCACCAAGTCTGCGGTAGGGGTCAGAGGTGAAAGACCAAATTAAGGTAGTGTTTGGTCCCCTAATATTTGATGCACTCGCTTCTAAGTATGTGATTTCTAGGCTTCGTTTGATCTTGGACAGGGAGAATAGCCACCTCTTTCCAAATAAAGCTTTTGCTTTTATACAGAAAACCATAGGTAATAATTTGGTAAGCTTATTATTGAAAGAAGGTGTCTGAGGAGTTCATATACTTCTTGTAATATTCCATTCTTGCATCTCTATAAGCTCCAAATGGAGAGGGTGCAAAATTACAAGGGGAAGAAAGGTCTAATTCTAAAGACACTAGAAAGGTGTTGTTCACTTGGTCATCGAAGAAGCCACCCCACTTCCATGCCGAAGAGCAAATCATGGCAGCGGTCTAGGTCCACTGTGAAGCACCAAATTGCACCAGAAGGCTACTTCACGGTGTACGTCGGGTCTAACAAGGAACGGTTCGTGATCAAGATGGAGTGCATGAACCACCCCCTCTTCAAGAACCTCCTCGATGAGGCTGAGATGGAGTATGGTTTCAAGAGTGAAGGGCCATTGGAGCTTCCATGCGACGTCGAGCTCTTCTACCAAGTCTTGCGCGGAATCGACCAAGAGATGATGGCTTCACCAAAGTGTGGCTTCGCCAGAAGTTCTAGTGGATACCGGATTTTCAGTCCTTCTCGTCTCTTGGTCATGGGTCAATTCTAGCATGATCATGATCAGCAGCGTGTTCTGATGCTGTCAAAGATCTTTTTTTTAGCTGTTCTATTTAGTGTTTTTGGGTTTCGGAGAAAGCAGTCAATTTAGTGTGAGATGGTTAATTAGTCTTTAGAAAGTTTCTTTTTTCCCAGACATCAGTTTTCTTACATGCCAAAGAATTCCATGCAAGTATATATCCTTCTTATATAGGTTTTCCTCTTATATGTGATGACTGTGCTATTTCTAGTTAGTTTCCTGAGGTTGTATGTAATCATTGGTCACAGGTGAGATTATTTTATCTGAGAGTCCAATACTTCATCAGGATCAAGTAGAGCCAAGATTATCTTGGAAAGGGAAAACAACTTTGTAAATTATCATTTATATATATGTGGTTTTTTTCAGCAAGTGATATAATATTTTTTGGTTGCTCTGTGAAGTCCAATTCCATGCAATGGAATGACAGAACAAATAAATTAAAGTTTTTTTTTGTATTCTATTGTTTAATATTGGCCATAATATCTTATTTTCTAGGTTAATGATGAAAAGGACAAAAATGCATCACACTAATAGATCTTTGTATTATCTCTGCTGCTGCTATATGCATGCCTATTGACAAATGAATTGAAAACATGAAATTGTTCAGGTTGTAACTGGAGTCTGACTCATTGAATCCCAAAGGCTGAGATGAATGTTAGGATATAATTAATTGGAGCTTTTAATCGGTGTTGAAAATGTCAGGTTTTATTCCAATCAATTCTTAGCTTTATGTTGAGCAAGTGTTATCTGAGGAGGATTTGATTTATGAATTCAATGCAACAAATAGAGACTTGATCGAGCCTACCATCTATAAAAAAAAAAATTCCTCTCCCTTTTCTGAAGAATTTAAAGATTAATATATACATGGATTATCCTACCACTTTTGTAGGCAATGGGCTCGCTTTAAGCTTGGGATTAAGGTAAAGAAAATTTAAAATAGTTCTGTTTGGGCACAACCAAGTGAACAATTCAGCCAGAGGCAAAGATCCCAAACTCAAGGAAACATCCAGAGCATTTGCCAAAAAGTTTGTGGAAGAAAAAGGATAGGTAAAATTTAAAATCAGATTAACATAAATTTAAAAAAAAAATGGTTAATAGATTATGTGTTTACCAATGTAAAGCTAATCATGGAAGAGATAAGAACAAAGGCTTTAGCAAAAATAGCACCATCATTGACAACATCAAGCATATTAATTTTTAATTCATAAGTGTTTCCTGAATTAATTGTGAGATTGATATATGAGTAAATCATGAAATTATCAAATCAGATAATCTTGATCTGTACTATTGCTCAATATTTATTTAAATATATATTCTTAGCAGAAGCTTGCAATCAGGAGAACTTTATTATGTATGATCTGCAGTCCATTTAACAAAATCTCTAATTTGACAGACATCACTAAGAGAGAATCCAATGCATAATTTAGTCTCATGAAATTAATCATGAGTTTCTAAAGATAAGATCACCACACACATTTAAGTACAGAAATATCAACAATCTCAAATTTCCAATGTAGCTATCACTGCTTCTCTTGCCCTGAAGTAATTAATTTCAGACACTATCCTGCTTCAAAGAGGCCTAGTAAGAAACAATAGAGCATTCATGCTATAAGATGAAAAACACAAACACCACAGTGACAAACAGTTCTCTCCCTCTATTCCTATATCTCCATCAGCTCTTGGAATTTAAGCATTGCTGAGCTTGGTAGACCCAGAAGCACATTTATGCTCTTCCTCTCCTTTCCATGAGACAAGAACAAGATCACCTCTTTCTCAGGAAGAGCCACAGGCCCAGTCTGAATTGGCTCCCCCCACCCGAAATCTGTAGTATGGAAGCACAACCTAGACCAAGTAGTTATCAAAAGAGTAGCACTCAGAGAAGGCCTAGCTCTAGTTGCTTCAAAGTAGTCGATCGCCGATCTCATGTACTCATCGGTGACCATGCGCACTGCCTTCTGGACCAGCCCAGCTGCGAAGGAGAGCGGCTTCTCCGTAAGCTCCCCCGCACTGCAGAGAGAGTTGGTAAGCACGATGCCATTGCCAAAGTAGCCTTTTGGAAGGGGAGGATTGAACCTTGACCTCCCATCCACTGCAAAGAGTAGTTTAGACTTCTGACTGGGCTGGAGCTTCAATGCCTCAGTTCGGGCTTTCCATACAAAGCCAGAGAGTGCTTCGAAGGTAGTACACTTGTCTAGAGCTCCATCTTCCATGGCCTTCCTCTTGAGGCGCTCAAGCTTGTCAGCATCGAAGCAGAAGGATTTGTAAAGCATTTCTTCTTGGTACAGGGTGCTGGTATCAGAGATATCTTCAATCTCAGCAAATTCATGGTGGGGGAAGCTGATGGCAGGAGGATTCCTGGCCTTGAGTACATTCCGGTCTATGAACGGTGGTATGGACAGTGGCAGGCCTCGTGCTGTTTCTCCCCATGAGTTCACGAATTCCATGGCGCCAAGCCCATCAAACATGCAGTGGTTCATGGCTAGCCCAAGGATGAACCCTCCACACTTGAACTTGGTAACCTGGAAGAGAAAATATGACAGGACTAATTCTGGGTTATTTAACACATGAATGAGACTACAAATAACTTCATCAACTTATTAGGATAGTACTTTTCATTTATTTCATGTCCAATCATGGTGGTTATTGTGAGATGATTACAGCACAGGGTTGAATAGGAATCCATGGGATATATGTTATTAAGTGGAATGCTTCTATGAATTTTTTTTTTTTCAGAGATTGATCAATCCAATGTTCAGTTCCATCCTTTTATGGAAGAAGAGAAAATGCTTATAGCTATTGACTTGAATCAAGCGACAAGCTCATCTCATCTAAATGAGTTTGCTCTGCAAACCAAGATATGGTCCATAAAGTTATAAAATGATTATAACTAGCTCTCAAACTGTTGTCAACACTTTGAATTAGTCCAAACACCCTGAATATGACCAAGTCTAGGCCTTGGCTATTTTGGCAATAGAGGTTAGCTTGGAAAAAATGAAGGCCAACTGACAGTAGCAGGCCTACTTTATATTTTTCTCAGGACAATAAACCTGCAATCTTTTTTTCTTTTTTTCTTTGAGGATACAGGAAAATTAATAGTTATGCAGATTGAGTTAATTCTACTAGGGATCAAAAATCACATAAAATCTAATCTTACGACCTTGTCACCAGCCTTGTAATGACTTTCCGAAGCAGTACCATATATATTCCCCCTAGTAAAGCAAGAGTTTTCTATTTCTTTACCAGATCCTTATCATAGAAAAAAAAAACTTTTCTCAAAAACAAAAAAAATGTGATTTAGCTTTTGGAGTTACATAGACATCTTTTATAATATTCCTAACAATTAACATACCAAAAAGGATTAAGAATTCCCTGTAGTTCTAATTAGCATTCAGCTTAGGCCAACCATCACTGCCAACAGGTTCATTACTAAACGATGAATTCCAAGGCACGAAGCAAGAAGAAGAAGTAGGAGGAGGAGAAGAGCGACATCCTGACCTGAGCTACCAGAGGAGGTATCTCCAGTAGATTTTTAGCACAAGGAATGTTATAAAGAAGCTTTCCCAGTGTCAGGGGGTCAGCCTTTGAGATGTCTCCAATGTCTTCCATCTCACAATCTGCTTCGGCCTCGACAAAGACTGCGCCTTCTCCTGTGCAATTTACTATAAGCTTCCCTTCAGGGCTAATTGTGAGCCGACCGGCAAGTGGATAGAAGTGGACGAGAACCTTGGCCAAGGCCTCCTTGATGACTTCAGCTGCTGTCTCATTTCCTTTGTCCTCTGATTTGAAGCAGTAGATAGTCTGAACTATGACAGCAATGTTTTGGTCGAGGTTAGAGAGGTAGTAGAGGCCCTTCTCTGTTTCCTCTGCTGGGGGGACCAGTTTTGGCTCTCCTTGCTTGATGCTAAGTTCAAATTCCTCTTTTAGCTCTGCAATCTAAAACACCAAAGGAATGCAATAGCATCAGGCCATCATGTTGGTTAGCCGAAGATAAATAAGTGATTAGAAATGTAGAATCCCTCAAAAAGATAATAATAGCATTTCTTATGAGAATTATTCAGAAGAATCCAATGAAGAAGTTATGTTTTAATTTTTTTTAAAAAAGGAAGTGCTGGAGATTTAGCATACCACTAAAATGATTTAGCAAAGAAAGATGCTATTCGACTCAAAATGAAATATTGTCTCTTCAAAAAAATATATATCTTAAAGTGAAGTGCTTAGAGATTTGCATTATTACCAAACAGATACAATAGCAATTAGCTAACATAAGAAGAGTATAAGAAGAATCAAGATTGAGAAAGTGATTAGAGAAACAGGATACCATCTTTGGTAGTTGAGGCAAATGATGGTCTCGGAACCTAGATGGAAGACAGCACCTATGAAGACAGGCCAAGAATTCTGTGAAAAAAGGTGGAGATGGTTCCGCTGAGTCATGGAAGGGAGCCATATATAGAGGGAGAAGCAAAGAACTCAGTCGTCACGCAACTTCTTAACATAATTTAGTTAACTAAATGTATGAAAGCGACTTGTCCAGTCATCAGTGACTGCTGGGGTTGGAGGATTTAAGCAACCAAGCAGTTGAATGAGAGAGAGAGAGAGGGAGAGGGAGAGGACAATGTGAGGAGGCTACTGGAATTTTCTCTGGGGAAATTTATGTTCTGTCTCATGTCATATGGTTGGGGTTGGCCACCGGCTGTGAGACCAAACGTTACCGGTCAACGGTTTTTAAAGCAAAATCTTTGCGGGGTTTTTTTTTTGGTACAAAAATCTTTGTGGGGTTTGGTAGGTGTGTTTGGCCTCCAAATCTATGCCGCCGAAAGCTGCGACATTGTAGGGAAATGCTTTGAGACCCAACATAGGTACCAAGCAAGTTACAAGGTCACGTGTCACTAGAGGATTAGTGTGAGAATCCGTGCAAAGGTATGTTTTTTCTCACATTATTTATTCGTCGGATAGATTTTAGGTACTTATATAGAAACAAAAAATCTAAAAAATACTTTCTAGCTAGCTATTTTAAGTGATGCCCTGCCGCCATCATATGATTTGCACCAATCTCCTGGCATGTGACAAGCCAGTAGTGAAGGGGACATGTTGGTGGCAGGGTAGGGCCCTATGACATTACTCTTAAAATAATGGCTGTTTTACTATTTTATTGGTGATTCTATCTGATTGGGGGACCTCCATCACACACGACACGTGTTTATCAAAATAATATCATGTGAACTATGATCTCTTAATTATACTGATTTCATTCCATTCATATCTACTGTGAGGAAAGTATCATGATTGTCTTTTATTCTTTTCATATACTCTTCTCATTCAAACCTTAACATTCTTGTCAAGTTAAGAGTTTCAATCTATTCAAATCTAATCACAACCATCATGATCGGCTCATGATCAGCCTTAATAAATTCATATTGTATTGTTTCTTATTCTACGTAGGCTATAGACCGAGTTCGCTCTAATATCGTTTGTAACAACCCAGGATATCATCCAAAATGCTAGCCGGAAGGTTTTTTTGGTTTCTTAGTCCTGTATAAGTACTCATGATCTCCGTGATGAATAACCAATGTGGAACTAAACACACGCTCGTACGGGTCCACACATAAATCTTAGAAAGTCTCCAACTCCGTTGGAATCGAAGGAGGAAGAAAACTTCCATCGAAGTCTTGTTTTCCAACTGGATCATGCCACTGTGCATGCTCATACTGGGGCATAAGATCGGGCTAAGCCTAGCCACTCTGGGCCGGCCCACGAGCTCCCCAAAAAATATTTTTCTGGGTTATTACAGTAAGTCATCAAACTTGATTAATTCATTATGAGATATGAGATGATAGCAACCACACAATGACATTCAATCTTGAGTAGCCAATGCCCTAGGGTGATCATACAAGGTCTATACATGTGTATACAAGGTCTATTATTATGTTATATTAGTTTTCTTATATTGTAATAATATATTTTATGCTTGTACCGTGTTCTCTTATACTCGTACATGCATTTTAATATCTGCATAATAACTGCCGGTAGTAGTACGTGATTTTGAGTGGCTGAACAAGGTTTATCCATTCTTATACGAAATCTATTGTCGTTTTAATTAACATTTTTATGCTATGATATTTTGTGGTTGTACTGGCCCTTCCTAATCATACATGTATTAATTTCAGTATTTATAAAAAACAATAAATTGTAGTATAGTATGTGATTTTTAGTGATTGTACAAATCCTGTATGTACTTATGCAAGATGCATTGTAATTATTATAAAATCTCTTAACTGGTATGATGGTATTTTTTGACCATATCTAGGTTCCTTATAATTGTATATGTATTTTGAATATAGACTAATAATTACTCGTAATACTGGATTTTACGTAGTTGTACAAAAGGTATATGTATACTTTAGAAGGTCAATTAGTATTATTATTTTTTAGATTTAGATTTATTAGCATGAGATTATAATTAAGTTTTATATTTATTTTTGAAAAAATCTCAGCATGGAAAGAATTTGTTTTACTAAACAAAGTTAAAGAAGTTTTAATTAGAAAAATTATTCAAGTCCGAGAAGGCATGGCCTTGAGGGGGAGAAAGAAAGAGAGAATGAGGGAGGGGAGACATAGGAGCGTTGAACTTATTAATATTTGTTTAATTAGCTTAAGAGAAAGGAATCTAAAAGCCCGAGTTTTTTTATGGGAATTTTTGTTAAAAAAAAATAATATGTATAAGTTTAAATTAATAAGGAACATATCTTACATGCATTAGTGCTCATTTTTCAGCGTATCCTATCTTCACTATGACCTGAGCACTCGACTATGCTATCCCTAACAATGGATTGCATTTTATCACCTAAGGGCACTTCTACAATTTTATTTAAAATGATAAGTTGTCTTTTTTTTTTTGCAAATTATGTTTCTTTTGCTATAGTTGCAATAAAGTCTAAATTATTCTTTGAGTTGTAGAGCCAAGAAAAATGCAAGAGAAAATAGTAAAATATTTCTATCAAATTCTTTTATTTTTTTCACTAAAATAAATTCTTTATTTGGTATCTATCTACATTTCACTAATAGCTTTCAAACATCTTTAGGCCCCGTTTGGCAGAGCTTTTGGTAGGCCAGAAAATACTTTCTGACTCTCTAAAAGTATTTTTGGATAGAATATGGGTGTTTGGTAAAAAAACTGAAAGCTGTTTTAGCTTTGCCAGAAGCTAAAACAGCTTCTTAAAAGAAGTTTTAAAATGATGCTTTTTCAAAAAAAACACTTTTAGCATGCGTCGAAAAGTTATTTTAATTTATATTTTTTTTAGACCAAAATGCCATAATAAAATATTATAATTATAGAAAATGTCTCTTTATATTACAAAAATCGTAGAATTTTACTTCTGCAAGTATGATTGTGTGCCTCCATATTTTTGTTCCAAAAATTAGTTCCTAAAAATATTATATTAATAAAATATTAATATATAATGATAATATTTTATACCTTTATTATTGTATTATACTATAAATATAATATTATATTGCATTATATCATAATATATCGATATGTTATGTTATATAATATCAGATTATGTTATATTATTATGCTATAGTATACAATATTATATTACTATATTATAATAATATTATATTGCATTATAATAATATTATACTATATCATATATTTATGTCTTAATATATATTATATTATATTATGCTCTATTGTATAATACTATGCAATATCCTTTATGGTCATTTTGTCATACCAAAAGTGCTTTTTCAGTTTGTTTAACAAATACATATTAAAGTTTCATAGCACTTTAGAAATGCAGTTGAGATTATTTGGGTGGATCAAGACTCGGTGCCTTCTCCCCTATGCTATGTACTTTTTTCTGATTTTATTGGGTGCACTCATACATATATAGTGTGAGTAACCACTATGGCACTATAGCAAAAAAAAATACAGCAAATAGTTTTTTATAAACGTTCTACTTTAAAAAGTTCTATTTTAAAAAGCTCTACTACCGACATCTCTGTCAGATGAGGCTTAAGCCCCATCGTTCTACCCTTATAGTACCACTTCACCTTTGGAAGGCTTACTCTAGCTGGAGTTGAACTCCGTCTCATTATCGAAGTAAGTGACGAGGGGTGACACAATCAACTAGTTAAAATCATAAAATTTGACCAACCAAAAAAAATATTATTATTAAATAGAATTAAATATTATTATTAAATAGAATTAACGAGTCATAATCTATAAGTTACTGGAGCTTTTATTTTTTTTACTCATGGGAGGCAAAATGGATCGTCCTACCTCAGCATAGGACCATCCAATTTCAACCAAACAAATCTTAGTGCCGAGCAGGCCAGACTTTGATTCCGCTGAGAGCTAGTCCGACCTCGGACCTTCTCGAAGGCCAAGCCGACTTTGGCCAAATCTCTCTGTTGCCATGACCTCGGGGCGCCCTGTAGGATCAACCAAGAGCCGAAAAGAGATCCCGTCAACCGCAGGTACCACAATGACGCCCCGGCCCGAGCTCGGGGTGCCCTACTGAGCAGACCTTAGAGTTGAGGAGGTTAGACCGACCTCAGAGCCCGCCGAGCTGACCTCACCAAACATATGTCGCAGCCCTCAAATCGGCCCGATCTCAGTGCCCATTGAGCTAATCTCGCCAAGTATATACTGCGGCCTCCAAGCGAGCCTGATCTCTCCCGTGGCTGCATCCACGTGCGCACCTATGCGTGTGCCTACGCCCGTACACACGGTCGTGCATTACAACCTCACCGCACTATGCTTTGCTTGCTGGCCATGCCATGACGCATCAACCAAGGACGGCACTATGCTGCCCCAGCTATGCTTGCTGTCAAGGGCCATACCCTGCCACATCTGCCAACGCCATGCCGTTCACAAGAACGGCCTACACCATATGCCTAAAACATGCCGTGGCTGCACGTCATTTAGCTAAAACCATCTCCTCCCAAGATGAGGACGGGCCATACCTCCGCTACCTGAGCACCTCTGCAAGGACTATAAATATCCCATATCAGGTAACGTCTGGAACTTTTGAACCTACTTAAGATCCACTCTAACTTAAACATCGGAGGATCCTCACCGAATTCCCCAGTAAGGCTTTGTGCAGAATTCCGAAGCGCAAGAGGTGCCACCTTTTCTCAGTCGGCGGCTCCCCCGACTACTCTGGCGTGGTCACCCTCAGGCCAGATTTCAACCACAACATTTACCTTTTTTTTCTTAACAAAAAAAATAATACAACATATTATTTTGAGCATCTGTTTGGATAATTCGGTGCAATCTAGAAAGATTCACAAGATCACAGATGATTCACAGTATTTACAAGAATTATTACAAAGTAAGCCGGCCCGAATTCTATAGAGGGAAAAATGATTTTACCGGATCTTGTTTTTTTCCATTCAACATAAATGAACTAGAAGAGATCTAAGTGATATGAGCTATGTTAGGCTCCATATTTAGTAACATTAGATATAATCTATGCGTATTACTTAGAAGATATGTTCTAAATGGGTCAGGTTTAATTTTTACCAGATTTTCAGGTTAATCGTACAAAAATATTCAAACAAGTCCTACTTGGCAAAAAGAAAATGGACGGTTATTTCAAAAACTTACTAATATTTAAAAGAATCCAGGTCGCGCTTAACTTAAAAAAGCCAGCCGACCACCGGACTCAGCCCGGTATCTTGGCTTCTTTATATCTCTCCATTTCCCAGGCTTCTGCGGCTACGACCGAGGCCGAAGAAAATGGACGGCGGCGGCGGCGGCGGCGGCGGCGGCGGCGGCGGCGGCGGCGGCGGCGGAGAGAAGACCCAGAAATCCGGCATCCTTGTCCTCCACAATGCCGTGATCGTCACGATGGACCCCGCCTCTCGTGTCCTCCTCCACGGGGCCCTCGTCGTCGCCGGCGATCGCATCCGCGCCGTCGGCCCGTCCCTCGACATCCTCCGCGAATTCTCCCCTCTCGCCGACGACGTCCTCGACCTCCGCGGCCGCTTCGTCCTCCCAGGTCCGAACCCCCAATTTTCCTCACTTTGATCAACATCAGTCCGCTCTTTTTTCGTTTTTTTTTTCCTTCCAGCTTTTTTGAGTTCTGCTGCTTTTTATTTTGTTGGGTGGGGCGGTGGGATTAGGGTTTGTGAACACGCACGTCCACACGTCGCAGCAGCTAGCGAGGGGGATCGCCGACGACGTCGATCTGGTGACGTGGCTGCACGAGCGCATCTGGCCGTACGAGTCGCACATGACCGAGGAGGACTCGTACCTTTCCACGCTTCTGTGTGGGATCGAGTTAATCCACTCCGGAGTGAGTGATTTATTTCGCTTTAGTTAATGAATGCAATGGTTTAAAGCAATGGCCATTATAGTGAGTGTTTTCTTTTTTTTTTTTTGGGAAGCAGGTGACGTGCTTTGCCGAGGCTGGTGGACAGCATGTTGCTGGGATGGCAAGAGCAGTGGAATTACTGGGTTTACGTGCATGTTTAACCCAGTCAATTATGGATTCAGGCGAGGGCTTACCGGCAAATTGGAGTGTACACTCCACTGACTCTTGTATTCAGGTGGTTTGCTGCAACTTTTGTTCACTGATTTCGGATGTTCTGTGCTCAGAAATTTCTGACAGTTTCTCTTTAAAAAAAAAAACAAAGAATTGCATTCTGATGATTGAGATTTGGTGTTTGTCGTGCTTTCTGAATATATTCAATCTGATTATTCACCATACAACTTATGTCAAGTCTGCGTTGATGTGTTTGTATGCTAAGCTTATACAGACTGGAATTGGTAGGCACTGTCTAAACAAGAATGTTCCGTGAAGATGCTAGATGGCCAGTTTGTTCTTTGTGAATGTATTCAGTTTGCTTAGAGTAGAATGCGGAAATTACTTTTTATTAATTTTTATAAATTAATGTTGTAGTCTATCTCTATTTGTAGAGAGAATGTTGGTATAAATTGGAATTTGGGAAACAGTGTGAATAATTTGGTAACGTTGCAAGAAAGACTTACATGGAGGAGATGAGAAAAATTCTGAACATCCTGAGGTGAAATGTAGCATTTTACAGACTTCCTAGTCTGTGAATCTTGTGATTTAGTAACAGGGCACCATGTTGTAAATAGCCTCATTAGTGAATAGCTTGAAATATGGATTTTTTTCCTTGCATGTTCTTTATTGAGTTCCGACAAATCCAAATTAACCTTTTATATTTCTTCATTACGCATGCATTAGTCTAGGAAAAGATGTTCCACAGGAAAATATTTTGATCTCTATAGCTATGAGGACTAATAATAATACTGTATGACATTTTGGGTCGTATCATTCTACTACTAGACAAATTTGCAGCTTTAAAGTAATTGACTATTACTCATTGCATGACTGGGGTGCAGTCTCAGAAGGAACTCTTCAAGAAGCATCATAATACAGCTGATGGTCGAATCAGAATATGGTTTGGATTGAGACAGATCATGAATGCAACTGATCACTTACTACTTGAAACAAGAGATGTGGCGGAAGAACTGAATACAGGCATCCATATGGTAATGGTGTAATTTGCAAATGCTCTGAATTGTATTGTTATAATCAGCTTTTCTTTTCTCTCATATACGTATCATGGGGAAAAAAGCCTGAGTTTGACAAAGTCCTTAAAATTTTTCTACGTAGTGCTTCAAGCTCACAGAATGCAAGTATTTGTTCTTCAATGTTTACCATGTGTTATCTCTATTCTCTAACTTTAAAAGCTCCATGTCCTTTTTCTAGAAATATGAAAATAAGACAAGAAACCAATTTGTGTAGCATAAATAGGGATGTTTTCCATCAGGAGCTATGCTGGGTTAGTTGATGCTAGATTTTGGTATTGGCACTGGGTTCTCTGAACCAAATGCTGGACTCCAATATAAATAAATGTAATATGAATGTTGGTAGGCTTAGTGAGAAATAATAATTTAGTTCATTACCTCACATTGAACGAATGATTGAGAGTACATATCCCAGTATGGCTCGAAGCCTTTACCATAAACCAACATGGTCACTTCTGAAGTGGTTAATAATATGCTTTAATGGTAGACTGCTTGAATTCCAGGTTCTCTATATTGGATTATTTTTTCTCAGGTAACAATAAAAATCTGATTTATGTAGTTCTAGAATACTTAAAGAAGAACACACTCTGAAGCAAAGGCTTTTGAATTAAGGTGAGAGATGTTGTTTCCCTTACCCTATGTTTGGTATGAAGGATGGATTGGAGGAAGGATGGATGAGGAAAAAGATAGATGGGTCTTTCATCCATCCTCCCATGTGTTTGATGAAACATGGAAGGATGGATGAGAATGATTTTCTCCTCTATTTGGTATAGGAGGAATGAAAAGGAGGATGGATGATATTTGCATAATATTTTTACAAAATTATCCTTTGGTAAAAAGTATTATTATTATCAATTTATAACACTTATTTATATCAAAGAAGTAGGGCAATATATAAATTTATAATCTTTATAATTTATAATTATACAAAAAATATATAAATATTTAATTTTAATTTAATTTAGTAAATAATTTTATAAATTAATTATATATGAATTAATTTATTTATATATTAATTATATAAATAACTAATTAATTATAATTTAATTTAAGTAGTTAATGAATTTTATATAAATAGTTGACTAAAAAGTAGTGAATATAAATAGAAAAATATAAGACAATTCTAATTTTTTACTTATAATTATGGAAATTATGTACAAAAGTTAAAACAATTAGTAATAAAATTTAATAATATAGGGTTAATACTTAATAGTATAGGTATATATATATATATATAATATGAAAAAGTGAAGAAGTATTAGGTTTTTGTCAAAAAATTAATGAGGAGATAATTTTGTTAAAGTACAAACCCAGCTCTCACATGCTCCATCTATCCATCCTAGCATCCTCCCAATTTGGAAGAATGCAAATTGGTGGGTCAGGATGGATGGGCAATCCCTCCTTTTCATCCATCATTCCTAAGATTTTTCAAACCAAATGGTAGATGGAGGCCATCCATCCTTCCAACCTCATCCATCCTCCCTCTCATGACCCCAACCAAACATAGGGTTAGTCTGAAAGCTTGATTTGTAATAAATCATCGAATAGGCTACTTAGCAACATGGCTGCTGAGAAAGGAGTTGTGACAATCAACTTTCAATTTGTAGTGCTCACAGGAAGGCAGAATCCCCTGCTTAAGAAGCGGCTTATTGCGGGACTGCTCAACATTCTTGCCTTTTATTTAGTCTTGCAAACTTTATTTGTTATCTTTTTGGTAAATTCACTGTTTACCCATAAAAAGAATTACATCTTTGAAATAGGCTGTATTTGATAATTAAATAAGGCTTTTCAAGGAGATTATATAAGGTTTTAATTTCTTTGATATCTATAGATGTTAACCTTATGAAGTTAGCTATCATTAAATTGGATTTTAAGGTTTTAAAACACCTTATTTCTGAATTTCACTTTGTTATATATTTAATTCTTGATCTATAAGGAGAATCATAGAACTTTTAGCTTTTCTGGTTGGGTTTAAGAAATGTAGAAAAAAGTTGGATATTATGTTCATCTCATATTGGTATTTTAGCTAATATCCATCTTATATTGATGATATGAAATCTGACTTGTCAATCATATATCAGTGTATGACTATTTTGGTAAAAATAAAATTATCCAGTATTTTCCATCATTCACTTATATTATATTTGTGTAGCATGTTGCAGAAATCCCTTATGAAAATCAGCTGGTAACAAATACAAGAGGAGTTCATCATGGTACAGCAACATACTTGGAGAAAATAGGACTTCTGCGGAGCAATTTGTTAGCAGCCCATTCTGTTTGGTTGAATGATGCTGAGGTTAGCACAAAGATTATTTTTATAACTGAATTTAACTGATATAAATTTGTTAGGTTACATGTCTTGCTTCATTCTCTTTTTCATCTTCCCTAGTTCTCTTCTACTTATTAGCATTCTGGCCAATTTTAGTCAATTGAACCATTTCTCATTCTTGATTCATGTTATAGATTACATGAAAAAGACAAGATGCCCATGATATCCACTGTAACTGCTGGTCACACACATAGTACTGGCAGGACAGGCACAAACCATGAGAAAAAATATTTGTTATAGCAGGCAGTTTGATGCAGCTTGTGTAAAAAATGGAAGGAAAAAACACCAATATGGGGGATTCATTGGACTAGCCATATATAGTGGGCTAACATATATTATTATAGTTTTTAGTTGTTTTGCAATTTGATGGTGCATGTTATCACTGATATGGGCTTGTAATGATTTATATGCTATCAAGGGTCATGGTTTTGCAAGAAATGCCTTCAAGAATTTTGTGTCAATATAGCTAAAGTCCATTTTGAACTTCTCTGAAAATATGCACTCTCAGGAGAAAAACCACTATGCTTAGTTAAGAATTCTTATATTTTTAACAGCTGTCATCATGAGTCAGTTCTTAAATGGCTACCATATTTGCTTGTATTCTACCTCTACAGATATATTCAACTTTAAGCAGCTAACGGATAGTGAAAACATTCATTGTGAAACATTTTTCCTTCTAAAGCAAAAACTCTTTACAGGTAACGATCTTTTCATAAAAAATTAAAATAAAATTTCTTATCGCTATCTGTTTTGACATCCATATCATTATCTGTTAAGCATAGGCTTGGGTAGCTTCATAGGCATTATATCATGGAAGCCCATTTCATAAAAATGACAGAAAATAGAAAACATGATAACTTCTGTCATGCCCTTCATAAGTATGTACTATTTTTATAACTTGCTCAAACTTGCTGCAAATTGATTGCTGAAGGTTCGCTAAATGTTCACAGATTGGCTTTTTCTCAAAGGCTGGTGTAAAAGTTTCTCATTGCCCTGCATCTGCAATGCGCATGCTTGGATTTGCTCCTATAAGGGAAATGCTTGATGCCGGTGTATGTGTCTCCCTTGGTACAGATGGAGCACCCTCCAACAATAGGATGAGCATTGGTTAGTTTCAAGATTCATGTCAGTTGATTTTGATGAGATTTCATCTTTGGTTAGAGCATGAGATATTTATTCCTTGGTATGACGTAAAGATTACTTAGACATAGCACGTATTTTCCTTTTGGGCACATACGATTAGTAGAGCATCTAAAGGTAAATAGGTATTTTTGATTTCTTTGTACTTTTGGATCCATACAGCATCAAATATCCAAAGGAGTCTTCATATGTCTATGTAAGTGGTACTTATTGAGGTGTCATTTGACTTATTTATCTTCAGAATTTGCAAACAAAATTTCTGCTAGTTGTATGAGTCTCTGGGTTGAGTAAAACTACTATCTAAAAATCCTATTTCAAGTAAAAAAGAAAAGGCTTTTCAGTTACTTTTTTCCTGTTTTGGCGCAATATGGGTGACAGTCACCACCCTCACTAGCTGAGATACTTAAAAATTCTACATAATTGAGCTGTGATGTGATACTTTTATCCTCTATGTATTATCATTTTGTCATTACATGAGAATAGTATGAACTATATCATCTCTCTTTCATAATAATTTTGACATAGAATACTTTATATATATGTTTGTGTTATATTTATTATCCATATATTCTGGATACAGTGGATGAGATGTATTTAGCTTCCCTTATTAACAAAGGACGGGAAGCATACATCCAAGGTACAACCAACCCAACTGCTGTTCCTGCTGAAATGGTTTTAAAAATGACGACTGTAAATGGCGCAAAATCAGTGCTATGGGACAATGAAATAGGTTCCCTTGAAGTTGGGAAAAAGGTTAGAATATTGTTTATTTCCTTTCCCCTGTTCCCTGTTGCTGTTTGATATCTTCTTCTCTGCTATCCGAGAACTCTGAAGTTTTCCCTATTAACAAAGGATGGAGAGGTATAACTTATCTTGCAGTGGTGTCCCATCAGCCATTTTTGCCCATTTTGAAAGAAAAAAAAAACTATTTTTTGTTTGACCACGAAACATAGCAAACTGAAACATCTGCCTTCACTTCATAACTCATTTCTACCAAATGAATAGCTGTGAGTAGCCCCAGGTTTTTAACATTCCCATGTTTAGTTGGAAGGTCTAAGGTTTCCAAAGTGCAGATTCTTCAAAAAATTAATGCAGGAGTTCCCTCCACCACCAAAATTCAGCCTAAAAATGTTTAGGCTGAATCATATTAAAAATTAATTATTACAATAATCTTTTCCAAACCTGCTATATGATGCTGCCTACCACAGACTGTTTGACTTTTACCTCACTGGATGACACCTGTTTTTTCTTTCTTTCTTTTTTTTTTTTTGAAAACAAGAAGCTTTGTTTTTGTTGTGACTTCTTGTGAATCCTGAAAAGTAGTTGACTATTGTTTTCACCTTTTTCAGGCTGACATGATCATTGTGAATCCTTTTTCATGGTCCATGGTGCCACTCCATGATCTGTAAGGACCCATCCATGAATCTCTTTTATCTTTTTCACCTAAAGATGCTCACAGTAATATCATGATGTATTTGCTAATGTTAATTTCTTCTAGCAACAAAACATTTGCAGGTTAACATCCTCATAGTTTTTTTGTAACTTCATATTTAATCTTTCTTATGTTTATATGCAATTTAGAAATTGAGCCCCATTTTTGTCCCTCTAGAAAAGTGGAGTACCCTAAGCTAACCTGTATGGAAGTTGTGTTAAAGGTTTGGAGAAACTTATAGAACACTAGTTTTGTACTTAATAGGAATGATTGGCAGTTTGTATTGCTAGATCCCAATAGTGGAGACAAGACTTGTTGATTTTGATGCTGGTGGTAGTCAAGCACATGACCATTTTGTCTATTCTTGGAAATGTAATGCTTATTATAAAGTTGAAAGCAGTTAGGTTTAGCTTTGGAGTTGTTCAACTTGGTTCCTGTTCCCAGAACCAGTCTTTTGATTGCAAATGCTGTGCAGCGCCAGTCTTTTTTTTTTTCAGCTATTGGTTAGGATCATTTTGATCTAAGAAAAGGTGTTGCGTGTTCCATGCAACTTATAGGTGTTGAGCATCTGAAATGAACTAGGGCCTGACTAATCCTTATGTCATTAATATTCGATGGGACATGCATTTAAGGATTGATACACCATAGGCTCATTGCTGGCACTGTTCCTTAATGACCTATATGGGGTATATTGTATGCCAACATGATTGGTGATTACTAGCCCATGCTCCGAATTACAGCCTTCCAAACTGTCATCAGTATCAACATCTGTCTAATTGCATTACTGGAGTAATAGGTAAATATTTTACATCCTTTAAAGGCCCTGGCTGTTGGATGAGTTTCATGGTATCGGAGGCAATAGAGAACGTTTGGCTGTCATCCTGTGATTACTTCATCACCTATGGCGCAAAAAGTTACACTTTCTTGTTTTGATTTACCATGTATAGACTAGCCCTATCTTTTCATGCATCAGTCTTAAGACTTAAGATAGAAATCTAATAGAATTGCAAAGCAAGCACAGTATTGGACTAGCAATGAAGAATAACAAAACTTTTATTCCACAACATTATCTTAATCAGAAAGCCTTATCCCCTCTGTAAGTAATGCGATCAAACTCATCGAAGCATGAATCAACAAGGTTTGAGAATTTCTACTGATCGGCTCTCAACCTAATATTGACTACTACTGATTGTTGTCAAATTCCTGGTCAATGCAGAAGAAGGGGTATGATTAGTCTTTTTGAAGGAGGGGATATCGATAGTCAGTTACCACAAAAGGTCAATTGGTAGAAAAGTAAACCCAGTTGGTCAACTATTGTGTTTAATTCATGTAACTGCTTAGCAGTCATCTGATACTAAGTCATAAAATAAAAACTTGTTTTTTTTAATTACAAATGACATATTAGTGCTAACGCAAGTAAGATGCAGCGTACTGCACTCTAAAGGCAAACCAAAATGCATTGGGTATTTATCTCAAAATAAACACACACTCATATAAAAACAAGCAACTGCTCAGTAAAAAGTAACATGCCTATGCATCGCTCAGTTGCATAGGTAGGTGCTAAAACCTAACCAGTAGCCCATGGCATTGTGGCAGTGTAGGTGGGGATTGCTTTTTTGTGTCCTGAGGCCTGTCTACCAACAGAACTTCCTGCCTACCAGCCATTTCAACAGTTCTTCATTTGGCAGGGATAGCAAAATAGCTTTCTAATCCACAATCTGCACATGAAGCAGAAGTGTAAGTAATTCTTTCCATGACTCTCAGCCAATTATTATAAAACATGGCCCTACTGATAGGTGTGAATAAGACCCAAAGGTGAACCTGACTTTACAGCTCTAAGGCATCAAAATCTTGAAATGAAAACTGCAAGGTGTAAAAATTATTAATATTAGATGAAAGATGAGAAAGCTTTCTGCTTGCAAAGTTAGTAGTTTTCTATAATTTTCTTTACCAGAGATATAGAACTCTACATATGAATGGGGTTTATGGTTATGTTGTTCCATAATATTGATGATCAAAATAATGTTTAAAGGACTGCCTTACTGCTTGCACAACCAAATTTCAGAGCTTATTAGCAAATGCGTGCATAATGTGGCTAAGCTTTCAACTAGTTGTTTGTTCTATAGGAGACAGATTCATACTTTGATGCAATCTAGAAACCTTAAACATTCAAACTGTTACCTGATCTCTGTCTATCGCTATTATTTGTTATTCAGTTCTAAAATTATCAATTCAATGAAATAAGGAAGTAATTATTGATACTTGTTTGTTGAAATATGCAGTATTTCGAGCCTTGTTTACTGTATGCGAACAGAGAATATTGATTCTGTCATGTGCAATGGTCAATGGATTATGAGAGATCAGAAGATCTTGAATGTAAATGAGGTAATCTGACACTAAATATTACTCCAAGATGTGGAACATAAAGTTAATTTAATACATTCCGTGGTGTTGCTTGTTGCAAATCAAGTGTTTTGAATCCCTTGGTTCAAGTGATGCTATATAATTACAAGATGACAGTAATAAACCAGTCCTGTTCATTGCAACTTATATATGAATCTTGTGATACCAAATTTGTCGAATATTAACCCAACTTCAATGTTGAAGTCTAGTATCCATAAGTTCATTTTTATAGGCTTAGCCTGCAAATTCTTGTGGGTAAAATGTTAACAAATTCGATAAGCTGATATGTTATTAGTAATTTAATATGTTTATACTGAAATCTAATGGTATAAAATATGATGAATTGTGTTATTGAATTTTGATTTGTAATCATGACCTTGAGCCCTTTCACACTCTCAGCATATGTGATCTTTCTATTACGAATGATATCCAGTACTATATTTGATAATATTTTGATCCTGAAGGAATTGGATCCCTAGCTTATATGGAATGGACCTGTTCTTTTTTTTTAGAATATCGAAAGGATGCATGAAATAGTGGAAGGCTGCAAGAATGTAGGTGACATTGCTTAAATATAGTTTAGGTAAACTGACTTTAATCATTTTATTGAGGAGATTCAAACAATTCTTGCCAATGAAATCTAGCATCAATGGCTGAAATCCCCCCTCCCAATGAAGTACCAAATGACTCCTGGCTTCTCCTTCCTTTGATCTTATTCTATTTCAAAGCCTAAAGTATTTTATGCAAGCCTATTAGCAATCTATATAAATTACTGGCTTTAAATGATTTGTTTTTAACAGTGACACCCTCTCTCTTTTTTCCTCATCAAACAGCAAGAAGTTATTTCAATGGCAATGCAAGCTTCTAGTGACCTTTTGAACCGAGCAGGCATTACTCTTCCGAAAAGGATGAACTATGTATGATATTCTCATCTATTGTTGTAAATTCTAAGCTCAGCACTCAACTCAGGTTCAATTTTGTATCCTCTCTCTGTACCCTCTTTGGAATTTGAGATTCTGCAGTATTTGAACTTATGGCGATTTGGTAATGATGTCCCTACAGTATTGCTCAATAAAATAATTAACATTTCATGCTGAAAATATAAATAGTATTATGTTAGACGATATTTTTGAGCTTTATTGATCCGAGTTGATCATGGTGGTTTAGTTTCAAATATGGCATTAGGTTAATTTCCAATTTATCTTTAAATTGATCTCCAGCCTTGCAGCTAGGATCAAGCATCAAATCATGTCTAACTCAAGCTAAAGTCTCAATTGACAGCTCTATGGTCTATGACATTATTCATTTCTAGGGTTTTATTGAGTTTGGTCAGGTCCAACTATGGTCCACGCTATAGTTTATGTCCAACTTGGATCAGTTAAGTAGGTACACTTATTTAGAAAATACATTTTCTTCATAATCTGAAAATATATGCCCAAAATATAGTTAATAACTTTTAAAGTATTATATTTATATTAGAGAGAGAGAGAGAGATTAAGATATACTCGGGTGTATCTCTACTTAGTTCCAATTAAGTCATGGTTGAATGTGGATGGTCATCTACCATTTCTAAACTATTTATATACTTAAAAATCATATAATTTGGTGACTTCTAGCCTGTCAATATCTGGCAGGGGAGCCCCGTATTCCCCCCTCATGTGGCCCCCACGTGGGCACTAGGTGCCTCACGTGCCTCGCAGAGGCGGGGGCGTGACATTTGGTATCAGAGCCGAGGACGGCTCTTGTCCGATGGTGGGAAGGGTGTGAGGCCCAATAGTCCCACATCGGAAAGACTCGTTCCAGAGCCTGGGCATATGAGGCGGGTGTTTCCTAATCCTGCAGACGCGTTTTGGGTGGAAAACAAAATCGGGGAGGGGTGAAGGACGCTTGCGTGAAGCCCCAGAACCGGACAATATCTAGCAAGGGAGCCCCGTGTTCCTCCCTCATGTGGCCCCCACGTGGGCACTAGGTGCCTCACGTGCCTCGCAGATGCGGGGGCGTGACATAGCCTATGCATTAAATGGTCAAAAAATATATATTATTTTATGCTATTTGGATTATTCAATTTTAAATTATTTAATATATATATGCTGAGAGTCTCTAAATCACATGATTTTTTTTTTTGTGTAAGCAAGATAAAAATATTAAATCATATTCAACAGTTTGGATCGTCAATGTTGAACCCACGTCGTCCAATCATGATTTGATTGGATCTAAGTGGATATACATTTGTATATATTATAATCTCTCTCTCTCTAAAATTATTGGAGATTGATCATTATTGGGTTAGTGTTGAACAAGATCCATAAAAATAAAAACTCAGCATATTTTACGATAGATTGGAATTAAATTGTGTATGTTTTTAATAGGGATGACAACACCATGAATATGAATCAAGCTGGCCATCATCAATACCTACCTTAGAGAATGGCGAGGATAGGTGCAGTCTTGGGGCTGATTGGAGGTTGGGTAACATTATAATTTTTTTTTTATTTGCATACAAAGTTTCTTTTTTATCTTGGGTAGAAAAATTTTGAAAAGTTATATATATTTGGATTTAGTTTAGGATGGGTAAAAATAAAATTTAGATTTTAAAAATTATATTCGCTCGGGCACGTACTTTTATGTCATTCTTGAAATGCTTCAACCAGGCCAGTTAACGGATATGACGTGTCTGCTCTTGATTCGCTCGTGTCTGTCCTTTGCTCTTTGCTGCATTCTACTGAACCAATGGTAAACGCTCCCGCCCGCGTGGTGAACGAAGAACCTTACAGAGTCTTCCAGAAACATCCCGTTCCCGGCCCTTTCCGGATCCCACTCGAACGTTCCCGATCCCAAAATGTCCCCAACCCAAATCCCTATATAAAGCCAACCTCCCACTCCAAAACAAACCATCCAAAAAAAAAAAAATCTCAGCTTTCGAAAACCTCGCAATCGTTCTAGAGAGAGATACAGGGGAAGATGGAGAGGCCTTTCTTCGCGAGCCCATGGAATCCAATTCGCTATGGCTACGTCCCCCAGCCGAGACCTCGCCCGCCGGCGGCGAAGTCTCGGGTCGTCTCTATCCCCGTCCGCTTCGTCAGCTCCGAGGAGGAAGAGAGGACGGCGAAGAGGCCTGCTGCCGCCGCCGCGGCGCGGCAGGCGGGGGAGGTCGACCGGGATGTGGCCGCCGTCAAGGTCCAGAAGGTCGTCCGCGGGTTCTTGGTGCGGAAGAACGTGAGGGTTGTCCACAAGGTCGCAGCTGAGGTGGACGAGATCGAGAGGAAGATTAGAGCGGAGGAGGAGTTGATAAGGAGGGACGGGAAGGAGCGGCTGAGGGTGAATGAGATGCTGATGGCGTTGTTGTTGCGATTGGATTCGGTGCGTGGGGTGAGGGATTATCGGAAGAAAGTGATCCGGAGGGTGATCTCGCTGCAGGATGCCGTGGATTCGATCGCCGCCGCCGCTAGGGATGAGAAGGAAGTCGGAGGGGAAGCCCTAGACGCGGAGAATGGAGCACCGGCCAAAACCCTTGAGTCGCCGGAGGAGGTAGGGGAGCACCATATCGATGAAGAAGCTGTTCCTCAAGAATGTGGAGATGGGATCTCGGAGGTTCGTGGTGGGTCTCCTAAGGGTTTTGGAACCCTGGATGACTCCGTCGAAGAAGCCCTAGAAGCGAAGGATGAAGCACCAGAAAGCAAGGATCTTGCTGAAGGTTCTGTCCTGGTAGAATCGAAGAGCGTCGAGGAAGGCAACATTGGAGATCCCATGGAGGAAACCCTAGGAAACTCCCCAGAGTTCACAGCTCCACTGGGAACAGAGGATAAAACGGAGGAAGCAGTGGAGGAATCCAAGGTCGAAGAGAAAGGTACCATCTTCGATCCAATCAAGCAAGAGAGGACCCATGATCAAACACTGAGTGGAAGTAAGATGACTGGGATCGGGGCAGAAGAAGGGAGCACGAGCTCGGATCAGATGATGGAGGTGATGGAGAGAGTGATGGCAGAGAATGAGAGGCTGAAGAGACTGGTGACGGAGCTCTGCGAGAGAAGCAACCAGCAATGCCGGCTGATGGGAGGGCTGGTGGAGACGGTGGAGGACTTGGAGAGGAGGATGGAAAAGAGGAGGAAGAAGAAGAAGAAGAAGAACACGAAGAGAAGGCCTGCCGAGAATAAATATCACCTCTGCTCTTGAGAAGAAGCGAAGAAGAAGCATATGTTTTTGTTGTTCAGAATGGTGTATTTGTTGCATTTTTTGCGGATATATGTTTCTCAAACTCTGTTGTTTCTTTGGGGATTAACAAATTTCGGCCTGTAATAAAGATTATGGATTGTTTCGAGGAAATTGTTTGTGTGATATTGTTTTTTGGGCCATGCATGTAGGTAAATGATCTTGGAGATTACGTTGCTTTTTTTACGGCTCATTATTTTAAAAATTTTATTTAGGTAAACCATTGATCTATACTCAAGCTGGTTTTTTTTTTTTTGGTTCACCGTCGTTAATTTGGTAGCAATCGTAGATCGAGAGTTTCGGCGGATAGCAAACTTAGTGGAAGTGGTCAATGATTGCTGGATGCCTAATATTGATGTCAACCTCAGTATTGATTTAGTATTGAGTGGGCATACATTTTTCCTTCCTGAAAGACTGGGTATAGAATTTTTTTTTCTTGGGTTGTCGTTGGATGCATGTAACTTTTTTTGAGAAAGATTGGATACATGTTTTTTGAAGATGGAAAGATCAGCATATAATGGATCTCAATGGCATTACCCCTTTCCATCCCAAAGATAATCTGAGTCAGATGCTGCAGTGAGTTGATACGCATATTTAGAGCTAAAAAAAATCTAAACTAACTCAATAACATCACTCAGAAACTGCCTCGGCTGCTGCATTCTCTTCATTCCCATTGAAATGCCATCTAATGAAGCAAAGTGATTGGTGCAAAACACCTGAGTGACTTATTTAAATGATTTTTCTGAGTTACTGTAACATTGCTCTTACAGCTAAACTTTGAAATCTTGGCAGTAACATGTGATGCTTTGTCTTGATGGGAGTCAATTTTGGAATTTAAGGAGACAAATGTGCATATTGTAGATACAGGATGATGTTCTTCACCAGAAAGATAACGATCCTGCAAGGATCTCAGGATCTTACAAATACTTGTTTGTTCAGGTAAGGCTTCCTGGTAAAGACTTTGATGTCAAACTTAACATATATAAAACTTGTTACATATATCAATATAGTTACGACAGAGGATTGGTTGACCATCATTGCGACTTACATGTATCCCACAAAAAGGTATAAACTAGTGGTTTCCAGTACAGAAAGCCTGCAGGTTTGTTGTGTGGATGGACAATGATTATAGCATCATTTTCTGGTAGCGGTGGTGCCTCCCATTTGTCTGTATCATCATAGAGATTACAATTCCTGACACCACTCCTCCAAAGACTTGTAAGTATATGCATTTCTTGTGCTAATCACACTTGGCCACATTTTCGTAAACAAGCAGTTCCTTCTTCCTGATATTCTTGCCTGCTAATCCAGAACTCCGGTGCATCCTGCTCAAACAAACCAACTGATCAGCACTAGGTTCGAAATTAGACAAAGTTGAATGAGATTTCATTAGAAAAATAAAACCGCAAATATTTTTCAAGTGCAGTGAATACAGTTAGGGCAGTGCTGTTATTGCGATGACATGTAATGCCATTTCAGTTGAGCTCTCTAAGCTTCAAAAGCAAAAGATTGAGGAAGGATATGAACTGTCCCACCTCCATACGTGTAATGACATATTAGTTCAGAGAATTCTAGGCTTCAGAAAAATGTGTGTGTGTGTGTGTGTGAGTGAGTGAGTGAGAGAGAGAGAGAGAGAGAGATCATGAATGAAAGAGGACAGGAAGGGGTGGCACCTTCATGATTCCAGCAAGGACAGCACCTCCTAGGTAAACCATATGCTTTCTTCGTGGAGGATCCTCTATTCGCAACCGTAGTTTCTGTCAAAGCATAGAGACAAGGGAAGTAGACATTCATTTTGTCAGCTGAAAAAACAGCTAGTTTGGAACTTTGAGGACATCATCTAAAACAGATTTGTTAACCAAATATCTGTTCCACAATGCACAACATGCCGTTAGGCATGTTGCAGTCAAAAGCACACAGGCCTGTGTTAGTTTCCTCAGGCAAGCGATCATAAGATGGGTATATGAGGTAACAAATTTGAAGTAGTATATTTGGCACTGGAGCACTTCTCCAGTATGAAAGCAGCAGCAGGAATCAGAAGTGCCATATAGATTCAGCAAAAGCATTATGCATTGTTATCTTGTGCATGCGTACGCAGTAGATGAGATTGTTGACTGTGTTACCGTTAATCCGAGTCAAGAATCCTTCTGTGTGAGATATGTGCAACCCTAGTCAAGAATCCTTCCATGTGATATATGTGCAATAACATATTTGATGCAAATCAAAAACCTATATTGTACCAAAAGATAATTTCAGGGGCATTGGTAAGTAACCCACTCAAATGCAACAATGAGATGGTGCCTTCATTCATATTTGCCAGAATATCTTTAAGATCTCCCATATTTGAAGAATGACACAGTGTTTTATTTTGATTGCAGATTGTGCACTCTCTTTTTATTAGTATTAGATGATATATTCAGTTATCTAAACTCCGAAACGCAAAGTAATTGGATACACTGTCATGTGAGACAAATATGGCAGCAGGATTTCCATTTACTACATTCTGCAGCATGCTTCTGCACTTTCCTTGTTTATCCTTTTTTCTATTTTTTGTGTTAAATGTATGACTAGGGCCATTGCGATCTGTGTTTACTACCTCCAGCTATTGAGCACAGCATGTCCTAAATTGAAGAATTCACTATTTTTAGACATTTAAAATCAATGAGATTGGCAATCCTCCGGCAAGCAGTTTCTATTGGAATTTTGTCCTCGATATTAACCATGTTATTCAATATACAGTGGGCAACACAGAAAAGTTTGAAGAAAGAGAATTAGAGTCCTCTTAGACTCTTATTGTTGAATTACTACACAATGAAAGCTAAACTGCACTATACTTTTCTAGCATTTCAGGAATATCTGAAGGTACACAAGAAGCAACCATAACTGAGCAGAGTCCAAGTAGATGATTTTCTTAATTCTATTTCATCATGTATAATATGATCAAAAAAGAAGTCTAAGGACTCAAAACAAAGTAAATCCCTATAGCAGGGAAACTGAGAAATCATATAATAGTGCAATTAGATTAACAGTCCCATCAAACTAGGAAAGAAAGTTATGGGTAGTGGTGTACTGGTGATAGCCATAATGATTAATGCAGTGAAAACAGAGATAAGAATATTACCTTTAATCCATCTTTGTTTCCTTTCAAAACCACTTCAAGATAGCGATCAAGAATTTCCTTCTCCAAGCTGTTTGGATAACATGGACAAATATTAGATTTGTACTCCACAATGCCTTTCCAAAATAGCTGGAAGTCAGTCGAAATGTATTTAACCATTTGTTCTCAAGTGATGTTCATAGTCGGTAGACATGACAAATTTCAGTTTCATCTTGTAAGGAACTATAACTAGAATTTCCAGTAATGATTAGTACTATAGTATATCCTACTTGAACTGTAATATAAGATTTCAAGAACTAAGTGGGATATAAAATTCATTTTTCTATGTGCATATCTTAATACGTTCAAAACTTAGACTTGTAGGAAACATGATAACAAGTTTCTAATGCTCTGGATTTAAGCTGAAAACTTGAAATAGACATTTGATATGGCCTCATGGAAATGGCCCTGTCCATGGATCACGTCAGCTACAAGGAGATACTTGTGAGTTGCTGCATAGCAGGAGGTCAATGCTTGAAGATGTGTCAAAAGATTGAAATTCGTAATAACTAAAAAAGAATAATATACTTGTTAGAGATATTTCTAAAATATCCCAGCATCATGAAAATAATGTTTTGTTCTATGTTTATCTTAGAAGAGTTTGAAAAGAGCGATCAACCAATCATGTACCTTCTCTGGCTCAATGAAATTTTTGTTATATTTATGATGACTTGTTGGAACCTCTCCCTTTGCTCATGGTGGGCACTCAAAGCTGCTTTAATTTTCTCCTGCTTATGTCTTCTTTCTCATTCTCTTTATTCGACTCATTGGTTATTCTCATAAGACAACAGCAGACGATATTGAACTATCGGGGGATGTTGCGCTAAGCTTCATGGGCCATATGTCCATCAAGTCCATCAGATGAGTTGGTGTGCTAGAAGGTTGGCAAGATATTGCTCATGTCTAAAAGAGGATAAAAATCAACCCTAGCTTGTGAGTTGCATGGGGAGTCTATTAGTACAACTCTTCTTTATAACCTTATTATTCTAATCTTTGATGTAGTCCTAGCCTGTCTATAATAAATTCTTCTATGCATTCCACATGAAGAAGATGAATTTTATGTGTTGATTATTTTAACGGCTTATTTTCTGGTTAAGGCTTATTCAATAGTAATGTCACCGTCAAGCAAAAATCAGTTTTGTTTTGTAAGTTTATAGAGTCGCTCAAGAATGCACATATCTTTATACAAAAACTAACATTATTTTTTGATGGATTATTTAATTTAGCGATCTTTATTTTGACTTCCACAATACCCTTCCCTGAACGGAATGTTCTTCATATTCTCCTACCCCTGTACCAAATCAATCATAATCTCGATAAACAGCCAAATTTCAGCCACAGCACTTCTCTTCTAGTACAAGTGAGTTGTGACTAAAGCTCAACTATAAACCAAAACATGATCAAATTCTTCATACTCAAAAAACAATCGTAATATGCAACTTTGTCCTTTCAGTTACTAATCTCACTTCTTCAACGTTCTCATTTTAGGTAAATGAAGCATGATTTGATTCTGTCATCATTTCTAGGTGAAAAAGGAAATCACATAATCAACATTGCATGGTATATGAGGACAAAAGCAATGCAAAAAGCAAGGGGGATGATAGGCAATAAAGCAAAGCAATTAGAATTACTAATAATATGAACAGAGACTGCATAAAACTTGCATATGTTTAAGTAGTTATGTGTAGTTCACACATTTTCTGCTGAAGAAAAGTGATATTAAAGTAACCTATATTCCTGGTTGGCATGTACTTCTCTCTTAAACTGTACATATTCATCACAAATTAAAACCAAGTATCTAATATGTACCTACGTTCCAATAGTCCAGTCATCAATAAGAAATTAGAAGGAACTGAAGCTTTTCATGTAAAAGCCAACTTTAAGTAAGTAGACTTCTTGAAAGTAAAAGCATGATTGTTTTCAAATGTTTTAGGTTGTACCGGCTAGGCAATCCAGGGTACATGGTACTCCCTCCACTCAGAACAATATGCTGGTACAGCTGCCAAAATCAAACAAACTACATATGAGAAGGCATGACCACAGAGCTCAATTCAACAGGATATAGTTTTAAATACTAAAAGTAATCAACAGATATAGGATATCAGACAACCAAAATACTGTCTACCATGCACAACTGCTCAATGTACAAGGACAACTAAATGATTCTGCACCCTCATATAGCACATAGATCTACAAAAGGAGCAGAGTGCATTGATTTATGAGAAGATATGCTCATAAATACCTCTCATTCTGCAATAAAGATTGACGATGGGAATCCACATAAATTTTGAGGAGCAAAAGAATAAGGGGAGGCTCTAATATCAAATTTAAGACTAAGTTAAAATGGGCTGCGGTAATCACACACACACACACACACAAATACTCAAACTATGTCAAATTCTTCACTTTCCAGAAAGGATACATGAATTAATGTGTAGATGATATGACCCTAGCTTGCTAATTAAATTCTGTCTATATGGGCAGCTAGGAACTCCAGCTCATGCTTTCTATTTGTAATCAAATAAGGACATTTAAATTTCCTCATATTGATATTGGATGGAAGCTTCCCAGATGAAAAGAGCTAATCCTGGAAAAAGGTTGGTGATACATATACAACTGATATGTGTGAACCCAATATAACTTAAAATCGCAAATGCTCTAAGGTCTTCAGAAACAACCTAATTCAGATATTGTCAAAGGCAAACAAAAACTGACCAAACCATCAAAAACCAGTATCTTTTAAACATCATTTCAAAATTAAATATAATCATGCAAACATTTGAAGTAACAGTTGCCCACAAATGGCCTACGGAGCAATTCAATTACCATCATCCTGTTGTCTATATCCATTTCCTGAATGCAACGAAATGCCATGTCCGCCATTCCATCTCCTTCAACATCTATAAGCTCCTGTATCCAGAAAATAATGTCAATAAATATCAATCGAGCTTAAGTTTTCAATTGGTTTTAAAGAAAATGCAGTAAGGTCGTCGTATGGACTGAAAAAACCTAGTTGGAAGCAACTAAAATATAGATGAAACTATACATGATTTCCGAATCATTTTCGCTCGTTATCTTAGACATATCCTAGGAAACAAGGGACAAGAATACTGATCATATGAGTAGAAAATGGGTGCACATGTAAAGTAACAAATGTTACTAATGTGAGCTTTAACTATGATAACTCAGCAATCTCATTCAATACATTTGACCAGGCAAGGATTCATGTACACTTCAGACATTCATATCATCTTATCTGCATGTGTATTATGAAATGAACTATGCATATACCAAGAAGAGCCCTTGTTTCATTTAATATGACTGCTTTGTCATTATTTTGCAAAGACGAAGAACATAAGCCGAAAAAATATAATATAGAAAGGAGAAATCCATCAGTTCACTTCTATTTTGCTATCACTTTCTAGCCTAAGGAGGACTTGCATTTAGGAAAGGCATGTTCAGAAAAAATAAAGGACAACTGAAAACAGAGAACCCCACTCTCTCATTAACCTTAATTTTTTGAAAGTCAAACTACTAGAGGTAATGAGAGCTCTAAACTCTAAGGAACATTTCACGAAAAGGTAGAGGTGCCCAATTTACTGTTCTCTTTCCTATTGGTATCGAATTATGAAGTGCCGAACATTGGTTGACTTCAAGGTTTTCCATTGTTTTATTGGTCATCAGCTTACAATTTGAGTTCAACAATAATATAGGTAGGTGAGGGTCAAGACTAACCTGAGGTATCTTAAAAGCTTTGCGTGAAGGGTGTTCAGTTACATCAATAATAATAATAGTAATAATAATACAAATAATAAGAATTCTTCCATAAAATAGATAGAGCATGTTACAATCTGGAAATTGCATATTAATAGTAACTCACATACCGGAGTAAAAAGAGCCTCGGGAGCCTGGAATCGTTCAGTACCAACTTTAATAACTCTTCCATCTGGAAGCTGATCAAATGAAGGTTAGAACTGATAATATGAAAAAGGAAGGAAAACTATAGTTGTTCTGATATATGTAAAAAGAATCACAGCCACAATTAAACATGGATGCCAGATCTTATGGTTATCAGCACATAGAATTTTCACTTTTATAAGATGACATCCTCCTGTTCAAGAAGACAAAAATCCTACAAGATGCAACATTTTTATTAACTAGAAAGTGAAAAATTGAGGATACATGGAACAATGTTTTGTCTCCTTTATCTCCTTAAGAGAAATTCAAACAAGGTGAGATACCATCAAGAGTTGAGAACCAAATTTATATGATTGCTTTCTGCATACAGCGGTCTTAGGCAATGGTGGACTATCAGTCTCTCATTAATGTTTCTTTCAGCAAGTAAAGAAAAGGCTAAAAGGATAGAGGAAAAGAGGTTTTTTGTTTTTTTAACCACTCTCCTGCAGGACAAGTCAAGCTAGGTGAGATTGAAATATTGAATGTCCGGAGAAGAATTTAATATTTTATTAACTGCTCCCTTCGTTTAAGCATTGGAAGCATTAACACAATACCATTCGTGTCCTGCTTGTCATGTGTTGCAATGGCATCATCTCGCACTGTCATTTTTACAATTTCTGTACATACACCTGAAGGCACAAAGATAGATGTAGAACCCATATATCCACCACAGGTCCAGATACCTTTAGAAATGCTAGTATTTTATTGTATTTTCATATGCAATCTTCCTGAGTGAGTTTATCTCTTGCTAAGCCATCATTTTCTACCCAAGATAAGGCACTTCGTTTATTCCTTATATATTGAACTAGACTTTGATTGGTTGTTAGGACTCGCCTGGTCTCCCTTAGACCATGCCTCTGTAAGCTAGGGGGTTGGATAATGTGATGATGTTTTGCCCAGAGAAGTTAATTTTGATATGGTACAACATGCAATTCCCTGGAATCTTCTAGGAGCATTGAAAGTGGAAGGAGCCTCACAATAGCATCATAACAGTGTTTCTTTTACTAATGGACTCAATTCCATAAAATCTTATAAATAGCCTTTGCTGATGACCTTGAGGATCTTTCATGATGGAATTGCCCTTTAAGGGACTATGACAACTTTTTCTTTAACAGCTTTTTTTTTCAGCGATTTTATGTTAATGGCCCTTATTAGAATTGGAGCTTATCTAATAAGCTCCTAAACACCTACCAGTCAAAAGAATACAGTTAAATGATCACTAATGGAACTAGCTGCTCCAGTTTTTGAAAATTCACAATAAATAGATGAATACTTTACACACCAATCCGTCCTCAATATCTTGATCAAACATGCAACAGAAAAATAGTTTTAATTGTATCTGAGTAGCTTTCAAGGCGGTGACTCTCCTACACACTAGTTCTACATTATCTTGCATTGTGGTGTCTTTGACAGAATGTAACCATTGACGCAGAGCCTGGTAGTAATACCAGAGTGTGTCCATATTCCTCCTTAAATTAATTGCTACTTGGAGAATGAATGTGGCAGTTGACATAAGATGAAATTCTAGACGGAACACATGAACTGGTCTCTAGAACAGGCAGAAATTAATTGGTACCAACTACCAACCCATAAAGTCCAACTATTCTTTGATCACTGAGACTAAAGATATGAATTCCTGTAATGGTGTCATGATGGTTTAAAGTAAAAAAAAAAAAGTTTCTTAATGTATCAGGTATTTTCTAGATAAAAAAAAAACACATGAAAACAACCGATACATGCAAGAAGAAATAGGAGTTTGGAATAAAGAAAGCTTGAAAAATATATTACTAAATGAAAGACATGAATAATCTAACTTCAAAGGATGGGAGACTAAAGAAAAACTTCATTACTGGATCTGCAACATAGGTCAAAAAAAAAGAAGGTTCCTACTGAAGTTGTTAAAGGAACTCTTAGGACGTAATCACTAAGCAGCACATGATCCATTGGATGTCAGATACACAAAATAACTGAGTGGTGTGCACCACAAATGTAGCTACATTCTCACAATTGTTTGTATGTACACATAACAAAGGGCCTTTGCTATCCAAACTGGAAACTTTCAAGAAAATTTTAATATAGCATGCTACATATTAGTTTTAACTTCCTACAAACTCTTGTGCTTCATACATGTAATATGCAATATAAAGACAAATATTTGACAAAGAAGAATGGGTGTGGACAGAGGACTACATATGTCATATAAAGGAACAAAAAAAAGGAAAAACAGATGAGTTCTCAAGATATAAGAAACTATCTGCCTAAAGTACTGTTCCAGCCAATAGCTGTCTCATATGATAACCTCTTTAGGTTTCAACCAGTTGTTAGTCTACAACCTGTTAAGTAACACCATTCAAATGAAGTACATAACTGCACATTATGAGCTATGAAGACATACTTATCTCTTGACCTATTAAATATCTTGTACAACCTCCCTGATTGAAAGGAAGCACAAACGAAGGTGGTCTGACATGAGAAATAAATTGTTTCATGCTAAACAGTTTTGGTTTACCTCCAAAAAAACAAAAGAAAAGATGCTAACAATCTTGGTTGAATGTACTGTACTAAGGTATACTTATCTTGGTTGAATGTACTGTACTAAGGTATACTTATATTAGAAAGGTGATTGTGCATTTGTTTACCAAAAGGACTAGTTTACAAACAAATGGTACCGTCAACTTAATGGCAATCGTTGGTGATGAGCATTTTGCCCATTCCACCAGCCGAAGCAATGCAATACTAACAAGAGACAAAACATCATATTCAAATCTCATTTACATCTACAGGTGTACAGTCATTCTTCCAAAACTTGACTGCTGCATACTACACTTTTGTTTCTTTTCCAGTAAGGGAGAAATCTTCAACCATAAAAAAATGAAATATATAAAACAGAATCACTCTAGCTAATAGATGGTGGCATATATAAGATAACAAGACAATTTACTTACAGTATAATTCTTGACAAGAATAGTAGTTTCTAGTCCTAACTGGTATTCACGTTTGTAATCATAGCTGCACAAATATAGATGTTGGTAAAAATTCTGGAGTGCCTATATCTACCAATCTAGCCAATTAGCTTCATGAAGAGAGAAAAAGCTCACCTAATGTAACATAGCTTTTCTTTTATTTGCCTTACAGTTTCAAAATCTGCAGACCTGTTCATGGCATACCTGCACAGTGACAATTAATCATATTACTGAAATGAGTTCGTTCCACTAACATGTCTAATCATTTGCAGTGTTGGTTCAGATAAGTAACTCTCACCCCCTACGAGAGAGCAAATCAACAAGGTAAGATGTTATATGCCTGCCAGCTACATTCATTCGCTTTGTTAGATGGGGAAATGAGTAGCCATCAACTACAGGAACCTGCATGCCACTTAATTAATGTTAGACAATATCAAAACCTGAGTAAAGACCCGGTGTAAAGTCTGCAGCACCACTCCATCATAATTTATGTTAGGCCGATATGTATTTGGCTTTGGCATCCAACAAAAAGGTGAACTATAAAATAGATATACTTTCTCCACCTCAAATCTCACACTTGATCGATGATACTCAACCAAGAAACAATTAGATAGTGGCAACTTTGTTAGAAGCATCGAGTGTAGAAGCAACTTTCCAGAATATGCAAACAAAAGTGTATGTTCTTCACAAGTAAGTTGCAAATGGACTCAAAATAATAGAAAAAAGGTAAAAGTATAAGAATTGCATTTTGGGAAGTGCAAGTCAAATTTGACAAGAACAACTGGAATCAGATAGTGGACTTCTTTTGTACACTTTAAATTCTTGCAGTTTTATATTCTCAGATACATTGTCAAAAAATAGTTTACTATAAAAAGAATAACTCTACCTGCTGAGTAGTTGCATCCGTAAATACATAAAATCAAGAACCATGATAGGCATCATGAATGTAGAAGCATATTTAGAACCAAAATAGATGAAATAGAGTAACTTTAAGGTGCATCATAAAGTAAAAGGATAAAACTTCTCCAAATCACAAATAACTCATTTCATGTGCAAAATAAAGAATTTTGGAACTCTAGAAAGCCGCCATACCACATGAGTGACACCATCACCAGAGTCGATAACAAGACCAGTCAGCAAGCCTGTCAAGCATAGTTGATGTTGGGTAATTTACTGCATAATAGCCGGAACACACTAGACAACATATAATTACAAATAAAAATGTTGAAAATAGCCCATGATGGATCCAAGAAAGTTCAATTAGTGAATTGTAACATCCAAGTCCATGATTGTCAGTAGATTTATCAATTCTCATTTAAAGATGTCCATGTTACAGAAGTGACTCATAAGAATAAGATTTATTGAGATGCAAGCATATAAAATCTATATAAGCACCTTGAGCGTATAATGTAAGAACAGCTTGGATTTGAATGAAGACAGCAGTGAAATTATACTTCTCAAACATGGTCTCTATCTGTTATACATGAAGCTCAATTTGTGAGAACGAACTTTGATATAACTAAAACATTGACTGGCTATATATTATTCAGGAGATAATGCTAAAAGACATGGTGATACGAAACACCAGAATTAGCAATTGAGAATTAGTACTGACCATTTTTTCACGATTTTTGGACGGATTGAGAGGCGGATCCGTAAGTAATATCTTACATTCAGATGGATCTATCTGGAGAGAGGAAATACAGAGTGCAACACCAATCACTTTTATTGAAGCAACCAAATGAGGTGAGCCAAATTAATAATTGAAGACAATCATACAGCATGAGTTTTTTTAAGGTGATCTACCGGGAGAACTGACCAAAGCCTACTGTCATAATTACATGCTACAATCATCACTCAATGTACCGAAATTATACCTTTAGTTCACTGTAAAAGGCATGATCCCACACATGGCCCATATCCTCCCAATTCTGCACAATTCCATTGTTGACAGGATAAGATATATCTAGTTGATGCCGAAGGTCTGCACAAGCTGCTCCCACGACAATATCCTGAATAGACCAAAGAAAAGGATCGGCACCTTTTACAATGTAAGCATTTTGTGCATCAAATAGGAAAGCAGTAGAGCTCGGACCGTCAGTTCCTGTTCGATGAGCGATTCTTCGTAACGAAGCAACGGCCTTCCGACCACGCACGGAAACACAGAGGTAGGAAAGTTCTCTCCAGCAAATCCACATTTCACATACTGCATCAAATACAAGAACAGCTCCAAATTACTCAATTATTATCTTAAACTAGTTTTACCTAAAAAATCACGATTTTTTTTCGAAAAAGAAAGTGGACAGACTGAGAACTAGCAGTGCGGATCGTTCTACTGCAAATCGAAGTTTCTCGTCAAGAATTTTGAGCTACGGGAAAAAATGGTTCATAAATTTTCAGATAGGGTTTACAAAGGATCGGCAGTTCGTTCTTCGATTCAAATATTTAACCTGTAATATAGATCCAAAAAAAAAAAATGTCTAGAGGGATCCAATCTGCAGATCTGACCAAGATCTACTCGACGAATTGCGCCAAAAAGAATTAAAGAAAAGCGAAAAAAAGATCTACTGGACGAATTGCGCCAAAAAGAATTAAAGAAAAGCGAAAAAAAGATCTACTGGACGAATTGCGCCAAAAGGAATTACAGAAAAGGAATAAAAAGGGAACGTTACCCCGGTGCCATTGTCGCAGACGACGACATTTCTGTTGTCCATCCTCGCCGCTCTCTCTCTCCCCCACCCCCCTCCCTTCGTTAATTTCTAAACTCCAAAGCGGGGATGGTGCGCGTGCGAAGCACGCTTGCGCGCGCAGCGAAATGGTGAGAGGGAGTGATGAGCAGCATCCTGCACGTGAGGAGCACGTGACTAATATTAATGAGAGAGCTGTTTTGAATGAATGTCTATGCTTCCAACAACCAATGTTCATGATTAGTTACGAAAAAAAAAAAGTTCATAATTAGTTTTCGTTGGGCAAATATTACCCCTTTGAATTAGACAAAATAATTGGGCTCAAGATTCATAATTTTTTTTACTAAAATATATATTTTTTAAACACTGATATCTAGATATATAATGCTAGCAAGTTCCTTACATATTTGGACATTTATTTTTTTAAAAAATTATATAAAATATTTATTATATTTTTAATAAAGTAAAAAATTTCATTTGGTTCTATCTAAGGGCTCGTTGGTTCGTGGAAAGCATTTTTTCTTATAAAAATATGATATCTGAAAAACAGATTCTTAGAAAGAGAATACCGGGAAAAGTACTTTTAGCATTTTTGGTTAACCATGGGAAAGTAACAGATTTTCAGAGTGCTCATGTTTGGTTGATCATCCACTTTTTGAAAAAGTTAGATGCAATTTCTATTATACGCTTAATAAAAATTAGGTATTTAATGCTTTGGATCAAATAAAGATAACTGAAGTGCCTTTTTAGTAAAAAATAAAAATATTTTGATTCGTAACTCATGAAAAAGTAATTTTCTCATGTTTCTCATAGGAAAAACTTTCTCATGAAACGTGAGAATCATATTCTCACGAAAATACAACTTTTTCCTCTCTCTCCTTTGACAACTCTAACCAAACAAGTGGCATCTCTTTACTTTTTCATTAACCACACTTTCTCTCCCTCTTTTCTCACGAACCAAACGGGCTCTACAAGTTTAAACGTGCTTTTTTTAAAAAAAAATATTTTTTTAATTTTGCATGAATATCTTTTTAAATATTCAAATTATATAAATACCTTTTTAAAATTTATATTTATTTCTGTACCCTCATAAAATACTATTTTTACACAAATACCCTTGGTTCTTTTAACACCATTAATTAAAATTATATATATTTTAATTAAAAATAAAAAAAATTGAAATTATTTTTTTGTCCTCCAGCGCGATCGTCTTATAAATATTTTTTTACATATCTACCTATTAAGAATATTTTAGTCATTTTAATTTTAAATCGTTAATTTTTTAACGGCATTAAATGGTATGGATATATATAAAAAATAAGGATAAAAAAATAGAATAGTAAAACAAATGTTTTACAAGAGTACACAAATATCAAGTTTGGAAAAATACTCATACAAAATTTTATTTTTAAAAAGTATTCAGGCAAAAAAAAAAACTCTAGATTAAATTAAAATGAGTTACACATATCCAAAGCAACAAAAGCATTTAATAATATTTTTTACTACGCGGAAAACTTGTGATCAAATTCCGCTATCATCACTAGATCAAGTCAACTAAATGGCACCTAATCCTATCAAATTATATCCTTAAAAAAAAAACCTTTTAACCTCAACATCAAACACGTGGCACTTCGTGATTACTATAAAAAAACTTTTAATCTCAAGATCAGATACCTAGAAACCTTAGGATAGTCGATAGATAAATAGATCGATCGATAAATCAATATGGATTGGTCGTTTGATTGATGGATAGATTGGCATTTGCCATATCTCTCAAAATAAATTTGTTGTTTTTTTTTTTTTTTGATAAGCTTCCCTCTCAAAATCACCCTTCTCGTTTAGCTCTTCTGACCACCCGAACCCTCACGCTCCCAAGTCCCCCCCCCCCCCCCCCCCCTCATTGCCTCCGAGCCCGCCTCATCTCTCCCCGAGCACCCTAGATTGCTCTTCACCCGTCGCCAGGAAACCCTAATTCGTGTCGTTCTCGTTGGATCCTTGTACTCGCCGATTCGGGACGACCAGGGTGATGGTGGGAGGCAGGGTTGATCGCCCAGAGGATCTCATCGTATCCAAGCCGGCCGAGGAGCCCTGGGCGGCGAAAGGTATCTCCTTCGGCTTTTCGTCCCGTATTTGCCGCGTTGCTCTTCCGTTCTCATAGAATCGATCGGGTTGAGCGGTTTTTTTTTTTTTAAATTTCTTTCAAGTCCTCTTTCGCTGAAATTTTCCACTTTTTATTTCGATATTATATTGGATCCGATTGAGCATTTCGTTTTTGATCTTTTACATTTTTTGAAATTTTGAGAAGTATATCCCTGTTTCGGTTTCTTGACGAAAATTGCTGCTTTGATTGAGATCTGTGTGCAACCAGTAGCTATCAAACATCAAATGGATTTTTTTTAAATCTCTCCTCTTGTTTTGATACGATGTTCATCTGGCAATGATGGGAGTAGTTGGTTAACGGGCAACTCTGAGTGCTCTCTATTTTAGTTATATTCCTATTGCCATTAATCTCTTCTATAAATAAAAGTCTGATGGTTTTATCCTGATATCTTGTCATAATTATAGTCCATTAATGATGTCTATGGTCATTTTGTTTTGGATTTTTTTCTAAAAATTATTAATATTCTGGTAGTGTTTTATGCTGTTCGCCTATAAGATTAGTAGTTGAGTGATCCTTCTATTCGTTCATGTCAGATGACATATCTGGAGGAAACAGTGAGAGGAAGGTGCTTTTGGGGTTTGTGGAAGATTCAAAAGGTAATAATCTATCTGCCATTTGTTCTCGATCAGTGTCCTTAGATTAGTTTGCTGTGGTGTTATAAACAATCCCATTAGATGGCTGATGTGGGTCTTGGCTGTTCGCATTTCCCCTGCTTTACTAGCAAATTCTAGGAGCTCATGAAATGGAAACCCCGTTCTCCTATGACAGTAGTGGGAGAGGGGTTCACAAGGGGTAACAAGAACTTCCATATCCACAATCCTGTCCCTCGTTGCTGACATTGTAACATCTTCCTACTTTTTCATCACCTGTCCCGACCTCCATCACAGTGCTCTCTCTTGTAATCTTACTGATGCAGTCATTTGTATGCTTGTTAGTTGTATCCTTGTCTCTCTATATATAGGGCAAACTCTGCGGGTGCATCTCCACCCCGGAGTTGAATTTGAAGTTCATGCCAAAAATATCCATCACTCCACTTTTTCCTTCTCAGCAAGCTGCTTCTTCCTTCTCACTGATGCGCCCAGGTACATGACTGTATGGGCAATCGTGCGGCCTTTCATGTGCAGTGCATGTTATGATCCCTGAAGGCCAATATGGGGCAAACATCTGGTGTTTATGTGGTATTCAAATTCGTATCTGGTCATGATCTATCCTACATATGTGCTTTTGCCACCATTAGGACGATTCCTTTATTACTTTGTGCAGTGCAGTTGTCTCTGCTACAGTCCCATTGGTCCTGGACTGCAGCTTGTCTTTTTTGAGCTTATCCTTCTAAATTTTCAGCAGAGCTTTTTCTCATCATCACAGCCAGCAGCAGTATGCATGAGAACTTTGCCCTACTATGTGCTTGTTATTCTCTTTTTTAGCAAATTATTCCCTGTTTGTGCAAAACATGGTATGTTTTCTGGAATGCATTTGTTTCCTGTCTACATGAAGACCTAATTATTTTCTGTGCATCAATCTTTACCTTTATTCAGTTTTATCTTCATCAAACCTTTTTCTCCCTTAATGATTTGTATGTTTGGATGCTGCAGATCAAATAACTGCTGATAATAAAATACCTTTGTCTCCTCAGTGGCTCTATGCAAAACCTAGTGAAAGCAAGCCTGACCTTTCCGCCGCATCAGGGGTATAAATACTTCTTGTTTTTAGCCATGCATGTGGTCAATTTATTTTATATTTCCTTAAGTTGGGTATTTAGGAATTTGCAGCATGGTATTAATTTGGCAAGAGTGATACTTTGTGATAACTGTTTAGTTATCTCTTTCATTGAAATCCTATTGTTTATAGAAAATAAAATAGAAGCATTCGTTGTAATTATGTGGAGCATTGGATATTACTACCTATTTTGAGATGCTGCATACCTCATCCTTCTTCAGTTGAGATATGGGAAGTTGGTTTCAAGGTTTGCAATCTTGGTACTGAACCCCTACCGGTACTATGCTGGTGCACTGTAGTCCCATACGGGTACAGTACAGTGCACCCATTACTGGTCTTTTGAATGAAAGAATGCTCACTTTTTTGACTAGATGGTTTGTTTTATTTGACGATATTTTGGAACATAATTCTGCTTGCTTTATCATTAACTCTTCCTTAAGTTTCATGTCAACTTACTATTAGTTTCATCAAAATTTTAAAACTAAATTTAGGATGTTATGTTTGTTTTGCGACATGATATGCCCCTTTCATTTTCTGCATATTTGTAGTGCTTATTTTTGATAGGGACTTGGTAACTTGACATGGATCTTGAAGTTGCTGATCCCTTGTAGTCATTGAAGGGAGAAAGTTGATATAATGTCCGCTAGGTAGAATACACATACACACTCACACACACACACATATAACTCTTCTGGATCAAATTAAATAAAAAAGATTTCAGCAAACTTTGTCTTAAGTCTCTTGCTTCGTTGGTTAGTTTCGAGTCCAAGGACTGGACTCAAGTGTTATGGGAAATATGAAAATGTAAGTCAATTTTTGTGAAGTTGTTCTATTTTAACTTGGCTGTCTCTGTGGTTTATGTGATTTTTTATTCTATATCCATTTTAATCTGACCTTTTTTACATTGTACGCATGTATGTGGACCAAAGTACTTTTTTTTAATGCGTTGATCAATATGGATTATGCTTGGTAGTAAAGAATAAAGGGAGCTCTTTTTGCTTCAACAGTTCTCTGTTTAAGAGTCATCTTTTATTCTTTCTAGGCTAGACATTATTTTTTTCTCCTGTTACTCAAAACATGTAAATTTCCTGTTATACTGACATTGTTATGCTAAAGCTGAAGGAGGGCTTTGATTTTGGGTGATTATTTTTTCTTATGACGTCTTATGTTGTCTATTGTGGCTTGTTCATGTCTGTCTGTGGGGATGTGGGCGGGAACTTTATTAAGTTATTATAGTTTCTGTAATGCTGGTGCTCTTGACATGGGTTGTTCTTATACTTTCTTTTGACAGGATGTGGGTTCACCAAGTTCCTTGCCCCATGGGACTCCTGATTCTATTCAGAAAGACATTTGGCGCCTAGATGGATCTTTGGAGAAGAAAGAATGGAGAAGAAATGTGCTTGATGTTGAAAATAGTCGTCATTGGCATGAAGAGGAGAGGGAAGCTGGTCCACTTAGCAGGAGAGAGCGCAGAAAGGAAGGGGACCGAGAAAATGAATACCGTAAAAATGGTCGCCGGTCTGATAATGTTTCCATGAGAGAAATTACTGACTCGAGGTCATCAGATCGGTGGCATGATGTTAGTAGTCATAACCTTCGACATGAAAGTCGGCGAGACAGCAAATGGTCTTCTCGGTGGGGTCCAGAGGACAAGGAAAAGGATGCCTGGACTGATAAAAAGCTGGACGTAGATAAGGAGGATGCTCCTAAGGAGAAACAGTCTTTTGCTGCCAGCAATCGTCTGGCATCTGAACCTGAATTCTGTGATAAATGGAGGTCACGCCATCGTCAGGAAGTTATTTCTAGTCGGTCATCAGTGTATCGTGCTGCTCCAGGATTTGGACTAGAGAGAGGGCGAGGGGATGGCACAAATGTTGGGTTTGCCCTTGGAAGGGGTAGGTCAAATGCCATTGGAAATTTAGCAGTCAGCAGGCCTCCTTCTACCAGCCTAATTGGTGCTGCTGTGCTTGGAAAATGTGGTTTATCTGCTGAGGAATTTCGCTATCCAAGGGGAAAGCTTCTTGACATTTATAGGAAGCACAAGATAATTTCATCTTTTGACATCACCCCTGATGGCTTTGAGGAAGTTCCTCCAATAGTACACTCCAGTTCTATAGAACCATTGGCCTTTGTCTCACCTGACATGGATGAAGAGGTAGCTCTCATGTTAGCATTTTTTTGTTTGTTTATTCTTTAAACTTTTTTCATCTATTGTTATATTAACTATTTCTTCCTCTATCAACTTGGGGATTTTGGTAAGTGAAGGATCTAGTCAATTATGAAATCTAGTCAGTAGCCAAGGGGATTAATGAAAGCTTTCTCTTTTATTTTCAATCACATAAGGACTATGTTTAGTGGTACCTTTATTTTTTCTGTACTCTTAAAAGCAGGGACACATTTCATCAGAACAAACATGGTTGCTTGGCTAACCCAAATATCTATCATTGTCAAGCACGTGCTTGATGGATTTGGTAACCTTCTCATGAGAACATATGCCTATAATATTCTTTTTATGGTGTCGTGTCGACTTGCATTTCTGTTAAAGTGAATTAGGAAAAAAAAACAATCAACTCTACTGAGGTGGTAGAAAGTGGTGTTGACATACCACCCTCACAACATTCCAACAAGAGATCACCTGTTGCCCCTCCCAAAATTCCATCTGTAAAATTATGCTTTAATCTTTTCCTTCCTGAGTCGTGGTCTTCTTCACTTTTGTTTTCTTTTTTTTTTTGTTTTTTTTTTTTTTGTTTTTTTGTGTGTGTGTGTGTGTTGGGGGGGGGGGGGGGGAATTCATTTTATTTCTTCCTTAAGGATCAGTTGGCAGTATAGGGGTATAAAAACCCCTTCTTTTGTGAAATAGTACTCATTCCCTTATACGGAGTCGTGAATTATAAATTGGGATATTTGAGTTTTGTGAGGACTTTTTCCATAAATGAACATGAAAACAAAATACAGTTGCTACCAGTAGATGTTATTTCCTGCCTTAATTTTGTGCATTTATTTCAGTGAAATTTCTTCCATATCCTAAAGCTCTATGTCTAGAAATCTAAAATTCCCATAACATCATGGAAAAAACTGTTACTTCTGAAACAAAAATGACTACAACGTCTCTTGGGATTGGGACCTTTTGTTGCTTTGAAAGTGGTTCATTCGAAGACTTACATAACATCTGAAGCAAATTTGGTGTTGGTTTAAGTAGGACCCAAAAATGTATTGATGTACATGCTGTTATTACTGGCAGTCTTGCATCTTGATTTATTGTTTGCTCTTTTTTATGCCCTTTCGTTATCAATTATCCTCCACAAACAGTAGTTTTCAAACTGCACCACATCAACTTTTATTGGCTGAAATGGAATTTTGGTTCATTAAGAGATAATTTCTCAAATCTATGTTATTGATGCGCAGCTGACTGCTCTGAGTTTTGTCGACTCTGGGTTTTCCTGAGGCATGAAAGTTCAGCAGCTCATTTATCATTGCATTAATACCTTTGTCATATATCATTGGCATTAATACCTTTGTCATATATCATTGGCATTACTACCTTTGTCATATATCATTGGCATTAATACCTTTGCACTTAGTCATAGCAACATCACTCAACACTTGATCTCTAAAATACTCCTGTATAAAGAGGCAAACTAACCTTTTAGACTTCATTGCATTACCCGTCATAAATTGAGTATGGCATAGAGTTCTTCATTGAGTTGATCCTTTTCTAGGCCTATACTTTGGACTTGCATAAGGCGTTACTTTCTATTTATGACATGATAGATTGACTATGGCAGATGAACTTAGTGTAGATTACTTCTTGTCACTGTACTCTAAAGTCTAAATAATGTTCCTTTTTCTTTAAGTCAACTTGCTCGATAACTAAAGCATGTATTGTGGGACTATTCACATTACGTGCTCTATCTTATTATTTTGTTCTTCCTTTTACTTTCATGACTACTGGTCTGTGCTATCTTTATGCCCATTTGTTAATATTGTTTTACTTAGGGAACATGTACTTACTTTATAAGCAATTTTTCTCTATTTGAAACAACTCATTGTAGGATTATTTTTCTTTAATGGAGGAGCCTTGTGGACATTAGGGGTGCAAACAAGCTGAATTGAGCCAAGTATCAGGTTATTTGGGCTTTTGTGGTATATAAAATGGTTGCTTGAGCTTGGCTTAATCTCAATGTAGGCTTGAGCTGCTCAAGCTTGGGTCATTAAGATAGCTAAGCTTTTATCAAGATGAGACGATCTTCTTTGTATTTATGCAAGCAGCTCATCTTCAAGCATGGCTCATATGAGCAGTGCTGACCTGAACCCATTTTCTAACTGAGCTGATCCTGGATGAGCTTTTATCCAGCCAATCCTGAGTTGCTCACAAGTAGTTTGGATCATTTGGAGACCTAGTGGGCATAGTAGGTTAGTAACTATTGTAGCAAGCATGGTTTCAAATCCTGGTAGGATGCTCCGTGGGATGGGGCACTGTCCCAATTTTAGGATTGTCATTGTCCCAACATCCTGATTGGTATGGGACATCCTCTATCCCAAGTGTTGGGATGGGGTGGGATAGTGGTGCGTCCCATTCTATAGAAAAATTGGTTCGGCCCTATCTTATGGAATTTAAAACCTTGGTAGCAAGTTGCACTTAATGTTTGTAGGTGGCCAATTTTTCAGTTAATTATATTTAGCTCTTAGAAATATGTTGCTAACAAGTTGGGTTAGCTTTGGATACCTTCGAACCTGGACCAGCACCTATTAGGGATTCTAGGTTTAAACTTTTACAAAAGCCATGCCCGTCCAAGGATTAGTTTGGATCTGGATAGGAGAAAATTTGTAAGACCAACGGGTTTATGCTTTGGCTTTGGTTATGTTAAGAGCTGTACCGTACCAGAGATTCATCAGGTTCTGATTATGCATTGGTCCAGTCAAAAGCAGCTACCATTTTTCAGTTAGCTAAATATCCATCGTGTTCTCAAAAAAGTTCTCTAATATGTTAGCTTCATGGTACGGTTAATAACTTTTACAACGAAGGATATAGGAGTAAAACTGTATCACACTGGGTAACTTGTTGAGACTGGATCATGTTTAGGTTCAGAACTGGTCAGATTCATAAAAAGTTTGTCCCATTTTCTAAACTATTATATAATTGGTTTGAGTTGGGTCAGGTTCGTGTGATGTATACTTTTGCTAGATATGGACCTGGACTTGCAAAGATTTATGAATCTAACCTTGATCTTATACTCGACACTTAGGTCCATGCGTTCAAATTGTCTGCAGGGTCCCGGTTGGATCCTGGTCCACTAGCCTTGGTAACAGCTCTTCAGGAGCACTTTGCATGCTTCAATAATAGTCTGAGTGAGTGAGCTGATTGCTATCATTTGGTTATAATTCTGAAATATAACTGACACAAGTCTTCTTGTTAATTTTTTTGCCATTTAATTTTAAGATTGTTTAGTGGGATTCGAAAAAGATTCAGTGTATTTTGTGACAATCGTTCTTTGCCTGTAATGTCTGCAATTGGAGTCATGACTGGCAGCAAGATTCCATCTAGAACAAATAATTAAGTAGAATTTTTGTTGACCCCTTGTTGTAACCCTCAATTCGTACTAGTGGCTGTATTTACCTTTTTTTCCTTTGCTTAATTTATATTGGGTGCAGATATTACATCTAGGGAAACATCTAAATTTATTTCTGTTTGTTATTAGTCGCTAATGAACGTCGTTGCTTGGTTCATGGAGGCCCCAATCTAGTGTTCTCAGGGTCAAGGAGGTGATCCCTAAGTCTAAAGCATAATGAGGCGCAATAAGACATTATTGAACAGTATTTTTCAACCCACTTTTCTCAGGTGCAAAAGGAGTGTTATGAAAAGTTGAAACCCACTTTTTCCCACCTAATTGGATAACTGGGGATAAAGCTACTTCATTAAAAGGGCAGAGAGCCTTCAGGTTAAAGTGGGTTGGGGGCAGATTGTTCCAGGCTTCCCCTTTAACTAATTCCTGTTTATACTTATCCTGCATCCAAACAGGACCTAATAAAAGAGATGTGTTCTTGTTCCAAGTAGTTAACTCGATACTTTGATTCCTTGCTATCCCATACCCTGGCCAGAAAATGCCAATCCTCATTGTGAGCTGATTTGTTTGTGCAATCGCCTCTACAATATTGTATGTTGATTACAAAGTTCATATGATGCATTTTAGTCCTAAGTTGATTCCAAAGTTCATATGATTCATTTTAGTATTCCATCTTTACATTTTCAGGACAACTTCCAGTATTCATTGTCAAATCATGTAATGGGCTGAGTGCTTTGATGTTACATTATAGTTTGTTTATTTGCCTCTGCTGGAATTGATAGATGTGTCTTCTGAAAGTTATCTATTTAATTGACGTGGCTCTCAGGCTATTCTGGAAGACATTTGGAAAGGGAAGGTTACCAGTAGTGAAGTATTCAATAATCCCTGTAGGGATAGGATGAAAAGAGTCAATGACAACGCAACAGGTAAGGAGCTTGTCATGTAATATTTATATTAGGGGCTTACTTATGTTGATATATTTTTTTTAGCCTGTCCAGATGCTGGGGATGTTAGCATGGCCAAGAAGGAATGCATGCTCTCTAAGATTTCTGCTGAAGAGGTATCAGACACCTATTCTGCCGGTTATGGTGCTTCTCATAGAAAAGTTGAAGATCTGTTGAATGGTAAAGTATAGTCTTCCTCAGTCTTTTGGCTTGATTCTTTTTGCAACATTATCTTATGTATTGGGTGCAAGTGGTAGTCGTGCCTGTTTATTTGATCACTGAATTTGTTGATTTGTGTTGTTTCAGATGGAGCATCTATTCTTGGAGAATGTAAAGCTAAGGTCGATGCTTTGACTGATGGTGCTAGCATTGATGGTATGACTCCAACAGTCCCCAAGGATGATGCACATAATGCTGTTGGAGTTCCAGGAAGTAATCATGTTGGCTTTGAGTTGGAGGTTGCTGAAATAGATGTGCTAAATGCTGATAACAATTGGGATAATTATGCATATCTGAAGAATGCTACTGAGGACATGAACTCAACTGCTTCTTTTGATGTTACTGCTAAGCTACCTGATGATTCAAATTCTTTGTTTGAAATGTCATTTATCTCAGAGTTTTCAAATACAAATGGGCCATGTCAAATAAGTTATGGTGAAGCAAAAATATCAGAACAGGTTGTTCCTCCTGAGGAGCTGAATTTGATATATAAAGATCCACAAGGACAGATGCAAGGCCCATTTTCAGGTGCTGACATTATCAGATGGTTTGATGAGGGTTTTTATGGTACGGATTTACCTGTGTGCTTGTCAGATGCTCCAGAAGGCACACATTTCCAGCAACTTGGTGAGGTAATGCCACACTTGAAGTATAGGTGTCGGTCAATCACTGCAGTTGAACCTATTGATCCATCAGAAGCTTCAGCTAGTACTTCTGCCACTGATTTTGCTGGTTCAGTTTCCATAAATGACCAACGATTGACACAATCGGAATTTGAGAATCGTCAAATTCAGCCAAGTATTTCTAAATGTGAAGACCTCGTGGATTCTAATTATGGAAGTTTGCCTCATGCACTCTCAGAGACTTCAGGAGGCATTATGAGGGCTGAAGCGCAGAAGTTAAATGAACTTGCGGTTCAAGATGCTGAAGGTTAGTTTTCCTGATATGCACATCTAGCGCCCACCCGCCCACCCACCCACACACATGTATATAACGGACACATAACAATTTGTATTTTCTTGGTATTTTTATGTTAGCCATTAATTGAGTTCTTCTTAAATAACTTCTTGTTCTGCAGAAGTTTTGGGTATTGGAAGGGCTGTAAGTAGCATTGAGAATCCTCTAGACAAGATTGCTAATAAACTCGATCTGTTAAATACTCCCTATGGAAACCATTTTCTAGCAACCAAAACTGGAGAAGTTGAGTTGACTAATCATAATTTTCCAAAAAGTAATGATTTGAACCCTCTTGGATTGTCATTCTCTATGCTTGAAGGAACTTATCCGAAGCCTTCCCTATCATTGGATATATCCAACACTGGGAACCAGAGCTGCCAGTCCAGTTCTTCAGTGGTTGGTGATGCCTCTTTTTCCAGCCGCAAACAGGAACCATTCAGTTTAACATCGAATTCCCTTGTTGTTCGTGATTCGTGGTCTAATAACCATAGAATAAATGCCAGTGGAATTGTATCTCCGGATGATTCTCATTACTTGTCTCCCTTGGAAACAGACTCTAACCAATTGAGTCTAGAAGAGCAGCTACTGTGTCAACAGCTGCAAAAACAGCAGCTTCAACAGCAGCATTCACTATTTCCTCATCAAACTATGCATCTGAACGGACACTTTTTTGAGCAGTCAGAAGGTTCTGTTCGCCATCAACGCTCTATAAGTCAATCTTTGCCAGAACTGCAGCATCGTATAAAATGTCAGTTTGAACAGCAGCGACATTTTGAGCAGTTGCAGCAGCCACAACAGGAGCTTCAACATCGCCAGATGCAGTTGCTACAGCAGCATCAACAACAGCAGCAGCGACAACTAGAACAGCAGTTACTTCTTGAGCAATTGCAGCATCAACAGTTTTGTGAAACTGGTTTTGGAACATCACATGCAGATCCTCTCTGGCAAAATAATGTGCTTGATGAGTTCTTGGTTAGGCAACGCCTGTTGCATGAATTGCAGGAACATTCACAACATGGTCTACAACAGCATGATTCATCACTAGAGCAGCTTAATCAAGCAGGACACAACCTCCATCATGGACATCACAATGGTCTGTTGGATGTCCCATCTCATGCCACACGTAGGCAGATGCTTGCTTTAGAAAAACAACTTTTAGATCTTCAGCAGGAGCAGTTGCTTGCACGGCAGTTTTCCATGTTATCAGGGCAGCTGCCAGGCATAGAAGAAGGAAGACATTTGGGGGAGGCATGGTCAGTTGATGAATCTGGTCGGTTTATCAGGACAGCTTGTTGTCCACCCCAGACTCAGACTGCTGGACTTGGCCAATTAGATCTTCTTCAAATTCATCAGAGGCCTTCATATTATGAGCAACCAAGTCACCCTGAACATGACTTGGTGTTGCATGAGCGAATGCAGCGAGGGATTTATGACTCTAATTCACACCCTTTTGAGAGGTCAATCCCTTTGTCTGCAGTTAATCCTGGGTCAAATGGTGACCTTGTGAACATTATGGCACAGCTTCAACAGCAGGAAGTACAGCAACTACAAGGTCAGATGTATTCTTCAGGCCAAATTGGCCAGTTACATACTGGTGTGCATCCCCTTCGACGTCAGATTGCTAACCAGTTCTCTGCTTCACATTTAGATGCAACTGAGGGTTGCAGATCTGAGTCCAATGCTCAGCTACAGAATATCTTGATAGAATCACAATTCAGTCGGTTGCATCTAGAAGCAGAGCAGCAGAAGAAAGATATGAATGCGAATTTCTCTTTCAAGGATGCAAGTGCATGGTCATTACTTGCAAGGGAAGATGAAAACTTGAGGCATTCATTAGCCAGCATGCTCCATCAAAGCCAAACCCGTCAATGCCCTCAATCTGTAGGAATGGTTGATGACCCTCCTACATTTCCTAATGAAATTAAAGAACCATCTTGGCTTCTTTCTAGGTCTGCAATGGATAATTCATATAATTTCCCTGCAGATAATGTGGGCATGGAGGATTTTTATCCAGAAGGTACTCACCTATCTCATGTAGGAAAGAACTTGAAGGACCAAATGGTGAATGCTGGAATGAAAGATCATGTCAATGGCACCAATATTAGTGGAAAACTGGCTTTCCCATTAAGCCATGAAACATTGGATGAACTCGAACTTCAGGACATGGATCTGCTTGAAAAAATTCTTCGTGCAAATTCTTTAGATGGAAATGAGACTGTGGACCTGGCAAAGCAGTGTGGAAGCGATTCTGCTATTAAGATGATGAGTCAGTCTGTTTTAGATATAGACACCCTGGAAAGTCGCATAGATCGGGCTGGAAACTCTGTTGTGGATCATGGAGAGCTGAAACTCACTGCATCTATCAGAAATTCTTCATTTGGAAGCACTGGTAGTTGGATTGAAGCTTGGAATTTTAAAGTTATGTTTTTGTTGAATTGTATGAAACATTAATCTGCAATATTTTTCCAGGTGGAAGTATGGAAACCTACAACTATCAGCTGGGAGTTGACAATGCTTACAATGAATCAGTGGCTAATGACAGGTAATACTGCTTGCTTATGCTATTACTTACAACTAAAAAATGGCAAATAACATGAAACTCAAAAGCTGCTATTTTTAAGCTAGTTCAGGTTTTGTAAGTTATCTGTATATTTTATTGATGGATATTTGGTATTGACAATATGCGACTATCTATCTCCAAATACACATATTTACACTTCCAGAAGTGCATTCTTTTTTCCTGTTTGTTTGGTGATTGACATGCCATGTATGCTGTTTTCTTAATAAGTTTGGAGTATTGAATGGTTCATGCGAACAGAATCTAAATATCTTGAAAGCATGCCACTGGTCTCTGTGTGTGTGCGTGCACGCATGCGTGCCTGCGTTCATATGGGCACAATTAGGACTTAAACTTGTCATAGTATGGTACTAAACAGCCCTAGTCCCTTAGAGGGTATTTTAGCGATACCCTTCCATGCATTGGTGTTTTCTCAAGTATATTCATGTTCAGTTTTTGTTCTCTTCAAATAATGCAAATTTTGTCATTATATCCAACCTTTGTGTTTCATTTTTAGCTTTTCTATTGCGTCTGTAGATTTGGTCTTGTTTAAAACTGTTTTATGTGCACACAGATATGGATCTTCTTGTAGGAACGATC